>NW_028126596.1:0-600000 GCF_965194825.1 Balaenoptera physalus
TTGCTTTTTAAATATAATTTCTATTTCTTATCAGAGTCAATTTGCTTAGAGTGTTTTGATTGTCTGGCTGTACAGAATCTGTTCAATGATCCATACATATGTCTGTTCATCTTCGGATCCTGCTACCATGTACGTGATTACAGAATGTATATTTTTGAAGCTATTGGTGATGATATAATGCATATAGTTTATATGTGATATGTTTATATACATTTAACATACATTAGTATATGTATGTTAACCCCATTGTCCTAATTTACCCATCCTCCCACCTTTCATTTTGGCTAACCATTAGTTTATTTGATAAGTCTGTGAGTGTCTTTTTCTGTGGAAATATGTTCATTGGTAGCAATCTTAGGATAACATGTATTAATGATATCATAGGATATTTGTCATACCCTTTTGACTTACTTAACCTTATATGATTATTTCTAGGCTCATCTCTAGTCCTGAAAACGGCATTGTTCATTTTTTTCCAGAGGCTTCTATTCCATTTGGTACGTGTACCATTTCGTCTTTGTCCATTCATCTGTTTATGGACCTTTTTTTTGCTTCCATGTCTTGGCTATTTCAATATTGTTGCAGTGCACATTTGCCTGCCTCTGTCTTTCCGAATCCAGTTGTCTTAGGTTATAGGCCCAAAATGTGCCCTGCCGCATCATATGGTAGCTCAATGTTTACCTTTTCAAGCAGCTCGATTCAGTTTGCGTTACTGCTGTTACCACTTTACATCCCACCAGCAGCTAGAAGGTACACAGTTCTCTAAAACCCCTTCAGCATTTATAGTTTGTAGACTTTTTGCTGATGGTCATGACTGGTGTGAGCTGAAACCTTTTTGGAGGTTGGATACGCATGTGGCTAATAATTCCTTATGCTGAGCTTTAGGCATGTCCTTTTTTTCTTTTCCTTTTTTTTTAAAGAGTGACTACAACTTCCCTCCTCTTATTGACTTCTTGAAAATTTCTCATGTGTTGAATTTTCTTGCCAATTCCATACCCCAGGGCATTTTTTGAAGGCCTGTGTCTTTTACAGCCCTGCAGTCCTTGTGACTATATAAGCAACCATTGGCACTGGGTTTAAAGCTACTGTTGTGGGAAGCAGCCACAAGGCAGCAGCATTATTACGTTCTCAAGTCCTGTTACTAGGACAACACAGTCTTCCTGGAGGTAGTGTTCCGAGCTTTTAAATTAGAGTGCAATGTGCTGGGACAAGCCCCCAGAAGTTTATGTCTCCTTACTTATGTTTGTTTTTTAAATTTAATTTGTATTTTTTATCGGAGTAAATTTGATTAGAGTGTTTTGATTGTCTGGCTGTACAGAATCTGTTCAATGATTCATACATATGTCTGTTCATCTTCGGATCCTGTTACCATGTATGTGATCACAGAATATATATTTTGAAGGTATTGGTGATTATATAATTCATATCGTTTATATGTTATATGTTTATATACATTTAACTTACATTAGTATATGTATGTTAACCCCATAGTCCTAACTTACCCATCCCCCCACCTTTCATTTTGGCTAACCATTAGTTTATTTGATAAGTCTGTGAGTGTCTTTTTCTGTGGAAATATGTTCATTGGTAGCAATCTTAAGAAAACTTGTATAAATGATATCATAGGATATTTGTCATACCCTTTTGACTTACTTAACCTTATATGATTTTTTCTAGGCTCAACTGTAGTCCTGAAAACAGCATTGTTCATTTTTCTCCCGAGGCTACTATTCCATTCTGTCCGTATACCACTTCTTCTTTGTCCATTCATCTGTTTATGGACCTTTTTTTTGCTTCCATATCTTGGCTATTTCAGTATTGTTGCAGTGCATATTTGCCTGCCTCTGTCTTTCCAATTTTGGTGGTCTTAGGTTATAGGCCCAAAAGGTGCCCTGCCCCATCATTTGGTAGCTCAATTTTTACCTTTTCAAGCAGCTCGATTCATTTTGCGTTAGTGCTGTTTCCACTTTACATCCCACCAGCAGCTAGAAGGTACACAATGCTCTAAAACCCCTTCAGCATTTATAGTTTGTAGACTTTTTGCTGATGGTCATGACTGGTGTCACCTGAAACCTTTTTGAATTTGAATTTGCATGTGGCTAATAATTCCTTATACTGAGCTTTAGGCATGTCCTTTTTTATTCTTTTCCTTTTTTTTTTAAAGAGTGAGTACAACTTCCCTCCTCTTATTGACTTCTTGAAAATTTACTCATGTGTTGAATTTTTTTGCCTATTCCCTACTCCAGGGCATTCTTTGAGGGCCGGTGTCATTTAGAGCCCTGCAGTCCTTGTGACTATTAAGCAACCTTTGGCACTGGGTTTAAAGCTGCTGTTGTGGGAAACAGCCACAAGGTGGCAGCATTATTACGTTCTCAACTCTTGTTACTAGGGCAACAGAGTCTTCCTGGAGGTAGTTTTCCAAGGTTGTAAATTAGAGTGGAATGTGCTGGGACAAGCCCCCAGAAGTTTATGTCTCCTAACTTATGTTTGCTTTTTAAATTTAATTTCTATTTCTTATCAGAGTCAGTTTGCTTAGAGTGTTTTGATTGTCTGGCTGTACAGAATCTGCTCAATGATTCATACATATGTCTGTTCATCTTCGGATCCTGCTACCATGTACGTGATTACAGAATGTATATTTTTGAAGCTATTGGTGATGATATAATGCATATAGTTTATATGTGATATGTTTATATACATTTAACATACATTAGTATATGTATGTTAACCCCATTGTCCTAATTTACCCATCCTCCCACCTTTCATTTTGGCTAACCATTAGTTTATTTGATAAGTCTGTGAGTGTCTTTTTCTGTGGAAATATGTTCATTGGTAGCAATCTTAGGATAACATGTATTAATGATATCATAGGATATTTGTCATACCCTTTTGACTTACTTAACCTTATATGATTATTTCTAGGCTCAACTCTAGTCCTGAAAACGGCATTGTTCATTTTTTTCCAGAGGTTTCTATTCCATTTGGTACGTGTACCATTTCGTCTTTGTCCATTCATCTGTTTATGGACCTTTTTTTTGCTTCCATGTCTTGGCTATTTCAATATTGTTGCAGTGCACATTTGCCTGCCTCTGTCTTTCCGAATCCAGTTGTCTTAGGTTATAGGCCCAAAATGTGCCCTGCCGCATCATATGGTAGCTCAATGTTTACCTTTTCAAGCAGCTCGATTCAGTTTGCGTTACTGCTGTTACCACTTTACATCCCACCAGCAGCTAGAAGGTACACAGTTCTCTAAAACCCCTTCAGCATTTATAGTTTGTAGACTTTTTGCTGATGGTCATGACTGGTGTGAGCTGAAACCTTTTTGGAGGTTGGATACGCATGTGGCTAATAATTCCTTATGCTGAGCTTTAGGCATGTCCTTTTTTTCTTTTCCTTTTTTTTTAAAGAGTGACTACAACTTCCCTCCTCTTATTGACTTCTTGAAAATTTCTCATGTGTTGAATTTTCTTGCCAATTCCATACCCCAGGGCATTTTTTGAGGGCCTGTGTCTTTTACAGCCCTGCAGTCCTTGTGACTATATAAGCAACCATTGGCACTGGGTTTAAAGCTACTGTTGTGGGAAGCAGCCACAAGGCGGCAGCATTATTACGTTCTCAAGTCTTGTTACTAGGACAACACAGTCTTCCTGGAGGTAGTGTTCCGAGCTTGTAAATTAGAGTGCAATGTGCTGGGACAAGCCCCCAGAAGTTTATGTCTCCTAACTTATGTTTGTTTTTTAAATTTAATTTCTATTTCTTATCGGAGTAAATTTGATTAGAGTGTTGTGGTTTTCTGGCTGTACAGAATCTGCTCAATGATTCATACATATGTCTGTTCATCTTCGAACCTGTTAGCATGTATGTGATTACAGAATGTATATTTTAAAGGTATTGGTGATTATATAATTTATATATTTCATATGTTATATGTTTATATACATTTAACATACATTAGTATATGTATTTTAACCCCATAGTCCTAATTTACCCATCCTCCCACCTTTCATTTTGGCTAGCCATTAGTTTATTTGATAAGTCTGTGAGTGTCTTTTTCTGTGGAAATATGTTCATTGGTAGCAATCTTAGGATAACATGTATAAATGATGTCCTAGGATATTTGTCATACCCTTTTGACTTACTTAACCTTATATGATTATTTCTAGGCTCAACTGTAGTCCTGAAAACGGCATTGTTCATTTTTTTCCCGAGGCTACTATTCCATTTGGTACGTATCCCACTTCGTCTTTGTCCATTCATCTGTTTATGGACCTTTTTTTTTGCTTCCATGTCTTTGCTATTTCAGTATTGTTGCAGTGCACATTTGCCTGCCTCTGTCTTTCCGATTCTGGTGGTCTTAGGTTATAGGCCCAAAAGGTGCCCTGCCGCATCATATGGTAGCTCAATTTTTACGTTTTCAAGCAGCTCGATTCAGTTTGCATTAGTGCTGTTACGACTTTATATCCCACCAGCAGCTAGAAGGTACACACTTCTCTAAAACCCCTTCAGCATTTATAGTTTGTAGACTTTTTGCTGATGGTCATGACTGGTGTGAGCTGAAACCTTTTTGGAGGTTGGATACGCATGTGGCTAATAATTCCTTATGCTGAGCTTTAGGCATGTCCTATTTTTTCTTTTCCTTTTTTTTAAAATGAGTGAGTACAACTTCCCTCCTCTTATTGATTTCTTGAAAAGTTTCTTATGTGTTGAATTTTCTTGCCTATTCCCTACCCCAGGGCATTTTTTGAGTGCCTGTGTCATTTACAACCGTGCAGTCCTTGTGACTATATAAGCAACCATTGGCACTGGGTTTAAAGGTGCTGTTTTTGGAGACAGCCACAAGGCGGCAGCATTATTACGTTCTCAAGTCTTGTTACTAGGACAACAGAGTCTTCCTGGAGGTATTGTTCCGAGCTTTTAAATTAGAGTGCAATGTGCTGGGACAAGCCCCCAGAAGTTTATGTCTCCTAACTTATGTTTGCTTTTTAAATATAATTTCTATTTCTTATCAGAGTCAATTTGCTTAGAGTGTTTTGATTGTCTGGCTGTACAGAATCTGTTCAATGATTCATACATATGTCTGTTCATCTTCGGATCCTGCTACCATGTACGTGATTACAGAATGTATATTTTTGAAGCTATTGGTGATGATATAATGCATATAGTTTATATGTGATATGTTTATATACATTTAACATACATTAGTATATGTATGTTAACCCCATTGTCCTAATTTACCAATCCTCCCACCTTTCATTTTGGCTAACCATTAGTTTATTTGATAAGTCTGTGAGTGTCTTTTTCTGTGGAAATATGTTCATTGGTAGCAATCTTAGGATAACATGTATTAATGATATCATAGGATATTTGTCATACCCTTTTGACTTACTTAACCTTATATGATTATTTCTAGGCTCATCTCTAGTCCTGAAAACGGCATTGTTCATTTTTTTCCAGAGGCTTCTATTCCATTTGGTACGTGTACCATTTCGTCTTTGTCCATTCATCTGTTTATGGACCTTTTTTTTGCTTCCATGTCTTGGCTATTTCAATATTGTTGCAGTGCACATTTGCCTGCCTCTGTCTTTCCGAATCCAGTTGTCTTAGGTTATAGGCCCAAAATGTGCCCTGCCGCATCATATGGTAGCTCAATGTTTACCTTTTCAAGCAGCTCGATTCAGTTTGCGTTACTGCTGTTACCACTTTACATCCCACCAGCAGCTAGAAGGTACACAGTTCTCTAAAACCCCTTCAGCTTTTATAGTTTGTAGACTTTTTGCTGATGGTCATGACTGGTGTGAGCTGAAACCTTTTTGGAGGTTGGATACGCATGTGGCTAATAATTCCTTATGCTGAGCTTTAGGCATGTCCTTTTTTTCTTTTCCTTTTTTTTTAAAGAATGACTACAACTTCCCTCCTCTTATTGACTTCTTGAAAATTTCTCATGTGTTGAATTTTCTTGCCAATTCCATACCCCAGGGCATTTTTTGAGGGCCTGTGTCTTTTAAAGCCCTGCAGTCCTTGTGACTATATAAGCAACCATTGGCACTGGGTTTAAAGCTACTGTTGTGGGAAGCAGCCACAAGGCGGCAGCATTATTACGTTCTCAAGTCTTGTTACTAGGACAACACAGTCTTCCTGGAGGTAGTGTTCCGAGCTTGTAAATTAGAGTGCAATGTGCTGGGACAAGCCCCCAGAAGTTTATGTCTCCTTACTTATGTTTGTTTTTTAAATTTAATTTGTATTTTTTATCGGAGTAAATTTGATTAGAGTGTTTTGATTGTCTGGCTGTACAGAATCTGTTCAATGATTCATACATATGTCTGTTCATCTTCGGATCCTGTTACCATGTATGTGATCACAGAATATATATTTTGAAGGTATTGGTGATTATATAATTCATATCGTTTATATGTTATATGTTTATATACATTTAACTTACATTAGTATATGTATGTTAACCCCATAGTCCTAACTTACCCATCCCCCCACCTTTCATTTTGGCTAACCATTAGTTTATTTGATAAGTCTGTGAGTGTCTTTTTCTGTGGAAATATGTTCATTGGTAGCAATCTTAAGAAAACTTGTATAAATGATATCATAGGATATTTGTCATACCCTTTTGACTTACTTAACCTTATATGATTTTTTCTAGGCTCAACTGTAGTCTTGAAAACAGCATTGTTCATTTTTCTCCCGAGGCTACTATTCCATTCTGTCCGTATACCACTTCTTCTTTGTCCATTCATCTGTTTATGGACCTTTTTTTTGCTTCCATATCTTGGCTATTTCAGTATTGTTGCAGTGCATATTTGCCTGCCTCTGTCTTTCCAATTTTGGTGGTCTTAGGTTATAGGCCCAAAAGGTGCCCTGCCCCATCATTTGGTAGCTCAATTTTTACCTTTTCAAGCAGCTCGATTCATTTTGCGTTAGTGCTGTTTCCACTTTACATCCCACCAGCAGCTAGAAGGTACACAATGCTCTAAAACCCCTTCAGCATTTATAGTTTGTAGACTTTTTGCTGATGGTCATGACTGGTGTCACCTGAAACCTTTTTGAATTTGAATTTGCATGTGGCTAATAATTCCTTATACTGAGCTTTAGGCATGTCCTTTTTTATTCTTTTCCTTTTTTTTTTAAAGAGTGAGTACAACTTCCCTCCTCTTATTGACTTCTTGAAAATTTACTCATGTGTTGAATTTTTTTGCCTATTCCCTACTCCAGGGCATTCTTTGAGGGCCGGTGTCATTTAGAGCCCTGCAGTCCTTGTGACTATTAAGCAACCTTTGGCACTGGGTTTAAAGCTGCTGTTGTGGGAAACAGCCACAAGGTGGCAGCATTATTACGTTCTCAACTCTTGTTACTAGGGCAACAGAGTCTTCCTGGAGGTAGTTTTCCAAGGTTGTAAATTAGAGTGGAATGTGCTGGGACAAGCCCCCAGAAGTTTATGTCTCCTAACTTATGTTTGCTTTTTAAATTTAATTTCTATTTCTTATCAGAGTCAGTTTGCTTAGAGTGTTTTGATTGTCTGGCTGTACAGAATCTGCTCAATGATTCATACATATGTCTGTTCATCTTCGGATCCTGCTACCATGTACGTGATTACAGAATGTATATTTTTGAAGCTATTGGTGATGATATAATGCATATAGTTTATATGTGATATGTTTATATACATTTAACATACATTAGTATATGTATGTTAACCCCATTGTCCTAATTTACCCATCCTCCCACCTTTCATTTTGGCTAACCATTAGTTTATTTGATAAGTCTGTGAGTGTCTTTTTCTGTGGAAATATGTTCATTGGTAGCAATCTTAGGATAACATGTATTAATGATATCATAGGATATTTGTCATACCCTTTTGACTTACTTAACCTTATATGATTATTTCTAGGCTCAACTCTAGTCCTGAAAACGGCATTGTTCATTTTTTTCCAGAGGCTTCTATTCCATTTGGTACGTGTACCATTTCGTCTTTGTCCATTCATCTGTTTATGGACCTTTTTTTTGCTTCCATGTCTTGGCTATTTCAATATTGTTGCAGTGCACATTTGCCTGCCTCTGTCTTTCCGAATCCAGTTGTCTTAGGTTATAGGCCCAAAATGTGCCCTGCCGCATCATATGGTAGCTCAATGTTTACCTTTTCAAGCAGCTCGATTCAGTTTGCGTTACTGCTGTTACCACTTTACATCCCACCAGCAGCTAGAAGGTACACAGTTCTCTAAAACCCCTTCAGCATTTATAGTTTGTAGACTTTTTGCTGATGGTCATGACTGGTGTGAGCTGAAACCTTTTTGGAGGTTGGATACGCATGTGGCTAATAATTCCTTATGCTGAGCTTTAGGCATGTCCTTTTTTTCTTTTCCTTTTTTTTTAAAGAGTGACTACAACTTCCCTCCTCTTATTGACTTCTTGAAAATTTCTCATGTGTTGAATTTTCTTGCCAATTCCATACCCCAGGGCATTTTTTGAGGGCCTGTGTCTTTTACAGCCCTGCAGTCCTTGTGACTATATAAGCAACCATTGGCACTGGGTTTAAAGCTACTGTTGTGGGAAGCAGCCACAAGGCGGCAGCATTATTACGTTCTCAAGTCTTGTTACTAGGACAACACAGTCTTCCTGGAGGTAGTGTTCCGAGCTTGTAAATTAGAGTGCAATGTGCTGGGACAAGCCCCCAGAAGTTTATGTCTCCTAACTTATGTTTGTTTTTTAAATTTAATTTCTATTTCTTATCGGAGTAAATTTGATTAGAGTGTTGTGGTTTTCTGGCTGTACAGAATCTGCTCAATGATTCATACATATGTCTGTTCATCTTCGAACCTGTTAGCATGTATGTGATTACAGAATGTATATTTTAAAGGTATTGGTGATTATATAATTTATATATTTCATATGTTATATGTTTATATACATTTAACATACATTAGTATATGTATTTTAACCCCATAGTCCTAATTTACCCATCCTCCCACCTTTCATTTTGGCTAGCCATTAGTTTATTTGATAAGTCTGTGAGTGTCTTTTTCTGTGGAAATATGTTCATTGGTAGCAATCTTAGGATAACATGTATAAATGATGTCCTAGGATATTTGTCATACCCTTTTGACTTACTTAACCTTATATGATTATTTCTAGGCTCAACTGTAGTCCTGAAAACGGCATTGTTCATTTTTTTCCCGAGGCTACTATTCCATTTGGTACGTATCCCACTTCGTCTTTCTCCATTCATCTGTTTATGGACCTTTTTTTTGCTTCCATGTCTTGGCTATTTCAATATTGTTGCAATGCACATTTGCCTGCCTCTCTCTTTCCGAATCTGGTGGTCTTAGGTTATAGGCCCAAAAGGTGCCCTGCCGCATCATATGGTAGCTCAATTTTTACCTTTTCAAGCAGCTCAATTCAGTTTGCGTTAGTGCTGTTGCCACTTTACATCCCACCAGCAGCTAGAAGGTACACAGATCTCTAAAACCCCTTCAGCATTTATAGTTTGTAGACATTTTGCTGATGGTCATGACTGGTGTGAGCTGAAACCTTTTTGGAGGTTGGATACGCATGTGGCTAATAATTCCTTATGCTGAGCTTTAGGCATGTCCTATTTTTTCTTTTCCTTTTTTTTAAAAAGAGTGAGTACAACTTCCCTCCTCTTATTGACTTCTTGAAAAGTTTCTCATGTGTTGAATTTTTTTGCCTATTCCCTACCCCAGGGCATTTTTTGAATGCAGGTGTCATTTAGAGCCCTTGAGTCCTTGTGACTATTAAGCAACCTTTGGCACTGGGTTTAAAGCTGCTGTTGTGGGAAACAGCCACAAGGCGGCAGCATTATTACGTTCTCCACTCTTCTTACTAGGGCAACAGAGTCTTCCTGGAGGTAGTTTTCCAAGGTTGTAAATTAGAGTGGAATGTGCTGGGACAAGCCCCCAGAAGTTTATGTCTCCTAACTTATGTTTGCTTTTTAAATTTAATTTCTATTTCTTATCGGAGTAAATTTGATTAGAGTGTTTTGATTGGCTGTACAGAATCTGCTCAATGATTCATACATATATCTGTTCATCTTCGGAACCTGTTATCATGTATGTGATTACAGAATGTATATTTTAAAGGTTTGGTGATTATATATTTTATATAGTTCATATGTTATATGTTTATATACATTTAACATACATTAGTATATGTATGTTAACCCCATAGTCCTAATTTACCCATCCTCCCACCTTTCATTTTGGCTAACCATTAGTTTATTTGATAAGTCTGTGAGTGTCTTTTTTTGTGGAAATATGTTCATTGGTAGCAATCTTAGGATAACATGTATAAATGATATCATAGGATATTTGTCATACCCTTTTGACTAACTTACCCTTATATGACTATTTCTAGTCTCAACTGTAGTTCTGAAAACGGCATTGTTCATTTTTTTCCCGAGGCTACTCTTCCATTCTGTCCATATACCACTTCTTCTTTGTCCATTCACCTGTTTATGGACCATTTTTTGCTTCCATGTCTTGGGTATTTCAGTATTGTTGCAGTGCACATTTGCCTGCCTCTGTATTTCCGATTTTGGTGGTCTTAGGTTATAGGCCCAAAAGGTGCCCTGCCGCATCATATGGTAACTCAATTTTTACCTTTTCAAGCAGCTCCATTCACTATGCGTTAGTGCTGTTACCACTTTACATCCCACCAGCAGGTAGAATGTACACAATTCTCTAAAACCCCTTCAGCATTTAGAGTTTGTAGACTTTTTGCTGATGGTCATGACTGGTGTCACCTGAAACCTTTTTGAATTTGAATTTGCATGTGGCTAATAATTCCTTATACTGAGCTTTAGGCATGTCCTTTTTTTTTCTTTTCCTTTTTTTTTAAAGAGTGAGTACAACTTCCCTCCTCTTATTGACTTCTTGAAAAGTTACTCATGTGTTGAATTTTCTTGCCAATTCCATACCCCAGGGCATTTTTTGAGGGCCTGTGTCTTTTACAGCCCTGCAGTCCTTGTGACTATATAAGCAACCATTGGCACTGGGTTTAAAGCTACTGTTGTGGGAAGCAGCCAAAAGGCGGCAGCATTATTACGTTCTCAAGTCTTGTTACTAGGACAACACAGTCTTCCTGGAGGTAGTGTTCCGAGCTTGTAAATTAGAGTGCAATGTGCTGGGACAAGCCCCCAGAAGTTTATGTCTCCTAACTTATGTTTGTTTTTTAAATTTAATTTCTATTTCTTATCGGAGTAAATTTGATTAGAGTGTTGTGGTTTTCTGGCTGTACAGAATCTGCTCAATGATTCATACATATGTCTGTTCATCTTCGAACCTGTTAGCATGTATGTGATTACAGAATGTATATTTTAAAGGTATTGGTGATTATATTATTTATATATTTCATATGTTATATGTTTATATACATTTAACATACATTAGTATATGTATTTTAACCCCATTGTCCTAATTTACCCATCCTCCCACCTTTCATTTTGGCTAGCCATTAGTTTATTTGATAAGTCTGTGAGTGTCTTTTTCTGTGGAAATATGTTCATTGGTAGCAATCTTAGGATAACATGTATAAATGATGTCATAGGATATTTGTCATACCCTTTTGACTTACTTAACCTTATATGATTATTTCTAGGCTCAACTGTAGTCCTGAAAACGGCATTGTTCATTTTTTTCCCGAGGCTACTATTCCATTTGGTACGTATCCCACTTCGTCTTTGTCCATTCATCTGTTTATGGACCTTTTTTTTTGCTTCCATGTCTTTGCTATTTCAGTATTGTTGCAGTGCACATTTGCCTGCCTCTGTCTTTCCGATTCTGGTGGTCTTAGGTTATAGGCCCAAAAGGTGCCCTGCCGCATCATATGGTAGCTCAATTTTTACGTTTTCAAGCAGCTCGATTCAGTTTGCATTAGTGCTGTTACGACTTTATATCCCACCAGCAGCTAGAAGGTACACACTTCTCTAAAACCCCTTCAGCATTTATAGTTTGTAGACTTTTTGCTGATGGTCATGACTGGTGTGAGCTGAAACCTTTTTGGAGGTTGGATACGCATGTGGCTAATAATTCCTTATGCTGAGCTTTAGGCATGTCCTATTTTTTCTTTTCCTTTTTTTTAAAATGAGTGAGTACAACTTCCCTCCTCTTATTGATTTCTTGAAAAGTTTCTTATGTGTTGAATTTTCTTGCCTATTCCCTACCCCAGGGCATTTTTTGAGTGCCTGTGTCATTTACAACCGTGCAGTCCTTGTGACTATATAAGCAACCATTGGCACTGGGTTTAAAGGTGCTGTTTTTGGAGACAGCCACAAGGCGGCAGCATTATTACGTTCTCAAGTCTTGTTACTAGGACAACAGAGTCTTCCTGGAGGTATTGTTCCGAGCTTTTAAATTAGAGTGCAATGTGCTGGGACAAGCCCCCAGAAGTTTATGTCTCCTAACTTATGTTTGCTTTTTAAATATAATTTCTATTTCTTATCAGAGTCAATTTGCTTAGAGTGTTTTGATTGTCTGGCTGTACAGAATCTGTTCAATGATTCATACATATGTCTGTTCATCTTCGGATCCTGCTACCATGTACGTGATTACAGAATGTATATTTTTGAAGCTATTGGTGATGATATAATGCATATAGTTTATATGTGATATGTTTATATACATTTAACATACATTAGTATATGTATGTTAACCCCATTGTCCTAATTTACCCATCCTCCCACCTTTCATTTTGGCTAACCATTAGTTTATTTGATAAGTCTGTGAGTGTCTTTTTCTGTGGAAATATGTTCATTGGTAGCAATCTTAGGATAACATGTATTAATGATATCATAGGATATTTGTCATACCCTTTTGACTTACTTAACCTTATATGATTATTTCTAGGCTCATCTCTAGTCCTGAAAACGGCATTGTTCATTTTTTTCCAGAGGCTTCTATTCCATTTGGTACGTGTACCATTTCGTCTTTGTCCATTCATCTGTTTATGGACCTTTTTTTTGCTTCCATGTCTTGGCTATTTCAATATTGTTGCAGTGCACATTTGCCTGCCTCTGTCTTTCCGAATCCAGTTGTCTTAGGTTATAGGCCCAAAATGTGCCCTGCCGCATCATATGGTAGCTCAATGTTTACCTTTTCAAGCAGCTCGATTCAGTTTGCGTTACTGCTGTTACCACTTTACATCCCACCAGCAGCTAGAAGGTACACAGTTCTCTAAAACCCCTTCAGCATTTATAGTTTGTAGACTTTTTGCTGATGGTCATGACTGGTGTCACCTGAAACCTTTTTGGAGGTTGGATACGCATGTGGCTAATAATTCCTTATGCTGAGCTTTAGGCATGTCCTTTTTTTCTTTTCCTTTTTTTTTAAAGAGTGACTACAACTTCCCTCCTCTTATTGACTTCTTGAAAATTTCTCATGTGTTGAATTTTCTTGCCAATTCCATACCCCAGGGCATTTTTTGAAGGCCTGTGTCTTTTACAGCCCTGCAGTCCTTGTGACTATATAAGCAACCATTGGCACTGGGTTTAAAGCTACTGTTGTGGGAAGCAGCCACAAGGCGGCAGCATTATTACGTTCTCAAGTCCTGTTACTAGGACAACACAGTCTTCCTGGAGGTAGTGTTCCGAGCTTGTAAATTAGAGTGCAATGTGCTGGGACAAGCCCCCAGAAGTTTATGTCTCCTTACTTATGTTTGTTTTTTAAATTTAATTTGTATTTTTTATCGGAGTAAATTTGATTAGAGTGTTTTGATTGTCTGGCTGTACAGAATCTGTTCAATGATTCATACATATGTCTGTTCATCTTCGGATCCTGTTACCATGTATGTGATCACAGAATATATATTTTGAAGGTATTGGTGATTATATAATTCATATCGTTTATATGTTATATGTTTATATACATTTAACTTACATTAGTATATGTATGTTAACCCCATAGTCCTAACTTACCCATCCCCCCACCTTTCATTTTGGCTAACCATTAGTTTATTTGATAAGTCTGTGAGTGTCTTTTTCTGTGGAAATATGTTCATTGGTAGCAATCTTAAGAAAACTTGTATAAATGATATCATAGGATATTTGTCATACCCTTTTGACTTACTTAACCTTATATGATTTTTTCTAGGCTCAACTGTAGTCCTGAAAACAGCATTGTTCATTTTTCTCCCGAGGCTACTATTCCATTCTGTCCGTATACCACTTCTTCTTTGTCCATTCATCTGTTTATGGACCTTTTTTTTGCTTCCATATCTTGGCTATTTCAGTATTGTTGCAGTGCATATTTGCCTGCCTCTGTCTTTCCAATTTTGGTGGTCTTAGGTTATAGGCCCAAAAGGTGCCCTGCCCCATCATTTGGTAGCTCAATTTTTACCTTTTCAAGCAGCTCGATTCATTTTGCGTTAGTGCTGTTTCCACTTTACATCCCACCAGCAGCTAGAAGGTACACAATGCTCTAAAACCCCTTCAGCATTTATAGTTTGTAGACTTTTTGCTGATGGTCATGACTGGTGTCACCTGAAACCTTTTTGAATTTGAATTTGCATGTGGCTAATAATTCCTTATACTGAGCTTTAGGCATGTCCTTTTTTATTCTTTTCCTTTTTTTTTTAAAGAGTGAGTACAACTTCCCTCCTCTTATTGACTTCTTGAAAATTTACTCATGTGTTGAATTTTTTTGCCTATTCCCTACTCCAGGGCATTCTTTGAGGGCCGGTGTCATTTAGAGCCCTGCAGTCCTTGTGACTATTAAGCAACCTTTGGCACTGGGTTTAAAGCTGCTGTTGTGGGAAACAGCCACAAGGTGGCAGCATTATTACGTTCTCAACTCTTGTTACTAGGGCAACAGAGTCTTCCTGGAGGTAGTTTTCCAAGGTTGTAAATTAGAGTGGAATGTGCTGGGACAAGCCCCCAGAAGTTTATGTCTCCTAACTTATGTTTGCTTTTTAAATTTAATTTCTATTTCTTATCAGAGTCAGTTTGCTTAGAGTGTTTTGATTGTCTGGCTGTACAGAATCTGCTCAATGATTCATACATATGTCTGTTCATCTTCGGATCCTGCTACCATGTACGTGATTACAGAATGTATATTTTTGAAGCTATTGGTGATGATATAATGCATATAGTTTATATGTGATATGTTTATATACATTTAACATACATTAGTATATGTATGTTAACCCCATTGTCCTAATTTACCCATCCTCCCACCTTTCATTTTGGCTAACCATTAGTTTATTTGATAAGTCTGTGAGTGTCTTTTTCTGTGGAAATATGTTCATTGGTAGCAATCTTAGGATAACATGTATTAATGATATCATAGGATATTTGTCATACCCTTTTGACTTACTTAACCTTATATGATTATTTCTAGGCTCAACTCTAGTCCTGAAAACGGCATTGTTCATTTTTTTCCAGAGGCTTCTATTCCATTTGGTACGTGTACCATTTCGTCTTTGTCCATTCATCTGTTTATGGACCTTTTTTTTGCTTCCATGTCTTGGCTATTTCAATATTGTTGCAGTGCACATTTGCCTGCCTCTGTCTTTCCGAATCCAGTTGTCTTAGGTTATAGGCCCAAAATGTGCCCTGCCGCATCATATGGTAGCTCAATGTTTACCTTTTCAAGCAGCTCGATTCAGTTTGCGTTACTGCTGTTACCACTTTACATCCCACCAGCAGCTAGAAGGTACACAGTTCTCTAAAACCCCTTCAGCATTTATAGTTTGTAGACTTTTTGCTGATGGTCATGACTGGTGTGAGCTGAAACCTTTTTGGAGGTTGGATACGCATGTGGCTAATAATTCCTTATGCTGAGCTTTAGGCATGTCCTTTTTTTCTTTTCCTTTTTTTTTAAAGAGTGACTACAACTTCCCTCCTCTTATTGACTTCTTGAAAATTTCTCATGTGTTGAATTTTCTTGCCAATTCCATACCCCAGGGCATTTTTTGAGGGCCTGTGTCTTTTACAGCCCTGCAGTCCTTGTGACTATATAAGCAACCATTGGCACTGGGTTTAAAGCTACTGTTGTGGGAAGCAGCCACAAGGCGGCAGCATTATTACGTTCTCAAGTCTTGTTACTAGGACAACACAGTCTTCCTGGAGGTAGTGTTCCGAGCTTGTAAATTAGAGTGCAATGTGCTGGGACAAGCCCCCAGAAGTTTATGTCTCCTAACTTATGTTTGTTTTTTAAATTTAATTTCTATTTCTTATCGGAGTAAATTTGATTAGAGTGTTGTGGTTTTCTGGCTGTACAGAATCTGCTCAATGATTCATACATATGTCTGTTCATCTTCGAACCTGTTAGCATGTATGTGATTACAGAATGTATATTTTAAAGGTATTGGTGATTATATAATTTATATATTTCATATGTTATATGTTTATATACATTTAACATACATTAGTATATGTATTTTAACCCCATAGTCCTAATTTACCCATCCTCCCACCTTTCATTTTGGCTAGCCATTAGTTTATTTGATAAGTCTGTGAGTGTCTTTTTCTGTGGAAATATGTTCATTGGTAGCAATCTTAGGATAACATGTATAAATGATGTCCTAGGATATTTGTCATACCCTTTTGACTTACTTAACCTTATATGATTATTTCTAGGCTCAACTGTAGTCCTGAAAACGGCATTGTTCATTTTTTTCCCGAGGCTACTATTCCATTTGGTACGTATCCCACTTCGTCTTTCTCCATTCATCTGTTTATGGACCTTTTTTTTGCTTCCATGTCTTGGCTATTTCAATATTGTTGCAATGCACATTTGCCTGCCTCTCTCTTTCCGAATCTGGTGGTCTTAGGTTATAGGCCCAAAAGGTGCCCTGCCGCATCATATGGTAGCTCAATTTTTACCTTTTCAAGCAGCTCAATTCAGTTTGCGTTAGTGCTGTTGCCACTTTACATCCCACCAGCAGCTAGAAGGTACACAGATCTCTAAAACCCCTTCAGCATTTATAGTTTGTAGACATTTTGCTGATGGTCATGACTGGTGTGAGCTGAAACCTTTTTGGAGGTTGGATACGCATGTGGCTAATAATTCCTTATGCTGAGCTTTAGGCATGTCCTATTTTTTCTTTTCCTTTTTTTTAAAAAGAGTGAGTACAACTTCCCTCCTCTTATTGACTTCTTGAAAAGTTTCTCATGTGTTGAATTTTTTTGCCTATTCCCTACCCCAGGGCATTTTTTGAATGCAGGTGTCATTTAGAGCCCTTGAGTCCTTGTGACTATTAAGCAACCTTTGGCACTGGGTTTAAAGCTGCTGTTGTGGGAAACAGCCACAAGGCGGCAGCATTATTACGTTCTCCACTCTTCTTACTAGGGCAACAGAGTCTTCCTGGAGGTAGTTTTCCAAGGTTGTAAATTAGAGTGGAATGTGCTGGGACAAGCCCCCAGAAGTTTATGTCTCCTAACTTATGTTTGCTTTTTAAATTTAATTTCTATTTCTTATCGGAGTAAATTTGATTAGAGTGTTTTGATTGGCTGTACAGAATCTGCTCAATGATTCATACATATATCTGTTCATCTTCGGAACCTGTTATCATGTATGTGATTACAGAATGTATATTTTAAAGGTTTGGTGATTATATATTTTATATAGTTCATATGTTATATGTTTATATACATTTAACATACATTAGTATATGTATGTTAACCCCATAGTCCTAATTTACCCATCCTCCCACCTTTCATTTTGGCTAACCATTAGTTTATTTGATAAGTCTGTGAGTGTCTTTTTTTGTGGAAATATGTTCATTGGTAGCAATCTTAGGATAACATGTATAAATGATATCATAGGATATTTGTCATACCCTTTTGACTAACTTACCCTTATATGACTATTTCTAGTCTCAACTGTAGTTCTGAAAACGGCATTGTTCATTTTTTTCCCGAGGCTACTCTTCCATTCTGTCCATATACCACTTCTTCTTTGTCCATTCACCTGTTTATGGACCATTTTTTGCTTCCATGTCTTGGGTATTTCAGTATTGTTGCAGTGCACATTTGCCTGCCTCTGTATTTCCGATTTTGGTGGTCTTAGGTTATAGGCCCAAAAGGTGCCCTGCCGCATCATATGGTAACTCAATTTTTACCTTTTCAAGCAGCTCCATTCACTATGCGTTAGTGCTGTTACCACTTTACATCCCACCAGCAGGTAGAATGTACACAATTCTCTAAAACCCCTTCAGCATTTAGAGTTTGTAGACTTTTTGCTGATGGTCATGACTGGTGTCACCTGAAACCTTTTTGAATTTGAATTTGCATGTGGCTAATAATTCCTTATACTGAGCTTTAGGCATGTCCTTTTTTTTTCTTTTCCTTTTTTTTTAAAGAGTGAGTACAACTTCCCTCCTCTTATTGACTTCTTGAAAAGTTACTCATGTGTTGAATTTTCTTGCCAATTCCATACCCCAGGGCATTTTTTGAGGGCCTGTGTCTTTTACAGCCCTGCAGTCCTTGTGACTATATAAGCAACCATTGGCACTGGGTTTAAAGCTACTGTTGTGGGAAGCAGCCACAAGGCGGCAGCATTATTACGTTCTCAAGTCTTGTTACTAGGACAACACAGTCTTCCTGGAGGTAGTGTTCCGAGCTTGTAAATTAGAGTGCAATGTGCTGGGACAAGCCCCCAGAAGTTTATGTCTCCTAACTTATGTTTGTTTTTTAAATTTAATTTCTATTTCTTATCGGAGTAAATTTGATTAGAGTGTTGTGGTTTTCTGGCTGTACAGAATCTGCTCAATGATTCATACATATGTCTGTTCATCTTCGAACCTGTTAGCATGTATGTGATTACAGAATGTATATTTTAAAGGTATTGGTGATTATATTATTTATATATTTCATATGTTATATGTTTATATACATTTAACATACATTAGTATATGTATTTTAACCCCATTGTCCTAATTTACCCATCCTCCCACCTTTCATTTTGGCTAGCCATTAGTTTATTTGATAAGTCTGTGAGTGTCTTTTTCTGTGGAAATATGTTCATTGGTAGCAATCTTAGGATAACATGTATAAATGATGTCATAGGATATTTGTCATACCCTTTTGACTTACTTAACCTTATATGATTATTTCTAGGCTCAACTGTAGTCCTGAAAACGGCATTGTTCATTTTTTTCCCGAGGCTACTATTCCATTTGGTACGTATCCCACTTCGTCTTTGTCCATTCATCTGTTTATGGACCTTTTTTTTTGCTTCCATGTCTTTGCTATTTCAGTATTGTTGCAGTGCACATTTGCCTGCCTCTGTCTTTCCGATTCTGGTGGTCTTAGGTTATAGGCCCAAAAGGTGCCCTGCCGCATCATATGGTAGCTCAATTTTTACGTTTTCAAGCAGCTCGATTCAGTTTGCATTAGTGCTGTTACGACTTTATATCCCACCAGCAGCTAGAAGGTACACACTTCTCTAAAACCCCTTCAGCATTTATAGTTTGTAGACTTTTTGCTGATGGTCATGACTGGTGTGAGCTGAAACCTTTTTGGAGGTTGGATACGCATGTGGCTAATAATTCCTTATGCTGAGCTTTAGGCATGTCCTATTTTTTCTTTTCCTTTTTTTTAAAATGAGTGAGTACAACTTCCCTCCTCTTATTGATTTCTTGAAAAGTTTCTTATGTGTTGAATTTTCTTGCCTATTCCCTACCCCAGGGCATTTTTTGAGTGCCTGTGTCATTTACAACCGTGCAGTCCTTGTGACTATATAAGCAACCATTGGCACTGGGTTTAAAGGTGCTGTTTTTGGAGACAGCCACAAGGCGGCAGCATTATTACGTTCTCAAGTCTTGTTACTAGGACAACAGAGTCTTCCTGGAGGTAGTGTTCCGAGCTTTTAAATTAGAGTGCAATGTGCTGGGACAAGCCCCCAGAAGTTTATGTCTCCTAACTTATGTTTGCTTTTTAAATATAATTTCTATTTCTTATCAGAGTCAATTTGCTTAGAGTGTTTTGATTGTCTGGCTGTACAGAATCTGTTCAATGATCCATACATATGTCTGTTCATCTTCGGATCCTGCTACCATGTACGTGATTACAGAATGTATATTTTTGAAGCTATTGGTGATGATATAATGCATATAGTTTATATGTGATATGTTTATATACATTTAACATACATTAGTATATGTATGTTAACCCCATTGTCCTAATTTACCCATCCTCCCACCTTTCATTTTGGCTAACCATTAGTTTATTTGATAAGTCTGTGAGTGTCTTTTTCTGTGGAAATATGTTCATTGGTAGCAATCTTAGGATAACATGTATTAATGATATCATAGGATATTTGTCATACCCTTTTGACTTACTTAACCTTATATGATTATTTCTAGGCTCATCTCTAGTCCTGAAAACGGCATTGTTCATTTTTTTCCAGAGGCTTCTATTCCATTTGGTACGTGTACCATTTCGTCTTTGTCCATTCATCTGTTTATGGACCTTTTTTTTGCTTCCATGTCTTGGCTATTTCAATATTGTTGCAGTGCACATTTGCCTGCCTCTGTCTTTCCGAATCCAGTTGTCTTAGGTTATAGGCCCAAAATGTGCCCTGCCGCATCATATGGTAGCTCAATGTTTACCTTTTCAAGCAGCTCGATTCAGTTTGCGTTACTGCTGTTACCACTTTACATCCCACCAGCAGCTAGAAGGTACACAGTTCTCTAAAACCCCTTCAGCATTTATAGTTTGTAGACTTTTTGCTGATGGTCATGACTGGTGTGAGCTGAAACCTTTTTGGAGGTTGGATACGCATGTGGCTAATAATTCCTTATGCTGAGCTTTAGGCATGTCCTTTTTTTCTTTTCCTTTTTTTTTAAAGAGTGACTACAACTTCCCTCCTCTTATTGACTTCTTGAAAATTTCTCATGTGTTGAATTTTCTTGCCAATTCCATACCCCAGGGCATTTTTTGAAGGCCTGTGTCTTTTACAGCCCTGCAGTCCTTGTGACTATATAAGCAACCATTGGCACTGGGTTTAAAGCTACTGTTGTGGGAAGCAGCCACAAGGCAGCAGCATTATTACGTTCTCAAGTCCTGTTACTAGGACAACACAGTCTTCCTGGAGGTAGTGTTCCGAGCTTTTAAATTAGAGTGCAATGTGCTGGGACAAGCCCCCAGAAGTTTATGTCTCCTTACTTATGTTTGTTTTTTAAATTTAATTTGTATTTTTTATCGGAGTAAATTTGATTAGAGTGTTTTGATTGTCTGGCTGTACAGAATCTGTTCAATGATTCATACATATGTCTGTTCATCTTCGGATCCTGTTACCATGTATGTGATCACAGAATATATATTTTGAAGGTATTGGTGATTATATAATTCATATCGTTTATATGTTATATGTTTATATACATTTAACTTACATTAGTATATGTATGTTAACCCCATAGTCCTAACTTACCCATCCCCCCACCTTTCATTTTGGCTAACCATTAGTTTATTTGATAAGTCTGTGAGTGTCTTTTTCTGTGGAAATATGTTCATTGGTAGCAATCTTAAGAAAACTTGTATAAATGATATCATAGGATATTTGTCATACCCTTTTGACTTACTTAACCTTATATGATTTTTTCTAGGCTCAACTGTAGTCCTGAAAACAGCATTGTTCATTTTTCTCCCGAGGCTACTATTCCATTCTGTCCGTATACCACTTCTTCTTTGTCCATTCATCTGTTTATGGACCTTTTTTTTGCTTCCATATCTTGGCTATTTCAGTATTGTTGCAGTGCATATTTGCCTGCCTCTGTCTTTCCAATTTTGGTGGTCTTAGGTTATAGGCCCAAAAGGTGCCCTGCCCCATCATTTGGTAGCTCAATTTTTACCTTTTCAAGCAGCTCGATTCATTTTGCGTTAGTGCTGTTTCCACTTTACATCCCACCAGCAGCTAGAAGGTACACAATGCTCTAAAACCCCTTCAGCATTTATAGTTTGTAGACTTTTTGCTGATGGTCATGACTGGTGTCACCTGAAACCTTTTTGAATTTGAATTTGCATGTGGCTAATAATTCCTTATACTGAGCTTTAGGCATGTCCTTTTTTATTCTTTTCCTTTTTTTTTTAAAGAGTGAGTACAACTTCCCTCCTCTTATTGACTTCTTGAAAATTTACTCATGTGTTGAATTTTTTTGCCTATTCCCTACTCCAGGGCATTCTTTGAGGGCCGGTGTCATTTAGAGCCCTGCAGTCCTTGTGACTATTAAGCAACCTTTGGCACTGGGTTTAAAGCTGCTGTTGTGGGAAACAGCCACAAGGTGGCAGCATTATTACGTTCTCAACTCTTGTTACTAGGGCAACAGAGTCTTCCTGGAGGTAGTTTTCCAAGGTTGTAAATTAGAGTGGAATGTGCTGGGACAAGCCCCCAGAAGTTTATGTCTCCTAACTTATGTTTGCTTTTTAAATTTAATTTCTATTTCTTATCAGAGTCAGTTTGCTTAGAGTGTTTTGATTGTCTGGCTGTACAGAATCTGCTCAATGATTCATACATATGTCTGTTCATCTTCGGATCCTGCTACCATGTACGTGATTACAGAATGTATATTTTTGAAGCTATTGGTGATGATATAATGCATATAGTTTATATGTGATATGTTTATATACATTTAACATACATTAGTATATGTATGTTAACCCCATTGTCCTAATTTACCCATCCTCCCACCTTTCATTTTGGCTAACCATTAGTTTATTTGATAAGTCTGTGAGTGTCTTTTTCTGTGGAAATATGTTCATTGGTAGCAATCTTAGGATAACATGTATTAATGATATCATAGGATATTTGTCATACCCTTTTGACTTACTTAACCTTATATGATTATTTCTAGGCTCAACTCTAGTCCTGAAAACGGCATTGTTCATTTTTTTCCAGAGGTTTCTATTCCATTTGGTACGTGTACCATTTCGTCTTTGTCCATTCATCTGTTTATGGACCTTTTTTTTGCTTCCATGTCTTGGCTATTTCAATATTGTTGCAGTGCACATTTGCCTGCCTCTGTCTTTCCGAATCCAGTTGTCTTAGGTTATAGGCCCAAAATGTGCCCTGCCGCATCATATGGTAGCTCAATGTTTACCTTTTCAAGCAGCTCGATTCAGTTTGCGTTACTGCTGTTACCACTTTACATCCCACCAGCAGCTAGAAGGTACACAGTTCTCTAAAACCCCTTCAGCATTTATAGTTTGTAGACTTTTTGCTGATGGTCATGACTGGTGTGAGCTGAAACCTTTTTGGAGGTTGGATACGCATGTGGCTAATAATTCCTTATGCTGAGCTTTAGGCATGTCCTTTTTTTCTTTTCCTTTTTTTTTAAAGAGTGACTACAACTTCCCTCCTCTTATTGACTTCTTGAAAATTTCTCATGTGTTGAATTTTCTTGCCAATTCCATACCCCAGGGCATTTTTTGAGGGCCTGTGTCTTTTACAGCCCTGCAGTCCTTGTGACTATATAAGCAACCATTGGCACTGGGTTTAAAGCTACTGTTGTGGGAAGCAGCCACAAGGCGGCAGCATTATTACGTTCTCAAGTCTTGTTACTAGGACAACACAGTCTTCCTGGAGGTAGTGTTCCGAGCTTGTAAATTAGAGTGCAATGTGCTGGGACAAGCCCCCAGAAGTTTATGTCTCCTAACTTATGTTTGTTTTTTAAATTTAATTTCTATTTCTTATCGGAGTAAATTTGATTAGAGTGTTGTGGTTTTCTGGCTGTACAGAATCTGCTCAATGATTCATACATATGTCTGTTCATCTTCGAACCTGTTAGCATGTATGTGATTACAGAATGTATATTTTAAAGGTATTGGTGATTATATAATTTATATATTTCATATGTTATATGTTTATATACATTTAACATACATTAGTATATGTATTTTAACCCCATAGTCCTAATTTACCCATCCTCCCACCTTTCATTTTGGCTAGCCATTAGTTTATTTGATAAGTCTGTGAGTGTCTTTTTCTGTGGAAATATGTTCATTGGTAGCAATCTTAGGATAACATGTATAAATGATGTCCTAGGATATTTGTCATACCCTTTTGACTTACTTAACCTTATATGATTATTTCTAGGCTCAACTGTAGTCCTGAAAACGGCATTGTTCATTTTTTTCCCGAGGCTACTATTCCATTTGGTACGTATCCCACTTCGTCTTTGTCCATTCATCTGTTTATGGACCTTTTTTTTTGCTTCCATGTCTTTGCTATTTCAGTATTGTTGCAGTGCACATTTGCCTGCCTCTGTCTTTCCGATTCTGGTGGTCTTAGGTTATAGGCCCAAAAGGTGCCCTGCCGCATCATATGGTAGCTCAATTTTTACGTTTTCAAGCAGCTCGATTCAGTTTGCATTAGTGCTGTTACGACTTTATATCCCACCAGCAGCTAGAAGGTACACACTTCTCTAAAACCCCTTCAGCATTTATAGTTTGTAGACTTTTTGCTGATGGTCATGACTGGTGTGAGCTGAAACCTTTTTGGAGGTTGGATACGCATGTGGCTAATAATTCCTTATGCTGAGCTTTAGGCATGTCCTATTTTTTCTTTTCCTTTTTTTTAAAATGAGTGAGTACAACTTCCCTCCTCTTATTGATTTCTTGAAAAGTTTCTTATGTGTTGAATTTTCTTGCCTATTCCCTACCCCAGGGCATTTTTTGAGTGCCTGTGTCATTTACAACCGTGCAGTCCTTGTGACTATATAAGCAACCATTGGCACTGGGTTTAAAGGTGCTGTTTTTGGAGACAGCCACAAGGCGGCAGCATTATTACGTTCTCAAGTCTTGTTACTAGGACAACAGAGTCTTCCTGGAGGTATTGTTCCGAGCTTTTAAATTAGAGTGCAATGTGCTGGGACAAGCCCCCAGAAGTTTATGTCTCCTAACTTATGTTTGCTTTTTAAATATAATTTCTATTTCTTATCAGAGTCAATTTGCTTAGAGTGTTTTGATTGTCTGGCTGTACAGAATCTGTTCAATGATTCATACATATGTCTGTTCATCTTCGGATCCTGCTACCATGTACGTGATTACAGAATGTATATTTTTGAAGCTATTGGTGATGATATAATGCATATAGTTTATATGTGATATGTTTATATACATTTAACATACATTAGTATATGTATGTTAACCCCATTGTCCTAATTTACCAATCCTCCCACCTTTCATTTTGGCTAACCATTAGTTTATTTGATAAGTCTGTGAGTGTCTTTTTCTGTGGAAATATGTTCATTGGTAGCAATCTTAGGATAACATGTATTAATGATATCATAGGATATTTGTCATACCCTTTTGACTTACTTAACCTTATATGATTATTTCTAGGCTCATCTCTAGTCCTGAAAACGGCATTGTTCATTTTTTTCCAGAGGCTTCTATTCCATTTGGTACGTGTACCATTTCGTCTTTGTCCATTCATCTGTTTATGGACCTTTTTTTTGCTTCCATGTCTTGGCTATTTCAATATTGTTGCAGTGCACATTTGCCTGCCTCTGTCTTTCCGAATCCAGTTGTCTTAGGTTATAGGCCCAAAATGTGCCCTGCCGCATCATATGGTAGCTCAATGTTTACCTTTTCAAGCAGCTCGATTCAGTTTGCGTTACTGCTGTTACCACTTTACATCCCACCAGCAGCTAGAAGGTACACAGTTCTCTAAAACCCCTTCAGCTTTTATAGTTTGTAGACTTTTTGCTGATGGTCATGACTGGTGTGAGCTGAAACCTTTTTGGAGGTTGGATACGCATGTGGCTAATAATTCCTTATGCTGAGCTTTAGGCATGTCCTTTTTTTCTTTTCCTTTTTTTTTAAAGAATGACTACAACTTCCCTCCTCTTATTGACTTCTTGAAAATTTCTCATGTGTTGAATTTTCTTGCCAATTCCATACCCCAGGGCATTTTTTGAGGGCCTGTGTCTTTTAAAGCCCTGCAGTCCTTGTGACTATATAAGCAACCATTGGCACTGGGTTTAAAGCTACTGTTGTGGGAAGCAGCCACAAGGCGGCAGCATTATTACGTTCTCAAGTCTTGTTACTAGGACAACACAGTCTTCCTGGAGGTAGTGTTCCGAGCTTGTAAATTAGAGTGCAATGTGCTGGGACAAGCCCCCAGAAGTTTATGTCTCCTTACTTATGTTTGTTTTTTAAATTTAATTTGTATTTTTTATCGGAGTAAATTTGATTAGAGTGTTTTGATTGTCTGGCTGTACAGAATCTGTTCAATGATTCATACATATGTCTGTTCATCTTCGGATCCTGTTACCATGTATGTGATCACAGAATATATATTTTGAAGGTATTGGTGATTATATAATTCATATCGTTTATATGTTATATGTTTATATACATTTAACTTACATTAGTATATGTATGTTAACCCCATAGTCCTAACTTACCCATCCCCCCACCTTTCATTTTGGCTAACCATTAGTTTATTTGATAAGTCTGTGAGTGTCTTTTTCTGTGGAAATATGTTCATTGGTAGCAATCTTAAGAAAACTTGTATAAATGATATCATAGGATATTTGTCATACCCTTTTGACTTACTTAACCTTATATGATTTTTTCTAGGCTCAACTGTAGTCTTGAAAACAGCATTGTTCATTTTTCTCCCGAGGCTACTATTCCATTCTGTCCGTATACCACTTCTTCTTTGTCCATTCATCTGTTTATGGACCTTTTTTTTGCTTCCATATCTTGGCTATTTCAGTATTGTTGCAGTGCATATTTGCCTGCCTCTGTCTTTCCAATTTTGGTGGTCTTAGGTTATAGGCCCAAAAGGTGCCCTGCCCCATCATTTGGTAGCTCAATTTTTACCTTTTCAAGCAGCTCGATTCATTTTGCGTTAGTGCTGTTTCCACTTTACATCCCACCAGCAGCTAGAAGGTACACAATGCTCTAAAACCCCTTCAGCATTTATAGTTTGTAGACTTTTTGCTGATGGTCATGACTGGTGTCACCTGAAACCTTTTTGAATTTGAATTTGCATGTGGCTAATAATTCCTTATACTGAGCTTTAGGCATGTCCTTTTTTATTCTTTTCCTTTTTTTTTTAAAGAGTGAGTACAACTTCCCTCCTCTTATTGACTTCTTGAAAATTTACTCATGTGTTGAATTTTTTTGCCTATTCCCTACTCCAGGGCATTCTTTGAGGGCCGGTGTCATTTAGAGCCCTGCAGTCCTTGTGACTATTAAGCAACCTTTGGCACTGGGTTTAAAGCTGCTGTTGTGGGAAACAGCCACAAGGTGGCAGCATTATTACGTTCTCAACTCTTGTTACTAGGGCAACAGAGTCTTCCTGGAGGTAGTTTTCCAAGGTTGTAAATTAGAGTGGAATGTGCTGGGACAAGCCCCCAGAAGTTTATGTCTCCTAACTTATGTTTGCTTTTTAAATTTAATTTCTATTTCTTATCAGAGTCAGTTTGCTTAGAGTGTTTTGATTGTCTGGCTGTACAGAATCTGCTCAATGATTCATACATATGTCTGTTCATCTTCGGATCCTGCTACCATGTACGTGATTACAGAATGTATATTTTTGAAGCTATTGGTGATGATATAATGCATATAGTTTATATGTGATATGTTTATATACATTTACCATACATTAGTATATGTATGTTAACCCCATTGTCCTAATTTACCCATCCTCCCACCTTTCATTTTGGCTAACCATTAGTTTATTTGATAAGTCTGTGAGTGTCTTTTTCTGTGGAAATATGTTCATTGGTAGCAATCTTAGGATAACATGTATTAATGATATCATAGGATATTTGTCATACCCTTTTGACTTACTTAACCTTATATGATTATTTCTAGGCTCAACTCTAGTCCTGAAAACGGCATTGTTCATTTTTTTCCAGAGGCTTCTATTCCATTTGGTACGTGTACCATTTCGTCTTTGTCCATTCATCTGTTTATGGACCTTTTTTTTGCTTCCATGTCTTGGCTATTTCAATATTGTTGCAGTGCACATTTGCCTGCCTCTGTCTTTCCGAATCCAGTTGTCTTAGGTTATAGGCCCAAAATGTGCCCTGCCGCATCATATGGTAGCTCAATGTTTACCTTTTCAAGCAGCTCGATTCAGTTTGCGTTACTGCTGTTACCACTTTACATCCCACCAGCAGCTAGAAGGTACACAGTTCTCTAAAACCCCTTCAGCATTTATAGTTTGTAGACTTTTTGCTGATGGTCATGACTGGTGTGAGCTGAAACCTTTTTGGAGGTTGGATACGCATGTGGCTAATAATTCCTTATGCTGAGCTTTAGGCATGTCCTTTTTTTCTTTTCCTTTTTTTTTAAAGAGTGACTACAACTTCCCTCCTCTTATTGACTTCTTGAAAATTTCTCATGTGTTGAATTTTCTTGCCAATTCCATACCCCAGGGCATTTTTTGAGGGCCTGTGTCTTTTACAGCCCTGCAGTCCTTGTGACTATATAAGCAACCATTGGCACTGGGTTTAAAGCTACTGTTGTGGGAAGCAGCCACAAGGCGGCAGCATTATTACGTTCTCAAGTCTTGTTACTAGGACAACACAGTCTTCCTGGAGGTAGTGTTCCGAGCTTGTAAATTAGAGTGCAATGTGCTGGGACAAGCCCCCAGAAGTTTATGTCTCCTAACTTATGTTTGTTTTTTAAATTTAATTTCTATTTCTTATCGGAGTAAATTTGATTAGAGTGTTGTGGTTTTCTGGCTGTACAGAATCTGCTCAATGATTCATACATATGTCTGTTCATCTTCGAACCTGTTAGCATGTATGTGATTACAGAATGTATATTTTAAAGGTATTGGTGATTATATAATTTATATATTTCATATGTTATATGTTTATATACATTTAACATACATTAGTATATGTATTTTAACCCCATAGTCCTAATTTACCCATCCTCCCACCTTTCATTTTGGCTAGCCATTAGTTTATTTGATAAGTCTGTGAGTGTCTTTTTCTGTGGAAATATGTTCATTGGTAGCAATCTTAGGATAACATGTATAAATGATGTCCTAGGATATTTGTCATACCCTTTTGACTTACTTAACCTTATATGATTATTTCTAGGCTCAACTGTAGTCCTGAAAACGGCATTGTTCATTTTTTTCCCGAGGCTACTATTCCATTTGGTACGTATCCCACTTCGTCTTTCTCCATTCATCTGTTTATGGACCTTTTTTTTGCTTCCATGTCTTGGCTATTTCAATATTGTTGCAATGCACATTTGCCTGCCTCTCTCTTTCCGAATCTGGTGGTCTTAGGTTATAGGCCCAAAAGGTGCCCTGCCGCATCATATGGTAGCTCAATTTTTACCTTTTCAAGCAGCTCAATTCAGTTTGCGTTAGTGCTGTTGCCACTTTACATCCCACCAGCAGCTAGAAGGTACACAGATCTCTAAAACCCCTTCAGCATTTATAGTTTGTAGACATTTTGCTGATGGTCATGACTGGTGTGAGCTGAAACCTTTTTGGAGGTTGGATACGCATGTGGCTAATAATTCCTTATGCTGAGCTTTAGGCATGTCCTATTTTTTCTTTTCCTTTTTTTTAAAAAGAGTGAGTACAACTTCCCTCCTCTTATTGACTTCTTGAAAAGTTTCTCATGTGTTGAATTTTTTTGCCTATTCCCTACCCCAGGGCATTTTTTGAATGCAGGTGTCATTTAGAGCCCTTGAGTCCTTGTGACTATTAAGCAACCTTTGGCACTGGGTTTAAAGCTGCTGTTGTGGGAAACAGCCACAAGGCGGCAGCATTATTACGTTCTCCACTCTTCTTACTAGGGCAACAGAGTCTTCCTGGAGGTAGTTTTCCAAGGTTGTAAATTAGAGTGGAATGTGCTGGGACAAGCCCCCAGAAGTTTATGTCTCCTAACTTATGTTTGCTTTTTAAATTTAATTTCTATTTCTTATCGGAGTAAATTTGATTAGAGTGTTTTGATTGGCTGTACAGAATCTGCTCAATGATTCATACATATATCTGTTCATCTTCGGAACCTGTTATCATGTATGTGATTACAGAATGTATATTTTAAAGGTTTGGTGATTATATATTTTATATAGTTCATATGTTATATGTTTATATACATTTAACATACATTAGTATATGTATGTTAACCCCATAGTCCTAATTTACCCATCCTCCCACCTTTCATTTTGGCTAACCATTAGTTTATTTGATAAGTCTGTGAGTGTCTTTTTTTGTGGAAATATGTTCATTGGTAGCAATCTTAGGATAACATGTATAAATGATATCATAGGATATTTGTCATACCCTTTTGACTAACTTACCCTTATATGACTATTTCTAGTCTCAACTGTAGTTCTGAAAACGGCATTGTTCATTTTTTTCCCGAGGCTACTCTTCCATTCTGTCCATATACCACTTCTTCTTTGTCCATTCACCTGTTTATGGACCATTTTTTGCTTCCATGTCTTGGGTATTTCAGTATTGTTGCAGTGCACATTTGCCTGCCTCTGTATTTCCGATTTTGGTGGTCTTAGGTTATAGGCCCAAAAGGTGCCCTGCCGCATCATATGGTAACTCAATTTTTACCTTTTCAAGCAGCTCCATTCACTATGCGTTAGTGCTGTTACCACTTTACATCCCACCAGCAGGTAGAATGTACACAATTCTCTAAAACCCCTTCAGCATTTAGAGTTTGTAGACTTTTTGCTGATGGTCATGACTGGTGTCACCTGAAACCTTTTTGAATTTGAATTTGCATGTGGCTAATAATTCCTTATACTGAGCTTTAGGCATGTCCTTTTTTTTTCTTTTCCTTTTTTTTTAAAGAGTGAGTACAACTTCCCTCCTCTTATTGACTTCTTGAAAAGTTACTCATGTGTTGAATTTTCTTGCCAATTCCATACCCCAGGGCATTTTTTGAGGGCCTGTGTCTTTTACAGCCCTGCAGTCCTTGTGACTATATAAGCAACCATTGGCACTGGGTTTAAAGCTACTGTTGTGGGAAGCAGCCAAAAGGCGGCAGCATTATTACGTTCTCAAGTCTTGTTACTAGGACAACACAGTCTTCCTGGAGGTAGTGTTCCGAGCTTGTAAATTAGAGTGCAATGTGCTGGGACAAGCCCCCAGAAGTTTATGTCTCCTAACTTATGTTTGTTTTTTAAATTTAATTTCTATTTCTTATCGGAGTAAATTTGATTAGAGTGTTGTGGTTTTCTGGCTGTACAGAATCTGCTCAATGATTCATACATATGTCTGTTCATCTTCGAACCTGTTAGCATGTATGTGATTACAGAATGTATATTTTAAAGGTATTGGTGATTATATTATTTATATATTTCATATGTTATATGTTTATATACATTTAACATACATTAGTATATGTATTTTAACCCCATTGTCCTAATTTACCCATCCTCCCACCTTTCATTTTGGCTAGCCATTAGTTTATTTGATAAGTCTGTGAGTGTCTTTTTCTGTGGAAATATGTTCATTGGTAGCAATCTTAGGATAACATGTATAAATGATGTCATAGGATATTTGTCATACCCTTTTGACTTACTTAACCTTATATGATTATTTCTAGGCTCAACTGTAGTCCTGAAAACGGCATTGTTCATTTTTTTCCCGAGGCTACTATTCCATTTGGTACGTATCCCACTTCGTCTTTGTCCATTCATCTGTTTATGGACCTTTTTTTTTGCTTCCATGTCTTTGCTATTTCAGTATTGTTGCAGTGCACATTTGCCTGCCTCTGTCTTTCCGATTCTGGTGGTCTTAGGTTATAGGCCCAAAAGGTGCCCTGCCGCATCATATGGTAGCTCAATTTTTACGTTTTCAAGCAGCTCGATTCAGTTTGCATTAGTGCTGTTACGACTTTATATCCCACCAGCAGCTAGAAGGTACACACTTCTCTAAAACCCCTTCAGCATTTATAGTTTGTAGACTTTTTGCTGATGGTCATGACTGGTGTGAGCTGAAACCTTTTTGGAGGTTGGATACGCATGTGGCTAATAATTCCTTATGCTGAGCTTTAGGCATGTCCTATTTTTTCTTTTCCTTTTTTTTAAAATGAGTGAGTACAACTTCCCTCCTCTTATTGATTTCTTGAAAAGTTTCTTATGTGTTGAATTTTCTTGCCTATTCCCTACCCCAGGGCATTTTTTGAGTGCCTGTGTCATTTACAACCGTGCAGTCCTTGTGACTATATAAGCAACCATTGGCACTGGGTTTAAAGGTGCTGTTTTTGGAGACAGCCACAAGGCGGCAGCATTATTACGTTCTCAAGTCTTGTTACTAGGACAACAGAGTCTTCCTGGAGGTATTGTTCCGAGCTTTTAAATTAGAGTGCAATGTGCTGGGACAAGCCCCCAGAAGTTTATGTCTCCTAACTTATGTTTGCTTTTTAAATATAATTTCTATTTCTTATCAGAGTCAATTTGCTTAGAGTGTTTTGATTGTCTGGCTGTACAGAATCTGTTCAATGATTCATACATATGTCTGTTCATCTTCGGATCCTGCTACCATGTACGTGATTACAGAATGTATATTTTTGAAGCTATTGGTGATGATATAATGCATATAGTTTATATGTGATATGTTTATATACATTTAACATACATTAGTATATGTATGTTAACCCCATTGTCCTAATTTACCCATCCTCCCACCTTTCATTTTGGCTAACCATTAGTTTATTTGATAAGTCTGTGAGTGTCTTTTTCTGTGGAAATATGTTCATTGGTAGCAATCTTAGGATAACATGTATTAATGATATCATAGGATATTTGTCATACCCTTTTGACTTACTTAACCTTATATGATTATTTCTAGGCTCATCTCTAGTCCTGAAAACGGCATTGTTCATTTTTTTCCAGAGGCTTCTATTCCATTTGGTACGTGTACCATTTCGTCTTTGTCCATTCATCTGTTTATGGACCTTTTTTTTGCTTCCATGTCTTGGCTATTTCAATATTGTTGCAGTGCACATTTGCCTGCCTCTGTCTTTCCGAATCCAGTTGTCTTAGGTTATAGGCCCAAAATGTGCCCTGCCGCATCATATGGTAGCTCAATGTTTACCTTTTCAAGCAGCTCGATTCAGTTTGCGTTACTGCTGTTACCACTTTACATCCCACCAGCAGCTAGAAGGTACACAGTTCTCTAAAACCCCTTCAGCATTTATAGTTTGTAGACTTTTTGCTGATGGTCATGACTGGTGTCACCTGAAACCTTTTTGGAGGTTGGATACGCATGTGGCTAATAATTCCTTATGCTGAGCTTTAGGCATGTCCTTTTTTTCTTTTCCTTTTTTTTTAAAGAGTGACTACAACTTCCCTCCTCTTATTGACTTCTTGAAAATTTCTCATGTGTTGAATTTTCTTGCCAATTCCATACCCCAGGGCATTTTTTGAAGGCCTGTGTCTTTTACAGCCCTGCAGTCCTTGTGACTATATAAGCAACCATTGGCACTGGGTTTAAAGCTACTGTTGTGGGAAGCAGCCACAAGGCGGCAGCATTATTACGTTCTCAAGTCCTGTTACTAGGACAACACAGTCTTCCTGGAGGTAGTGTTCCGAGCTTGTAAATTAGAGTGCAATGTGCTGGGACAAGCCCCCAGAAGTTTATGTCTCCTTACTTATGTTTGTTTTTTAAATTTAATTTGTATTTTTTATCGGAGTAAATTTGATTAGAGTGTTTTGATTGTCTGGCTGTACAGAATCTGTTCAATGATTCATACATATGTCTGTTCATCTTCGGATCCTGTTACCATGTATGTGATCACAGAATATATATTTTGAAGGTATTGGTGATTATATAATTCATATCGTTTATATGTTATATGTTTATATACATTTAACTTACATTAGTATATGTATGTTAACCCCATAGTCCTAACTTACCCATCCCCCCACCTTTCATTTTGGCTAACCATTAGTTTATTTGATAAGTCTGTGAGTGTCTTTTTCTGTGGAAATATGTTCATTGGTAGCAATCTTAAGAAAACTTGTATAAATGATATCATAGGATATTTGTCATACCCTTTTGACTTACTTAACCTTATATGATTTTTTCTAGGCTCAACTGTAGTCCTGAAAACAGCATTGTTCATTTTTCTCCCGAGGCTACTATTCCATTCTGTCCGTATACCACTTCTTCTTTGTCCATTCATCTGTTTATGGACCTTTTTTTTGCTTCCATATCTTGGCTATTTCAGTATTGTTGCAGTGCATATTTGCCTGCCTCTGTCTTTCCAATTTTGGTGGTCTTAGGTTATAGGCCCAAAAGGTGCCCTGCCCCATCATTTGGTAGCTCAATTTTTACCTTTTCAAGCAGCTCGATTCATTTTGCGTTAGTGCTGTTTCCACTTTACATCCCACCAGCAGCTAGAAGGTACACAATGCTCTAAAACCCCTTCAGCATTTATAGTTTGTAGACTTTTTGCTGATGGTCATGACTGGTGTCACCTGAAACCTTTTTGAATTTGAATTTGCATGTGGCTAATAATTCCTTATACTGAGCTTTAGGCATGTCCTTTTTTATTCTTTTCCTTTTTTTTTTAAAGAGTGAGTACAACTTCCCTCCTCTTATTGACTTCTTGAAAATTTACTCATGTGTTGAATTTTTTTGCCTATTCCCTACTCCAGGGCATTCTTTGAGGGCCGGTGTCATTTAGAGCCCTGCAGTCCTTGTGACTATTAAGCAACCTTTGGCACTGGGTTTAAAGCTGCTGTTGTGGGAAACAGCCACAAGGTGGCAGCATTATTACGTTCTCAACTCTTGTTACTAGGGCAACAGAGTCTTCCTGGAGGTAGTTTTCCAAGGTTGTAAATTAGAGTGGAATGTGCTGGGACAAGCCCCCAGAAGTTTATGTCTCCTAACTTATGTTTGCTTTTTAAATTTAATTTCTATTTCTTATCAGAGTCAGTTTGCTTAGAGTGTTTTGATTGTCTGGCTGTACAGAATCTGCTCAATGATTCATACATATGTCTGTTCATCTTCGGATCCTGCTACCATGTACGTGATTACAGAATGTATATTTTTGAAGCTATTGGTGATGATATAATGCATATAGTTTATATGTGATATGTTTATATACATTTAACATACATTAGTATATGTATGTTAACCCCATTGTCCTAATTTACCCATCCTCCCACCTTTCATTTTGGCTAACCATTAGTTTATTTGATAAGTCTGTGAGTGTCTTTTTCTGTGGAAATATGTTCATTGGTAGCAATCTTAGGATAACATGTATTAATGATATCATAGGATATTTGTCATACCCTTTTGACTTACTTAACCTTATATGATTATTTCTAGGCTCAACTCTAGTCCTGAAAACGGCATTGTTCATTTTTTTCCAGAGGCTTCTATTCCATTTGGTACGTGTACCATTTCGTCTTTGTCCATTCATCTGTTTATGGACCTTTTTTTTGCTTCCATGTCTTGGCTATTTCAATATTGTTGCAGTGCACATTTGCCTGCCTCTGTCTTTCCGAATCCAGTTGTCTTAGGTTATAGGCCCAAAATGTGCCCTGCCGCATCATATGGTAGCTCAATGTTTACCTTTTCAAGCAGCTCGATTCAGTTTGCGTTACTGCTGTTACCACTTTACATCCCACCAGCAGCTAGAAGGTACACAGTTCTCTAAAACCCCTTCAGCATTTATAGTTTGTAGACTTTTTGCTGATGGTCATGACTGGTGTGAGCTGAAACCTTTTTGGAGGTTGGATACGCATGTGGCTAATAATTCCTTATGCTGAGCTTTAGGCATGTCCTTTTTTTCTTTTCCTTTTTTTTTAAAGAGTGACTACAACTTCCCTCCTCTTATTGACTTCTTGAAAATTTCTCATGTGTTGAATTTTCTTGCCAATTCCATACCCCAGGGCATTTTTTGAGGGCCTGTGTCTTTTACAGCCCTGCAGTCCTTGTGACTATATAAGCAACCATTGGCACTGGGTTTAAAGCTACTGTTGTGGGAAGCAGCCACAAGGCGGCAGCATTATTACGTTCTCAAGTCTTGTTACTAGGACAACACAGTCTTCCTGGAGGTAGTGTTCCGAGCTTGTAAATTAGAGTGCAATGTGCTGGGACAAGCCCCCAGAAGTTTATGTCTCCTAACTTATGTTTGTTTTTTAAATTTAATTTCTATTTCTTATCGGAGTAAATTTGATTAGAGTGTTGTGGTTTTCTGGCTGTACAGAATCTGCTCAATGATTCATACATATGTCTGTTCATCTTCGAACCTGTTAGCATGTATGTGATTACAGAATGTATATTTTAAAGGTATTGGTGATTATATAATTTATATATTTCATATGTTATATGTTTATATACATTTAACATACATTAGTATATGTATTTTAACCCCATAGTCCTAATTTACCCATCCTCCCACCTTTCATTTTGGCTAGCCATTAGTTTATTTGATAAGTCTGTGAGTGTCTTTTTCTGTGGAAATATGTTCATTGGTAGCAATCTTAGGATAACATGTATAAATGATGTCCTAGGATATTTGTCATACCCTTTTGACTTACTTAACCTTATATGATTATTTCTAGGCTCAACTGTAGTCCTGAAAACGGCATTGTTCATTTTTTTCCCGAGGCTACTATTCCATTTGGTACGTATCCCACTTCGTCTTTCTCCATTCATCTGTTTATGGACCTTTTTTTTGCTTCCATGTCTTGGCTATTTCAATATTGTTGCAATGCACATTTGCCTGCCTCTCTCTTTCCGAATCTGGTGGTCTTAGGTTATAGGCCCAAAAGGTGCCCTGCCGCATCATATGGTAGCTCAATTTTTACCTTTTCAAGCAGCTCCATTCAGTTTGCGTTAGTGCTGTTGCCACTTTACATCCCACCAGCAGCTAGAAGGTACACAGATCTCTAAAACCCCTTCAGCATTTATAGTTTGTAGACATTTTGCTGATGGTCATGACTGGTGTGAGCTGAAACCTTTTTGGAGGTTGGATACGCATGTGGCTAATAATTCCTTATGCTGAGCTTTAGGCATGTCCTATTTTTTCTTTTCCTTTTTTTTAAAAAGAGTGAGTACAACTTCCCTCCTCTTATTGACTTCTTGAAAAGTTTCTCATGTGTTGAATTTTTTTGCCTATTCCCTACCCCAGGGCATTTTTTGAATGCAGGTGTCATTTAGAGCCCTTGAGTCCTTGTGACTATTAAGCAACCTTTGGCACTGGGTTTAAAGCTGCTGTTGTGGGAAACAGCCACAAGGCGGCAGCATTATTACGTTCTCCACTCTTCTTACTAGGGCAACAGAGTCTTCCTGGAGGTAGTTTTCCAAGGTTGTAAATTAGAGTGGAATGTGCTGGGACAAGCCCCCAGAAGTTTATGTCTCCTAACTTATGTTTGCTTTTTAAATTTAATTTCTATTTCTTATCGGAGTAAATTTGATTAGAGTGTTTTGATTGGCTGTACAGAATCTGCTCAATGATTCATACATATATCTGTTCATCTTCGGAACCTGTTATCATGTATGTGATTACAGAATGTATATTTTAAAGGTTTGGTGATTATATATTTTATATAGTTCATATGTTATATGTTTATATACATTTAACATACATTAGTATATGTATGTTAACCCCATAGTCCTAATTTACCCATCCTCCCACCTTTCATTTTGGCTAACCATTAGTTTATTTGATAAGTCTGTGAGTGTCTTTTTTTGTGGAAATATGTTCATTGGTAGCAATCTTAGGATAACATGTATAAATGATATCATAGGATATTTGTCATACCCTTTTGACTAACTTACCCTTATATGACTATTTCTAGTCTCAACTGTAGTTCTGAAAACGGCATTGTTCATTTTTTTCCCGAGGCTACTCTTCCATTCTGTCCATATACCACTTCTTCTTTGTCCATTCACCTGTTTATGGACCATTTTTTGCTTCCATGTCTTGGGTATTTCAGTATTGTTGCAGTGCACATTTGCCTGCCTCTGTATTTCCGATTTTGGTGGTCTTAGGTTATAGGCCCAAAAGGTGCCCTGCCGCATCATATGGTAACTCAATTTTTACCTTTTCAAGCAGCTCCATTCACTATGCGTTAGTGCTGTTACCACTTTACATCCCACCAGCAGGTAGAATGTACACAATTCTCTAAAACCCCTTCAGCATTTAGAGTTTGTAGACTTTTTGCTGATGGTCATGACTGGTGTCACCTGAAACCTTTTTGAATTTGAATTTGCATGTGGCTAATAATTCCTTATACTGAGCTTTAGGCATGTCCTTTTTTTTTCTTTTCCTTTTTTTTTAAAGAGTGAGTACAACTTCCCTCCTCTTATTGACTTCTTGAAAAGTTACTCATGTGTTGAATTTTCTTGCCAATTCCATACCCCAGGGCATTTTTTGAGGGCCTGTGTCTTTTACAGCCCTGCAGTCCTTGTGACTATATAAGCAACCATTGGCACTGGGTTTAAAGCTACTGTTGTGGGAAGCAGCCAAAAGGCGGCAGCATTATTACGTTCTCAAGTCTTGTTACTAGGACAACACAGTCTTCCTGGAGGTAGTGTTCCGAGCTTGTAAATTAGAGTGCAATGTGCTGGGACAAGCCCCCAGAAGTTTATGTCTCCTAACTTATGTTTGTTTTTTAAATTTAATTTCTATTTCTTATCGGAGTAAATTTGATTAGAGTGTTGTGGTTTTCTGGCTGTACAGAATCTGCTCAATGATTCATACATATGTCTGTTCATCTTCGAACCTGTTAGCATGTATGTGATTACAGAATGTATATTTTAAAGGTATTGGTGATTATATTATTTATATATTTCATATGTTATATGTTTATATACATTTAACATACATTAGTATATGTATTTTAACCCCATTGTCCTAATTTACCCATCCTCCCACCTTTCATTTTGGCTAGCCATTAGTTTATTTGATAAGTCTGTGAGTGTCTTTTTCTGTGGAAATATGTTCATTGGTAGCAATCTTAGGATAACATGTATAAATGATGTCATAGGATATTTGTCATACCCTTTTGACTTACTTAACCTTATATGATTATTTCTAGGCTCAACTGTAGTCCTGAAAACGGCATTGTTCATTTTTTTCCCGAGGCTACTATTCCATTTGGTACGTATCCCACTTCGTCTTTGTCCATTCATCTGTTTATGGACCTTTTTTTTTGCTTCCATGTCTTTGCTATTTCAGTATTGTTGCAGTGCACATTTGCCTGCCTCTGTCTTTCCGATTCTGGTGGTCTTAGGTTATAGGCCCAAAAGGTGCCCTGCCGCATCATATGGTAGCTCAATTTTTACGTTTTCAAGCAGCTCGATTCAGTTTGCATTAGTGCTGTTACGACTTTATATCCCACCAGCAGCTAGAAGGTACACACTTCTCTAAAACCCCTTCAGCATTTATAGTTTGTAGACTTTTTGCTGATGGTCATGACTGGTGTGAGCTGAAACCTTTTTGGAGGTTGGATACGCATGTGGCTAATAATTCCTTATGCTGAGCTTTAGGCATGTCCTATTTTTTCTTTTCCTTTTTTTTAAAATGAGTGAGTACAACTTCCCTCCTCTTATTGATTTCTTGAAAAGTTTCTTATGTGTTGAATTTTCTTGCCTATTCCCTACCCCAGGGCATTTTTTGAGTGCCTGTGTCATTTACAACCGTGCAGTCCTTGTGACTATATAAGCAACCATTGGCACTGGGTTTAAAGGTGCTGTTTTTGGAGACAGCCACAAGGCGGCAGCATTATTACGTTCTCAAGTCTTGTTACTAGGACAACAGAGTCTTCCTGGAGGTAGTGTTCCGAGCTTTTAAATTAGAGTGCAATGTGCTGGGACAAGCCCCCAGAAGTTTATGTCTCCTAACTTATGTTTGCTTTTTAAATATAATTTCTATTTCTTATCAGAGTCAATTTGCTTAGAGTGTTTTGATTGTCTGGCTGTACAGAATCTGTTCAATGATTCATACATATGTCTGTTCATCTTCGGATCCTGCTACCATGTACGTGATTACAGAATGTATATTTTTGAAGCTATTGGTGATGATATAATGCATATAGTTTATATGTGATATGTTTATATACATTTAACATACATTAGTATATGTATGTTAACCCCATTGTCCTAATTTACCCATCCTCCCACCTTTCATTTTGGCTAACCATTAGTTTATTTGATAAGTCTGTGAGTGTCTTTTTCTGTGGAAATATGTTCATTGGTAGCAATCTTAGGATAACATGTATTAATGATATCATAGGATATTTGTCATACCCTTTTGACTTACTTAACCTTATATGATTATTTCTAGGCTCATCTCTAGTCCTGAAAACGGCATTGTTCATTTTTTTCCAGAGGCTTCTATTCCATTTGGTACGTGTACCATTTCGTCTTTGTCCATTCATCTGTTTATGGACCTTTTTTTTGCTTCCATGTCTTGGCTATTTCAATATTGTTGCAGTGCACATTTGCCTGCCTCTGTCTTTCCGAATCCAGTTGTCTTAGGTTATAGGCCCAAAATGTGCCCTGCCGCATCATATGGTAGCTCAATGTTTACCTTTTCAAGCAGCTCGATTCAGTTTGCGTTACTGCTGTTACCACTTTACATCCCACCAGCAGCTAGAAGGTACACAGTTCTCTAAAACCCCTTCAGCATTTATAGTTTGTAGACTTTTTGCTGATGGTCATGACTGGTGTGAGCTGAAACCTTTTTGGAGGTTGGATACGCATGTGGCTAATAATTCCTTATGCTGAGCTTTAGGCATGTCCTTTTTTTCTTTTCCTTTTTTTTTAAAGAGTGACTACAACTTCCCTCCTCTTATTGACTTCTTGAAAATTTCTCATGTGTTGAATTTTCTTGCCAATTCCATACCCCAGGGCATTTTTTGAAGGCCTGTGTCTTTTACAGCCCTGCAGTCCTTGTGACTATATAAGCAACCATTGGCACTGGGTTTAAAGCTACTGTTGTGGGAAGCAGCCACAAGGCAGCAGCATTATTACGTTCTCAAGTCCTGTTACTAGGACAACACAGTCTTCCTGGAGGTAGTGTTCCGAGCTTTTAAATTAGAGTGCAATGTGCTGGGACAAGCCCCCAGAAGTTTATGTCTCCTTACTTATGTTTGTTTTTTAAATTTAATTTGTATTTTTTATCGGAGTAAATTTGATTAGAGTGTTTTGATTGTCTGGCTGTACAGAATCTGTTCAATGATTCATACATATGTCTGTTCATCTTCGGATCCTGTTACCATGTATGTGATCACAGAATATATATTTTGAAGGTATTGGTGATTATATAATTCATATCGTTTATATGTTATATGTTTATATACATTTAACTTACATTAGTATATGTATGTTAACCCCATAGTCCTAACTTACCCATCCCCCCACCTTTCATTTTGGCTAACCATTAGTTTATTTGATAAGTCTGTGAGTGTCTTTTTCTGTGGAAATATGTTCATTGGTAGCAATCTTAAGAAAACTTGTATAAATGATATCATAGGATATTTGTCATACCCTTTTGACTTACTTAACCTTATATGATTTTTTCTAGGCTCAACTGTAGTCCTGAAAACAGCATTGTTCATTTTTCTCCCGAGGCTACTATTCCATTCTGTCCGTATACCACTTCTTCTTTGTCCATTCATCTGTTTATGGACCTTTTTTTTGCTTCCATATCTTGGCTATTTCAGTATTGTTGCAGTGCATATTTGCCTGCCTCTGTCTTTCCAATTTTGGTGGTCTTAGGTTATAGGCCCAAAAGGTGCCCTGCCCCATCATTTGGTAGCTCAATTTTTACCTTTTCAAGCAGCTCGATTCATTTTGCGTTAGTGCTGTTTCCACTTTACATCCCACCAGCAGCTAGAAGGTACACAATGCTCTAAAACCCCTTCAGCATTTATAGTTTGTAGACTTTTTGCTGATGGTCATGACTGGTGTCACCTGAAACCTTTTTGAATTTGAATTTGCATGTGGCTAATAATTCCTTATACTGAGCTTTAGGCATGTCCTTTTTTATTCTTTTCCTTTTTTTTTTAAAGAGTGAGTACAACTTCCCTCCTCTTATTGACTTCTTGAAAATTTACTCATGTGTTGAATTTTTTTGCCTATTCCCTACTCCAGGGCATTCTTTGAGGGCCGGTGTCATTTAGAGCCCTGCAGTCCTTGTGACTATTAAGCAACCTTTGGCACTGGGTTTAAAGCTGCTGTTGTGGGAAACAGCCACAAGGTGGCAGCATTATTACGTTCTCAACTCTTGTTACTAGGGCAACAGAGTCTTCCTGGAGGTAGTTTTCCAAGGTTGTAAATTAGAGTGGAATGTGCTGGGACAAGCCCCCAGAAGTTTATGTCTCCTAACTTATGTTTGCTTTTTAAATTTAATTTCTATTTCTTATCAGAGTCAGTTTGCTTAGAGTGTTTTGATTGTCTGGCTGTACAGAATCTGCTCAATGATTCATACATATGTCTGTTCATCTTCGGATCCTGCTACCATGTACGTGATTACAGAATGTATATTTTTGAAGCTATTGGTGATGATATAATGCATATAGTTTATATGTGATATGTTTATATACATTTAACATACATTAGTATATGTATGTTAACCCCATTGTCCTAATTTACCCATCCTCCCACCTTTCATTTTGGCTAACCATTAGTTTATTTGATAAGTCTGTGAGTGTCTTTTTCTGTGGAAATATGTTCATTGGTAGCAATCTTAGGATAACATGTATTAATGATATCATAGGATATTTGTCATACCCTTTTGACTTACTTAACCTTATATGATTATTTCTAGGCTCAACTCTAGTCCTGAAAACGGCATTGTTCATTTTTTTCCAGAGGCTTCTATTCCATTTGGTACGTGTACCATTTCGTCTTTGTCCATTCATCTGTTTATGGACCTTTTTTTTGCTTCCATGTCTTGGCTATTTCAATATTGTTGCAGTGCACATTTGCCTGCCTCTGTCTTTCCGAATCCAGTTGTCTTAGGTTATAGGCCCAAAATGTGCCCTGCCGCATCATATGGTAGCTCAATGTTTACCTTTTCAAGCAGCTCGATTCAGTTTGCGTTACTGCTGTTACCACTTTACATCCCACCAGCAGCTAGAAGGTACACAGTTCTCTAAAACCCCTTCAGCATTTATAGTTTGTAGACTTTTTGCTGATGGTCATGACTGGTGTGAGCTGAAACCTTTTTGGAGGTTGGATACGCATGTGGCTAATAATTCCTTATGCTGAGCTTTAGGCATGTCCTTTTTTTCTTTTCCTTTTTTTTTAAAGAGTGACTACAACTTCCCTCCTCTTATTGACTTCTTGAAAATTTCTCATGTGTTGAATTTTCTTGCCAATTCCATACCCCAGGGCATTTTTTGAGGGCCTGTGTCTTTTACAGCCCTGCAGTCCTTGTGACTATATAAGCAACCATTGGCACTGGGTTTAAAGCTACTGTTGTGGGAAGCAGCCACAAGGCGGCAGCATTATTACGTTCTCAAGTCTTGTTACTAGGACAACACAGTCTTCCTGGAGGTAGTGTTCCGAGCTTGTAAATTAGAGTGCAATGTGCTGGGACAAGCCCCCAGAAGTTTATGTCTCCTAACTTATGTTTGTTTTTTAAATTTAATTTCTATTTCTTATCGGAGTAAATTTGATTAGAGTGTTGTGGTTTTCTGGCTGTACAGAATCTGCTCAATGATTCATACATATGTCTGTTCATCTTCGAACCTGTTAGCATGTATGTGATTACAGAATGTATATTTTAAAGGTATTGGTGATTATATAATTTATATATTTCATATGTTATATGTTTATATACATTTAACATACATTAGTATATGTATTTTAACCCCATAGTCCTAATTTACCCATCCTCCCACCTTTCATTTTGGCTAGCCATTAGTTTATTTGATAAGTCTGTGAGTGTCTTTTTCTGTGGAAATATGTTCATTGGTAGCAATCTTAGGATAACATGTATAAATGATGTCCTAGGATATTTGTCATACCCTTTTGACTTACTTAACCTTATATGATTATTTCTAGGCTCAACTGTAGTCCTGAAAACGGCATTGTTCATTTTTTTCCCGAGGCTACTATTCCATTTGGTACGTATCCCACTTCGTCTTTCTCCATTCATCTGTTTATGGACCTTTTTTTTGCTTCCATGTCTTGGCTATTTCAATATTGTTGCAATGCACATTTGCCTGCCTCTCTCTTTCCGAATCTGGTGGTCTTAGGTTATAGGCCCAAAAGGTGCCCTGCCGCATCATATGGTAGCTCAATTTTTACCTTTTCAAGCAGCTCCATTCAGTTTGCGTTAGTGCTGTTGCCACTTTACATCCCACCAGCAGCTAGAAGGTACACAGATCTCTAAAACCCCTTCAGCATTTATAGTTTGTAGACATTTTGCTGATGGTCATGACTGGTGTGAGCTGAAACCTTTTTGGAGGTTGGATACGCATGTGGCTAATAATTCCTTATGCTGAGCTTTAGGCATGTCCTATTTTTTCTTTTCCTTTTTTTTAAAAAGAGTGAGTACAACTTCCCTCCTCTTATTGATTTCTTGAAAAGTTTCTTATGTGTTGAATTTTCTTGCCTATTCCCTACCCCAGGGCATTTTTTGAGTGCCTGTGTCATTTACAACCGTACAGTCCTTGTGACTATATAAGCAACCATTGGCACTGGGTTTAAAGGTGCTGTTTTTGGAGACAGCCACAAGGCGGCAGCATTATTACGTTCTCAAGTCTTGTTACTAGGACAACAGAGTCTTCCTGGAGGTAGTGTTCCGAGCTTTTAAATTAGAGTGCAATGTGCTGGGACAAGCCCCCAGAAGTTTATGTCTCCTTACTTATGTTTGTTTTTTAAATTTAATTTGTATTTTTTATCGGAGTAAATTTGATTAGAGTGTTTTGATTGTCTGGCTGTACAGAATCTGTTCAATGATTCATACATATGTCTGTTCATCTTCGGATCCTGTTACCATGTATGTGATTACAGAATGTATATTTTGAAGGTATTGGTGATTATATAATTCATATCATTTATATGTTATATGTTTATATACATTTAACTTATATTAGTATATGTATGTTAACCCCATAGTCCTAATTTACCCATCCCCCCACCTTTCATTTTGGCTAACCATTAGTTTATTTGATAAGTCTGTGAGTGTCTTTTTCTGTGGAAATATGTTCATTGGTAGCAATCTTAGGATAACATGTATAAATGATATCATAGGATATTTGTCATACCCTTTTGACTTACTTAACCTTATATGATTATTTCTAGGCTCAACTCTAGTCCTGAAAACGGCATTGTTCATTTTTTTCCAGAGGCTACTATTCCATTTGGTACGTATACCATTTCGTCTTTGTCCATTCATCTGTTTATGGACCTTTTTTTTGCTTCCATGTCTTGGCTATTTCAATATTGTTGCAGTGCACATTTGCCTGCCTCTGTCTTTCCGAATCCGGTGGTCTTAGGTTATAGGCCCAAAAGGTGCCCTGCCGCATCATATGGTAGCTCAGTGTTTACCTTTTCAAGCAGCTCGATTCAGTTTGCGTTACTGCTGTTACCACTTTACATCCAAACAGCAGCTAGAAGGTACACAGTTCTCTAAAACCCCTTCAGCATTTATAGTTTGTAGACTTTTTGCTGATGGTCATGACTGGTGTGAGCTGAAACCTTTTTGGAGGTTGGATACGCATGTGGCTAATAATTCCTTATGCTGAGCTTTAGGCATGTCCTTTTTTTCTTTTCCTTTTTTTTAAAGAGTGAGTACAACTTCCGTACTCTTATTGACTTCTTGAAAATTTCTCATGTGTTGAATTTTCTTGCCAATTCCCTACACCAGCGTATTTTTTGAGGGCCTGTGTCTTTTACAGCCCTGCAGTCCTTGTGACTATATAAGCAACCATTGGCACTGGGTTTAAAGCTACTGTTGTGGGAAGCAGCCACAAGGCGGCAGCATTATTACGTTCTCAAGTCTTGTTACTAGGACAACACAGTCTTCCTGGAGGTAGTGTTCCGAGCTTGTAAATTAGAGTGCAATGTGCTGGGACAAGCCCCCAAAAGTTTATGTCTCCTAACTTATGTTTGTTTTTTAAATTTAATTTCTATTTCTTATCGGAGTAAATTTGATTAGAGTGTTTTGATTGTCTGGCTGTACAGAATCTGCTCAATGATTCATACATATGTCTGTTCATCTTCGGATCCTGTTACCATGTATGTGATTACAGAATGTATATTTTGAAGGTATTGGTGAATATATAATTCATATCATTTATATGTTATATGTTTATATACATTTAACATACATTAGTATATGTATGTTAACCCCATAGTCCTAATTTACCCATCCTCCCACCTTTCATTTTGGCTAACCATTAGTTTATATGATAAGTCTGTGAGTGTCTTTTTCTGTGGAAATATGTTCATTGGTAGCAATCTTAGGATAACATGTATAAATGATGTCATAGGATATTTGTCATACCCTTTTGACTTACTTAACCTTATATGATTATTTCTAGGCTCAACTCTAGTCCTGAAAATGGCATTGTTCATTTTTCTCCCGAGGCTACTATTCCATTCTGTCCGTATACCACTTCTTCTTTGTCCATTCATCTGTTTATGGACCTTTTTTTTGCTTCCATATCTTGGCTATTTCAGTATTGTTGCAGTGCATATTTGCCTGCCTCTGTCTTTCCAATTTTGGTGTTCTTAGGTTATAGGCCCAAAAGGTGCCCTGCCGCATCATTTGGTAGCTCAATTTTTACCTTTTCAAGCAGCTCGATTCAGTTTGCGTTAGTGCTGTTTCCACTTTACATCCCACCAGCAGCTAGAAGGTACACAGATCTCTAAAACCCCTTCAGCATTTATAGTTTGTAGACATTTTGCTGATGGTAATGACTGGTGTGAGCTGAAACCTTTTTGAATTTGAATTTGTATGTGGCTAATAATTCCTTATACTAAGCTTTAGGCATGTCCTTTTTTTTCTTTTCCTTTTTTTTTTAAAGAGTGAGTACAACTTCCCTCCTCTTATTGACTTCTTGGAAATTTCTCATGTGTTGAATGTTCTTGCCAATTCCCTACCCCAGGGCATATTTTGAGGGCTTGTGTCATTTACAGCCCTGCAGTCCTTGTGACTATATAAGCAATCATTGGCACTGGGTTTAAAGTGCTGTTGTGGGAAGCAGCCACAAGGCGGCAGCATTATTGCGTTCTCAAGTCTTGTTACTAGGAGAACAGAGTCTTCCTGGAGGTAGTGTTCTGAGCTTGTAAATTAGAGTGCAATATGCTGGGACAAGCCCCCAGAAGTTTATGTCTCCTAACTTATGTTTGCTTTTTAAATTTAATTTCTATTTCTTATCGGAGTAAATTTGATTAGAGTGTTGTGGTTTTCTGGCTGTACAGAATCTGCTCAATGATTCATACATATGTCTGTTCATCTTCGAACCTGTTAGCATGTATGTGATTACAGAATGTATATTTTAAAGGTATTGGTGATTATATAATTTATATATTTCATATGTTATATGTTTATATACATTTAACATACATTAGTATATGTATTTTAACCCCATAGTCCTAATTTACCCATCCTCCCACCTTTCATTTTGGCTAGCAATTAGTTTATTTGATAAGTCTGTGAGTGTCTTTTTCTGTGGAAATATGTTCATTGGTAGCAATCTTAGGATAACATGTATAAATGATGTCCTAGGATATTTGTCATACCCTTTTGACTTACTTAACCTTATATGATTATTTCTAGGCTCAACTGTAGTCCTGAAAACGGCATTGTTCATTTTTTTCCCGAGGCTACTATTCCATTTGGTACGTATCCCACTTCGTCTTTGTCCATTCATCTGTTTATGGACCTTTTTTTGCTTCCATGTCTTGGCTATTTCAGTATTGTTGCAGTGCACATTTGCCTGCCTCTGTCTTTCCGATTCTGGTGGTCTTAGGTTATAGGCCCAAAAGGTGCCCTGCCGCATCGTATGGTAACTCAATTTTTACCTTTTGAAGCAGCTCCATTCAGTTTGCATTAGTGGTATTACTTCTTTACATCCCACCAGCAGCTAGAAGGTACACATTCCTCTAAAACCCCTTCAGCATTTATAGTTTGTAGACTTTTTGATGATGGTCATGACTGGTGTTACCTGAAACCTTTTTGAATTTGAATTTGCATGTGGCTAATAATTCCTTATACTGAGCTTTAGGCATGTCATTTTTTTCTTTTCCTTTTGTTTTAAAGAGTGAGTACAACTCCCCTCCTCTTATTGACTTCTTGAAAAGTTTCTCATGTGTTGAATTTTTTTGCCTATTCCCTACCCCAGGGCATTTTTTGAATGCAGGTGTCATTTAGAGCCCTTGAGTCCTTGTGACTAATAAGCAACCTTTGGCACTGGGTTTAAAGCTGCTGTTGTGGGAAACAGCCACAAGGCGGCAGCATTATTACGTTCTCCACTCTTCTTACTAGGGCAACAGAGTCTTCCTGGAGGTAGTTTTCCAAGGTTGTAAATTAGAGTGGAATGTGCTGGGACAAGCCCCCAGAAGTTTATGTCTCCTAACTTATGTTTGCTTTTTAAATTTAATTTCTATTTCTTATCGGAGTAAATTTGATTAGAGTGTTTTGATTGGCTGTACAGAATCTGCTCAATGATTCATACATATATCTGTTCATCTTCGGAACCTGTTATCATGTATGTGATTACAGAATGTATATTTTAAAGGTTTGGTGATTATATATTTTATATAGTTCATATGTTATATGTTTATATACATTTAACATACATTAGTATATGTATGTTAACCCCATAGTCCTAATTTACCCATCCTCCCACCTTTCATTTTGGCTAACCATTAGTTTATTTGATAAGTCTGTGAGTGTCTTTTTTTGTGGAAATATGTTCATTGGTAGCAATCTTAGGATAACATGTATAAATGATATCATAGGATATTTGTCATACCCTTTTGACTAACTTACCCTTATATGACTATTTCTAGTCTCAACTGTAGTTCTGAAAACGGCATTGTTCATTTTTTTCCCGAGGCTACTCTTCCATTCTGTCCATATACCACTTCTTCTTTGTCCATTCACCTGTTTATGGACCATTTTTTGCTTCCATGTCTTGGGTATTTCAGTATTGTTGCAGTGCACATTTGCCTGCCTCTGTATTTCCGATTTTGGTGGTCTTAGGTTATAGGCCCAAAAGGTGCCCTGCCGCATCATATGGTAACTCAATTTTTACCTTTTCAAGCAGCTCCATTCAGTATGCGTTAGTGCTGTTACCACTTTACATCCCACCAGCAGGTAGAATGTACACAATTCTCTAAAACCCCTTCAGCATTTATAGTTTGTAGACTTTTTGCTGATGGTCATGACTGGTGTCACCTGAAACCTTTTTGAATTTGAATTTGCATGTGGCTAATAATTCCTTATACTGAGCTTTAGGCATGTCCTTTTTTTTTCTTTTCCTTTTTTTTTAAAGAGTGAGTACAACTTCCCTCCTCTTATTGACTTCTTGAAAAGTTACTCATGTGTTGAATTTTCTTGCCAATTCCATACCCCAGGGCATTTTTTGAGGGCCTGTGTCTTTTACAGCCCTGCAGTCCTTGTGACTATATAAGCAACCATTGGCACTGGGTTTAAAGCTACTGTTGTGGGAAGCAGCCAAAAGGCGGCAGCATTATTACGTTCTCAAGTCTTGTTACTAGGACAACACAGTCTTCCTGGAGGTAGTGTTCCGAGCTTGTAAATTAGAGTGCAATGTGCTGGGACAAGCCCCCAGAAGTTTATGTCTCCTAACTTATGTTTGTTTTTTAAATTTAATTTCTATTTCTTATCGGAGTAAATTTGATTAGAGTGTTGTGGTTTTCTGGCTGTACAGAATCTGCTCAATGATTCATACATATGTCTGTTCATCTTCGAACCTGTTAGCATGTATGTGATTACAGAATGTATATTTTAAAGGTATTGGTGATTATATTATTTATATATTTCATATGTTATATGTTTATATACATTTAACATACATTAGTATATGTATTTTAACCCCATTGTCCTAATTTACCCATCCTCCCACCTTTCATTTTGGCTAGCCATTAGTTTATTTGATAAGTCTGTGAGTGTCTTTTTCTGTGGAAATATGTTCATTGGTAGCAATCTTAGGATAACATGTATAAATGATGTCATAGGATATTTGTCATACCCTTTTGACTTACTTAACCTTATATGATTATTTCTAGGCTCAACTGTAGTCCTGAAAACGGCATTGTTCATTTTTTTCCCGAGGCTACTATTCCATTTGGTACGTATCCCACTTCGTCTTTGTCCATTCATCTGTTTATGGACCTTTTTTTTTGCTTCCATGTCTTTGCTATTTCAGTATTGTTGCAGTGCACATTTGCCTGCCTCTGTCTTTCCGATTCTGGTGGTCTTAGGTTATAGGCCCAAAAGGTGCCCTGCCGCATCATATGGTAGCTCAATTTTTACGTTTTCAAGCAGCTCGATTCAGTTTGCATTAGTGCTGTTACGACTTTATATCCCACCAGCAGCTAGAAGGTACACACTTCTCTAAAACCCCTTCAGCATTTATAGTTTGTAGACTTTTTGCTGATGGTCATGACTGGTGTGAGCTGAAACCTTTTTGGAGGTTGGATACGCATGTGGCTAATAATTCCTTATGCTGAGCTTTAGGCATGTCCTATTTTTTCTTTTCCTTTTTTTTAAAATGAGTGAGTACAACTTCCCTCCTCTTATTGATTTCTTGAAAAGTTTCTTATGTGTTGAATTTTCTTGCCTATTCCCTACCCCAGGGCATTTTTTGAGTGCCTGTGTCATTTACAACCGTGCAGTCCTTGTGACTATATAAGCAACCATTGGCACTGGGTTTAAAGCTACTGTTGTGGGAAGCAGCCACAAGGCAGCAGCATTATTACGTTCTCAAGTCTTGTTACTAGGACAACACAGTCTTCCTGGAGGTAGTGTTCTGAGCTTTTAAATTAGAGTGCAATGTGCTGGGACAAGCCCCCAGAAGTTTATGTCTCCTAACTTATGTTTGCTTTTTAAATATAATTTCTATTTCTTATCAGAGTCAATTTGCTTAGAGTGTTTTGATTGTCTGGCTGTACAGAATCTGTTCAATGATTCATACATATGTCTGTTCATCTTCGGATCCTGCTACCATGTACGTGATTACAGAATGTATATTTTTGAAGCTATTGGTGATGATATAATGCATATAGTTTATATGTGATATGTTTATATACATTTAACATACATTAGTATATGTATGTTAACCCCATTGTCCTAATTTACCCATCCTCCCACCTTTCATTTTGGCTAACCATTAGTTTATTTGATAAGTCTGTGAGTGTCTTTTTCTGTGGAAATATGTTCATTGGTAGCAATCTTAGGATAACATGTATTAATGATATCATAGGATATTTGTCATACCCTTTTGACTTACTTAACCTTATATGATTATTTCTAGGCTCATCTCTAGTCCTGAAAACGGCATTGTTCATTTTTTTCCAGAGGCTTCTATTCCATTTGGTACGTGTACCATTTCGTCTTTGTCCATTCATCTGTTTATGGACCTTTTTTTTGCTTCCATGTCTTGGCTATTTCAATATTGTTGCAGTGCACATTTGCCTGCCTCTGTCTTTCCGAATCCAGTTGTCTTAGGTTATAGGCCCAAAATGTGCCCTGCCGCATCATATGGTAGCTCAATGTTTACCTTTTCAAGCAGCTCGATTCAGTTTGCGTTACTGCTGTTACCACTTTACATCCCACCAGCAGCTAGAAGGTACACAGTTCTCTAAAACCCCTTCAGCATTTATAGTTTGTAGACTTTTTGCTGATGGTCATGACTGGTGTGAGCTGAAACCTTTTTGGAGGTTGGATACGCATGTGGCTAATAATTCCTTATGCTGAGCTTTAGGCATGTCCTTTTTTTCTTTTCCTTTTTTTTTAAAGAGTGACTACAACTTCCCTCCTCTTATTGACTTCTTGAAAATTTCTCATGTGTTGAATTTTCTTGCCAATTCCATACCCCAGGGCATTTTTTGAGGGCCTGTGTCTTTTACAGCCCTGCAGTCCTTGTGACTATATAAGCAACCATTGGCACTGGGTTTAAAGCTACTGTTGTGCGAAGCAGCCACAAGGCGGCAGCATTATTACGTTCTCAAGTCTTGTTACTAGGACAACACAGTCTTCCTGGAGGTAGTGTTCCGAGCTTGTAAATTAGAGTGCAATGTGCTGGGACAAGCCCCCAGAAGTTTATGTCTCCTAACTTATGTTTGTTTTTTAAATTTAATTTCTATTTCTTATCGGAGTAAATTTGATTAGAGTGTTGTGGTTTTCTGGCTGTACAGAATCTGCTCAATGATTCATACATATGTCTGTTCATCTTCGAACCTGTTAGCATGTATGTGATTACAGAATGTATATTTTAAAGGTATTGGTGATTATATAATTTATATATTTCATATGTTATATGTTTATATACATTTAACATACATTAGTATATGTATTTTAACCCCATAGTCCTAATTTACCCATCCTCCCACCTTTCATTTTGGCTAGCCATTAGTTTATTTGATAAGTCTGTGAGTGTCTTTTTCTGTGGAAATATGTTCATTGGTAGCAATCTTAGGATAACATGTATAAATGATGTCCTAGGATATTTGTCATACCCTTTTGACTTACTTAACCTTATATGATTATTTCTAGGCTCAACTGTAGTCCTGAAAACGGCATTGTTCATTTTTTTCCCGAGGCTACTATTCCATTTGGTACGTATCCCACTTCGTCTTTGTCCATTCATCTGTTTATGGACCTTTTTTTTTGCTTCCATGTCTTTGCTATTTCAGTATTGTTGCAGTGCACATTTGCCTGCCTCTGTCTTTCCGATTCTGGTGGTCTTAGGTTATAGGCCCAAAAGGTGCCCTGCCGCATCATATGGTAGCTCAATTTTTACGTTTTCAAGCAGCTCGATTCAGTTTGCATTAGTGCTGTTACGACTTTATATCCCACCAGCAGCTAGAAGGTACACACTTCTCTAAAACCCCTTCAGCATTTATAGTTTGTAGACTTTTTGCTGATGGTCATGACTGGTGTGAGCTGAAACCTTTTTGGAGGTTGGATACGCATGTGGCTAATAATTCCTTATGCTGAGCTTTAGGCATGTCCTATTTTTTCTTTTCCTTTTTTTTAAAATGAGTGAGTACAACTTCCCTCCTCTTATTGATTTCTTGAAAAGTTTCTTATGTGTTGAATTTTCTTGCCTATTCCCTACCCCAGGGCATTTTTTGAGTGCCTGTGTCATTTACAACCGTGCAGTCCTTGTGACTATATAAGCAACCATTGGCACTGGGTTTAAAGGTGCTGTTTTTGGAGACAGCCACAAGGCGGCAGCATTATTACGTTCTCAAGTCTTGTTACTAGGACAACAGAGTCTTCCTGGAGGTAGTGTTCCGAGCTTTTAAATTAGAGTGCAATGTGCTGGGACAAGCCCCCAGAAGTTTATGTCTCCTAACTTATGTTTGCTTTTTAAATATAATTTCTATTTCTTATCAGAGTCAATTTGCTTAGAGTGTTTTGATTGTCTGGCTGTACAGAATCTGTTCAATGATTCATACATATGTCTGTTCATCTTCGGATCCTGCTACCATGTACGTGATTACAGAATGTATATTTTTGAAGCTATTGGTGATGATATAATTCATGTAATTTATATGTTATATGTTTATATACATTTAACATACATTAGTATATGTATGTTAACCCCATAGTCCTAATTTACCCATCCTCCCACCTTTCATTTTGGCTAACCATTAGTTTATTTGATAAGTCTGTGAGTGTCTTTTTCTGTGGAAATATGTTCATTGGTAGCAATCTTAGGATAACATGTATAAATGATATCATAGGCTGTTTGTCATACCCTTTTCACTTACTTAACCTTATATGATTATTTCAAGGCTCAGCTGTAGTCCAGAAAACGGCATTGTTCATTTTTTTCCCGAGCTTACTATTCCATTCTGTCCATATACCACTTCTTCTTTTTCCATTCATATGTTTATGGACCTTTTTTTTTGCTTTCATGTCTTGGCTATTTCAATATTACTGCAGTGCGCATTTGCCTGCCTCTGTCTTTCCGATCCTGGTGGTCTTCGTTTATAGGCTCAAAGGTGCCCTGCCGCATCATATGGTAGCTCAATTTTTACCTTGTAAAGCAGCTCCATTCAGTTCTTGTTAGTGCTTTTACCACTTTACATCCCACCAGCAGCTAGTAGGTATGAGTTGTCTAAAACCCATTCAGCATTTATAGTTTGTAGACTTTTTGCTAATGGCCATTTGACTGGTGTGAGCTGAAACCTTTTTGGAGGTTGGAAACGCATGTGGCTAATAATTCCTTATACTGAGCTTTAACCATATCCTTTTTCTTCGTTTCCTTTTTTTGTTAAAGAGTAGGTACAACTTCCCTCCTCTCTTGACTTCTTGAAAAATTTCTCATGTGTTGAATTTTCCTGCCTATTCCCTACCCCAGGGCATTTTTTGAGGGCAGGTGTCATTTAGAGCCCTGCATTCCTTGGGACTATTAAGCAACCATTAGCAGTGGGTTTAAAGCTGCTCTTGTGCGAAACAGCCACAAGGCGGCAGCATTATTACGTTCTCTACTCTTGTTACTTGGGCAAAAGAGTCTTCCTGGAGGTAGGGTTCCGAGGTTGTAAATTAGAGTGGAATGTGCAGGGACAAGCCCCCAGAAGTTTATGTCTCCTTACTTATGTTTGTTTTTTAAATTTAGTTTCTATTTCTTATCGGAGTAAATTTGATTAGAGTGTGTTGATTGTCTGGCTGTACAGAATCTGCTCAATGATTCATACTTATGTCTCTTCACCTTTGGACCCTGTTACCATGTATGTGATTACAGAATGTATATTTTAAAGGTATTGGTGATTATATAATTCATATAATTTATCTGTTATATGTTTATATACATTTAACATACATTAGTATATGTATATTAACCCCATAGTCCTAATTTACCCATCCTCCCACCTTTCCTTTTGGCTAACCATTAGTTTACTTGATAAGTCTGTGAGTGTCTTTTTCTGTGGAAATAGGTTCATTGGTAGCAATCTTAGGATAACATGTATAAATGATATCATAGGATATTTGTCATACCCTTTTGACTTACTTAACCTTATATGATTATTTGTAGGCTCAACTGTAGTCGTGAAAACGGCATTGTTCCTTTTTTTCCCGAGGCTACTATTCCATTTGGTACGTATACCACTTCATCTTTGTCCATTCATGTGTTTATGGACCTTTTTTTTGCTTCCATGTCTTGGCTATTTCAATATTGTTGCAGTGCATATTTGCCTGCATCTGTCTTTCCGATTTTGGTGGTTTTATATTATAGGCCCAAAAGGTGCCCTGCCGCATCATATGTTAACTCAATTTTTACCTTTTCAAGCAGCTCCATTCAGTTTTCGTTAGTGCTCTTACCACTTTACATCCCACCGGCACCAAGAAGGTACACAGTTCTCTAAAACCCCTTCAGCATTTATAGTTTGTAGACTTTTTGCTGCTGGTCATGACTGGTGTGAGCTGAAACCTTATTGAATTTGAATTTGCATATGGCTAATAATTTCCTTTACTGAGCTTTAGGCATGCCCTTTTTTTCTTTTCCTTTTTTTTTAAAGAGTGAGTACAACCTCCCTCCTCTTATTGACTTCTTGAAAAATTTCTCATGTGTTGAATTTTCTTGCCTATTCCCTACCCCAGGGCATTTTTTGAGGGCCTGTGTCATTTACAGCCCTGCAGTCCTTGTGAGTCTATAAGCAACCATTGGCACTGGGTTTAAAGCTGCTGTTGTGGGAAATAGCCACAAGGCAGCAGCATTATTACGTTCTCAACACTTGTTACTAGGGCAGCAGAGTCTTCCTGGAGGTAGTGTTCCGAGGTTGTAAACTAGAGTGGAATGTGCTGGGACAAGCCCCCAGAAGTTTATATCTCCTTACTTATGTTTGTTTTTTAAATTTATTTTCTACTTCTTATCGGAGTAAATTTGATTAGAGTGTTTTGATTGTCTGGCTGTACAGAATCTGCTCAATGATTCATACATATGTCTGTTCATCTTCGGATCCTGTTACCATGTATGTGATTACAGAATGTATATTTTGAAGGGATTAGTGATTATATAATTCATATCATTTATATGTGATATGTTTATGTACATTTAACTTACATTAGTATATTTATGTTAACCCCATAGTTCTAATTTACCCATCCCCCCACCCTTCATTTTGGCTAACCATTAGTTTATTTGATAAGTCTGTGAGTGTCTTTTTCTGTGGAAATATGTTCATTGGTAGCAATCTTAGGATAACATGTATAAATGATATCATAGGACATTTGTCATACCCTTTTGACTTACTTATCGTTATATGATTAGTTCTAGGCTCAACTGTAGTCCTGAAAACGGTATTGTTCATTTTTTTCCCGAGGCTACTATTCCATTCTGTCCATATACCACTTCTTCTTTTTCCCGTCATCTGTTTATGGACCTTTTTTTTGCTTCCATGTCTTGGCTCTTTCAATATTGCTGCAGTGCACATTTGCCTGCCTCTGTCTTTCCTATTCTGGTGGTCTTAGGTTATAGGCCCAAAAGGTGCCCTGCCGCATCATATGGTAGCTCAATTTTTACCTTTTCAAGCACAGCTCCATTCAGTTTGCGTTAGTGCTGTTGCCACTTTACATCCCACCAGCAGCCAGAAGGTACACAGTTCTCTAAAACCCCCTCAGCATTTATCGTTTGTAGACTTTTTGCTGATGGTTATGACTGGTGTGAACTGAAACCTTTTTGAATTTGAATTTGCTTGTGGCTTATAATTCCTTATACTGAGCTTTAGGCATGTCCTTTTTTTTCTTTTCCTTTTTTTTAAAGAGTGAGTACAACTTCCCTCCTCTTATTGACTTCTTGAAAAATTTCTCATATGTTGAATTTTCTTGCCTATTGCCTACGCCAGGGCATGTTTTGAGGGCCTGTGTCATTTAGAGCCCTGCAGTCCTTGTGACTATATAAGCAACCATTGGCACTGGGTTTAAAGCTGCTGTTGTGGGAAACAGCCACAAGGCGGCAGCATTATTACGTTCTCAACTCTTGTTACTAGGGCAACTGAGTCTTCCTTGAGGCAGTTTTCCAAGGTTGTAAATTAGAGTAGAATGTGCTGGGACAAGCCCCAGAAGTTTATGTCTCCTTACTTATGTTTGTTTTTTAAACTTAATTTATATTTCTTGTCGGAGTAAATTTCATTAGAGTGTTTTGATTGTCTGGCTGTACAGAATCTGCTCAATGATTCATACATACGTCTGTTCATCTTCGGATACTGTTACCATGTATGTGATCACAAAATGTATATTTTGAAGGTATTGGTGATGATATAATTCATGTAATTTATATGTTATATGTTTATATACACTTAACATACATTAGTATATGTATGTTAACCCCATAGTCCTAATTTACCCATCCTCCCACCTTTCATTTTGGCTAACCATTAGTTTATTTGATAAGTCTGTGAGTGTCTTTTTCTGTGGAAATATGTTCATTGGTAGCAATCTTAGGATAACATGTATAAATGATATCATAGGCTGTTTGTCATACCCTTTTCACTTACTTAACCTTATATGATTATTTCAAGGCTCAACTGTAGTCCAGAAAACGGCATTGTTCATTTTTTTCCCGAGCTTACTATTCCATTCTGTCCATATACCACTTCTTCTTTTTCCATTCATATGTTTATGGACCGTTTTTTTTTGCTTTCATGTCTTGGCTATTTCAATATTACTGCAGTGCACATTTGCCTGCCTCTGTCTTTCCGATCCTGGTGGTCTTCGTTTATAGGCTCAAAGGTGCCCTGCCGCATCATATGGTAGCTCAATTTTTACCTTGTAAAGCAGCTCCATTCAGTTCTTGTTAGTGCTTTTACCACTTTACATCCCACCAGCAGCTAGTAGGTATGAGTTGTCTAAAACCCATTCAGCATTTATACTTTGTAGACTTTTTGCTAATGGCCATTTGACTGGTGTGAGCTGAAACCTTTTTGGAGGTTGGAAACGCATGTGGCTAATAATTCCTTATACTGAGCTTTAACCATATCCTTTTTCTTCGTTTCCTTTTTTTGTTAAAGAGTAGGTACAACTTCCCTCCTCTCTTGACTTCTTGAAAAATTTCTCATGTGTTGAATTTTCCTGCCTATTCCCTACCCCAGGGCATTTTTTGAGGGCAGGTGTCATTTAGAGCCCTGCATTCCTTGGGACTATTAAGCAACCATTAGCAGTGGGTTTAAAGCTGCTCTTGTGCGAAACAGCCACAAGGCGGCAGCATTATTACGTTCTCAACTCTTGTTACTTGGGCAAAAGAGTCTTCCTGGAGGTAGGGTTCCGAGGTTGTAAATTAGAGTGGAATGTGCAGGGACAAGCCCCCAGAAGTTTATGTCTCCTTACTTATGTTTGTTTTTTAAATTTAGTTTCTATTTCTTATCGGAGTAAATTTGATTAGAGTGTGTTGATTGTCTGGCTGTACAGAATCTGCTCAATGATTCATACTTATGTCTGTTCACCTTTGGACCCTGTTACCATGTATGTGATTACAGAATGTATATTTTAAAGGTATTGGTGATTATATAATTCATATAATTTATCTGTTATATGTTTATATACATTTAACATACATTAGTATATGTATATTAACCCCATAGTCCTAATTTACCCATCCTCCCACCTTTCCTTTTGGCTAACCATTAGTTTACTTGATAAGTCTGTGAGTGTCTTTTTCTGTGGAAATATGTTCTTTGGTAGCAATCTTAGGATAACATGTATAAATGATATCATAGGATATTTGTCATACCCTTTTGACTTACTTAACCTTATATGATTATTTGTAGGCTCAACTGTAGTCGTGAAAACGGCATTGTTCCTTTTTTTCCCGAGGCTACTATTCCATTTGGTACGTATACCACTTCATCTTTGTCCATTCATGTGTTTATGGACCTTTTTTTTGCTTCCATGTCTTGGCTATTTCAATATTGTTGCAGTGCATATTTGCCTGCATCTGTCTTTCCGATTTTGGTGGTTTTATATTATAGGCCCAAAAGGTGCCCTGCCGCATCATATGTTAACTCAATTTTTACCTTTTCAAGCAGCTCCATTCAGTTTTCGTTAGTGCTCTTACCACTTTACATCCCACCGGCACCAAGAAGGTACACAGTTCTCTAAAACCCCTTCAGCATTTATAGTTTGTAGACTTTTTGCTGCTGGTCATGACTGGTGTGAGCTGAAACCTTATTGAATTTGAATTTGCATATGGCTAATAATTTCCTTTACTGAGCTTTAGGCATGCCCTTTTTTTCTTTTCCTTTTTTTTTAAAGAGTGAGTACAACCTCCCTCCTCTTATTGACTTCTTGAAAAATTTCTCATGTGTTGAATTTTCTTGCCTATTCCCTACCCCAGGGCATTTTTTGAGGGCCTGTGTCATTTACAGCCCTGCAGTCCTTGTGAGTCTATAAGCAACCATTGGCACTGGGTTTAAAGCTGCTGTTGTGGGAAATAGCCACAAGGCAGCAGCATTATTACGTTCTCAACACTTGTTACTAGGGCAGCAGAGTCTTCCTGGAGGTAGTGTTCCGAGGTTGTAAACTAGAGTGGAATGTGCTGGGACAAGCCCCCAGAAGTTTATATCTCCTTACTTATGTTTGTTTTTTAAATTTATTTTCTACTTCTTATCGGAGTAAATTTGATTAGAGTGTTTTGATTGTCTGGCTGTACAGAATCTGCTCAATGATTCATACATATGTCTGTTCATCTTCGGATCCTGTTACCATGTATGTGATTACAGAATGTATATTTTGAAGGGATTAGTGATTATATAATTCATATCATTTATATGTGATATGTTTATGTACATTTAACTTACATTAGTATATTTATGTTAACCCCATAGTTCTAATTTACCCATCCCCCCACCCTTCATTTTGGCTAACCATTAGTTTATTTGATAAGTCTGTGAGTGTCTTTTTCTGTGGAAATATGTTCATTGGTAGCAATCTTAGGATAACATGTATAAATGATATCATAGGACATTTGTCATACCCTTTTGACTTACTTATCGTTATATGATTAGTTCTAGGCTCAACTGTAGTCCTGAAAACGGTATTGTTCATTTTTTTCCCGAGGCTACTATTCCATTCTGTCCATATACCACTTCTTCTTTTTCCCGTCATCTGTTTATGGACCTTTTTTTTGCTTCCATGTCTTGGCTCTTTCAATATTGCTGCAGTGCACATTTGCCTGCCTCTGTCTTTCCTATTCTGGTGGTCTTAGGTTATAGGCCCAAAAGGTGCCCTGCCGCATCATATGGTAGCTCAATTTTTACCTTTTCAAGCACAGCTCCATTCAGTTTGCGTTAGTGCTGTTGCCACTTTACATCCCACCAGCAGCCAGAAGGTACACAGTTCTCTAAAACCCCCTCAGCATTTATCGTTTGTAGACTTTTTGCTGATGGTTATGACTGGTGTGAACTGAAACCTTTTTGAATTTGAATTTGCTTGTGGCTTATAATTCCTTATACTGAGCTTTAGGCATGTCCTTTTTTTTCTTTTCCTTTTTTTTAAAGAGTGAGTACAACTTCCCTCCTCTTATTGACTTCTTGAAAAATTTCTCATATGTTGAATTTTCTTGCCTATTGCCTACGCCAGGGCATGTTTTGAGGGCCTGTGTCATTTAGAGCCCTGCAGTCCTTGTGACTATATAAGCAACCATTGGCACTGGGTTTAAAGCTGCTGTTGTGGGAAACAGCCACAAGGCGGCAGCATTATTACGTTCTCAACTCTTGTTACTAGGGCAACTGAGTCTTCCTTGAGGCAGTTTTCCAAGGTTGTAAATTAGAGTAGAATGTGCTGGGACAAGCCCCAGAAGTTTATGTCTCCTTACTTATGTTTGTTTTTTAAACTTAATTTATATTTCTTGTCGGAGTAAATTTCATTAGAGTGTTTTGATTGTCTGGCTGTACAGAATCTGCTCAATGATTCATACATACGTCTGTTCATCTTCGGATACTGTTACCATGTATGTGATCACAAAATGTATATTTTGAAGGTATTGGTGATGATATAATTCATGTAATTTATATGTTATATGTTTATATACACTTAACATACATTAGTATATGTATGTTAACCCCATAGTCCTAATTTACCCATCCTCCCACCTTTCATTTTGGCTAACCATTAGTTTATTTGATAAGTCTGTGAGTGTCTTTTTCTGTGGAAATATGTTCATTGGTAGCAATCTTAGGATAACATGTATAAATGATATCATAGGCTGTTTGTCATACCCTTTTCACTTACTTAACCTTATATGATTATTTCAAGGCTCAACTGTAGTCCAGAAAACGGCATTGTTCATTTTTTTCCCGAGCTTACTATTCCATTCTGTCCATATACCACTTCTTCTTTTTCCATTCATATGTTTATGGACCGTTTTTTTTTGCTTTCATGTCTTGGCTATTTCAATATTACTGCAGTGCACATTTGCCTGCCTCTGTCTTTCCGATCCTGGTGGTCTTCGTTTATAGGCTCAAAGGTGCCCTGCCGCATCATATGGTAGCTCAATTTTTACCTTGTAAAGCAGCTCCATTCAGTTCTTGTTAGTGCTTTTACCACTTTACATCCCACCAGCAGCTAGTAGGTATGAGTTGTCTAAAACCCATTCAGCATTTATACTTTGTAGACTTTTTGCTAATGGCCATTTGACTGGTGTGAGCTGAAACCTTTTTGGAGGTTGGAAACGCATGTGGCTAATAATTCCTTATACTGAGCTTTAACCATATCCTTTTTCTTCGTTTCCTTTTTTTGTTAAAGAGTAGGTACAACTTCCCTCCTCTCTTGACTTCTTGAAAAATTTCTCATGTGTTGAATTTTCCTGCCTATTCCCTACCCCAGGGCATTTTTTGAGGGCAGGTGTCATTTAGAGCCCTGCATTCCTTGGGACTATTAAGCAACCATTAGCAGTGGGTTTAAAGCTGCTCTTGTGCGAAACAGCCACAAGGCGGCAGCATTATTACGTTCTCAACTCTTGTTACTTGGGCAAAAGAGTCTTCCTGGAGGTAGGGTTCCGAGGTTGTAAATTAGAGTGGAATGTGCAGGGACAAGCCCCCAGAAGTTTATGTCTCCTTACTTATGTTTGTTTTTTAAATTTAGTTTCTATTTCTTATCGGAGTAAATTTGATTAGAGTGTGTTGATTGTCTGGCTGTACAGAATCTGCTCAATGATTCATACTTATGTCTGTTCACCTTTGGACCCTGTTACCATGTATGTGATTACAGAATGTATATTTTAAAGGTATTGGTGATTATATAATTCATATAATTTATCTGTTATATGTTTATATACATTTAACATACATTAGTATATGTATATTAACCCCATAGTCCTAATTTACCCATCCTCCCACCTTTCCTTTTGGCTAACCATTAGTTTACTTGATAAGTCTGTGAGTGTCTTTTTCTGTGGAAATATGTTCTTTGGTAGCAATCTTAGGATAACATGTATAAATGATATCATAGGATATTTGTCATACCCTTTTGACTTACTTAACCTTATATGATTATTTGTAGGCTCAACTGTAGTCGTGAAAACGGCATTGTTCCTTTTTTTCCCGAGGCTACTATTCCATTTGGTACGTATACCACTTCATCTTTGTCCATTCATGTGTTTATGGACCTTTTTTTTGCTTCCATGTCTTGGCTATTTCAATATTGTTGCAGTGCATATTTGCCTGCATCTGTCTTTCCGATTTTGGTGGTTTTATATTATAGGCCCAAAAGGTGCCCTGCCGCATCATATGTTAACTCAATTTTTACCTTTTCAAGCAGCTCCATTCAGTTTTCGTTAGTGCTCTTACCACTTTACATCCCACCGGCACCAAGAAGGTACACAGTTCTCTAAAACCCCTTCAGCATTTATAGTTTGTAGACTTTTTGCTGCTGGTCATGACTGGTGTGAGCTGAAACCTTATTGAATTTGAATTTGCATATGGCTAATAATTTCCTTTACTGAGCTTTAGGCATGCCCTTTTTTTCTTTTCCTTTTTTTTTAAAGAGTGAGTACAACCTCCCTCCTCTTATTGACTTCTTGAAAAATTTCTCATGTGTTGAATTTTCTTGCCTATTCCCTACCCCAGGGCATTTTTTGAGGGCCTGTGTCATTTACAGCCCTGCAGTCCTTGTGAGTCTATAAGCAACCATTGGCACTGGGTTTAAAGCTGCTGTTGTGGGAAATAGCCACAAGGCAGCAGCATTATTACGTTCTCAACACTTGTTACTAGGGCAGCAGAGTCTTCCTGGAGGTAGTGTTCCGAGGTTGTAAACTAGAGTGGAATGTGCTGGGACAAGCCCCCAGAAGTTTATATCTCCTTACTTATGTTTGTTTTTTAAATTTATTTTCTACTTCTTATCGGAGTAAATTTGATTAGAGTGTTTTGATTGTCTGGCTGTACAGAATCTGCTCAATGATTCATACATATGTCTGTTCATCTTCGGATCCTGTTACCATGTATGTGATTACAGAATGTATATTTTGAAGGGATTAGTGATTATATAATTCATATCATTTATATGTTATATGTTTATGTACATTTAACTTACATTAGTATATTTATGTTAACCCCATAGTTCTAATTTACCCATCCCCCCACCCTTCATTTTGGCTAACCATTAGTTTATTTGATAAGTCTGTGAGTGTCTTTTTCTGTGGAAATATGTTCATTGGTAGCAATCTTAGGATAACATGTATAAATGATATCATAGGACATTTGTCATACCCTTTTGACTTACTTATCGTTATATGATTAGTTCTAGGCTCAACTGTAGTCCTGAAAACGGTATTGTTCATTTTTTTCCCGAGGCTACTATTCCATTCTGTCCATATACCACTTCTTCTTTTTCCCGTCATCTGTTTATGGACCTTTTTTTTGCTTCCATGTCTTGGCTCTTTCAATATTGCTGCAGTGCACATTTGCCTGCCTCTGTCTTTCCTATTCTGGTGGTCTTAGGTTATAGGCCCAAAAGGTGCCCTGCCGCATCATATGGTAGCTCAATTTTTACCTTTTCAAGCACAGCTCCATTCAGTTTGCGTTAGTGCTGTTGCCACTTTACATCCCACCAGCAGCCAGAAGGTACACAGTTCTCTAAAACCCCCTCAGCATTTATCGTTTGTAGACTTTTTGCTGATGGTTATGACTGGTGTGAACTGAAACCTTTTTGAATTTGAATTTGCTTGTGGCTTATAATTCCTTATACTGAGCTTTAGGCATGTCCTTTTTTTTCTTTTCCTTTTTTTTAAAGAGTGAGTACAACTTCCCTCCTCTTATTGACTTCTTGAAAAATTTCTCATATGTTGAATTTTCTTGCCTATTGCCTACGCCAGGGCATGTTTTGAGGGCCTGTGTCATTTAGAGCCCTGCAGTCCTTGTGACTATATAAGCAACCATTGGCACTGGGTTTAAAGCTGCTGTTGTGGGAAACAGCCACAAGGCGGCAGCATTATTACGTTCTCAACTCTTGTTACTAGGGCAACTGAGTCTTCCTTGAGGCAGTTTTCCAAGGTTGTAAATTAGAGTAGAATGTGCTGGGACAAGCCCCAGAAGTTTATGTCTCCTTACTTATGTTTGTTTTTTAAACTTAATTTATATTTCTTGTCGGAGTAAATTTCATTAGAGTGTTTTGATTGTCTGGCTGTACAGAATCTGCTCAATGATTCATACATACGTCTGTTCATCTTCGGATACTGTTACCATGTATGTGATCACAAAATGTATATTTTGAAGGTATTGGTGATGATATAATTCATGTAATTTATATGTTATATGTTTATATACATTTAACATACATTAGTATATGTATGTTAACCCCATAGTCCTAATTTACCCATCCTCCCACCTTTCATTTTGGCTAACCATTAGTTTATTTGATAAGTCTGTGAGTGTCTTTTTCTGTGGAAATATGTTCATTGGTAGCAATCTTAGGATAACATGTATAAATGATATCATAGGCTGTTTGTCATACCCTTTTCACTTACTTAACCTTATATGATTATTTCAAGGCTCAACTGTAGTCCAGAAAACGGCATTGTTCATTTTTTTCCCGAGCTTACTATTCCATTCTGTCCATATACCACTTCTTCTTTTTCCATTCATATGTTTATGGACCGTTTTTTTTTGCTTTCATGTCTTGGCTATTTCAATATTACTGCAGTGCACATTTGCCTGCCTCTGTCTTTCCGATCCTGGTGGTCTTCGTTTATAGGCTCAAAGGTGCCCTGCCGCATCATATGGTAGCTCAATTTTTACCTTGTAAAGCAGCTCCATTCAGTTCTTGTTAGTGCTTTTACCACTTTACATCCCACCAGCAGCTAGTAGGTATGAGTTGTCTAAAACCCATTCAGCATTTATACTTTGTAGACTTTTTGCTAATGGCCATTTGACTGGTGTGAGCTGAAACCTTTTTGGAGGTTGGAAACGCATGTGGCTAATAATTCCTTATACTGAGCTTTAACCATATCCTTTTTCTTCGTTTCCTTTTTTTGTTAAAGAGTAGGTACAACTTCCCTCCTCTCTTGACTTCTTGAAAAATTTCTCATGTGTTGAATTTTCCTGCCTATTCCCTACCCCAGGGCATTTTTTGAGGGCAGGTGTCATTTAGAGCCCTGCATTCCTTGGGACTATTAAGCAACCATTAGCAGTGGGTTTAAAGCTGCTCTTGTGCGAAACAGCCACAAGGCGGCAGCATTATTACGTTCTCAACTCTTGTTACTTGGGCAAAAGAGTCTTCCTGGAGGTAGGGTTCCGAGGTTGTAAATTAGAGTGGAATGTGCAGGGACAAGCCCCCAGAAGTTTATGTCTCCTTACTTATGTTTGTTTTTTAAATTTAGTTTCTATTTCTTATCGGAGTAAATTTGATTAGAGTGTGTTGATTGTCTGGCTGTACAGAATCTGCTCAATGATTCATACTTATGTCTGTTCACCTTTGGACCCTGTTACCATGTATGTGATTACAGAATGTATATTTTAAAGGTATTGGTGATTATATAATTCATATAATTTATCTGTTATATGTTTATATACATTTAACATACATTAGTATATGTATATTAACCCCATAGTCCTAATTTACCCATCCTCCCACCTTTCCTTTTGGCTAACCATTAGTTTACTTGATAAGTCTGTGAGTGTCTTTTTCTGTGGAAATATGTTCTTTGGTAGCAATCTTAGGATAACATGTATAAATGATATCATAGGATATTTGTCATACCCTTTTGACTTACTTAACCTTATATGATTATTTGTAGGCTCAACTGTAGTCGTGAAAACGGCATTGTTCCTTTTTTTCCCGAGGCTACTATTCCATTTGGTACGTATACCACTTCATCTTTGTCCATTCATTTGTTTATGGACCTTTTTTTTGCTTCCATGTCTTGGCTATTTCAATATTGTTGCAGTGCATATTTGCCTGCATCTGTCTTTCCGATTTTGGTGGTTTTATATTATAGGCCCAAAAGGTGCCCTGCCGCATCATATGTTAACTCAATTTTTACCTTTTCAAGCAGCTCCATTCAGTTTTCGTTAGTGCTCTTACCACTTTACATCCCACCGGCACCAAGAAGGTACACAGTTCTCTAAAACCCCTTCAGCATTTATAGTTTGTAGACTTTTTGCTGCTGGTCATGACTGGTGTGAGCTGAAACCTTATTGAATTTGAATTTGCATATGGCTAATAATTTCCTTTACTGAGCTTTAGGCATGCCCTTTTTTTCTTTTCCTTTTTTTTTAAAGAGTGAGTACAACCTCCCTCCTCTTATTGACTTCTTGAAAAATTTCTCATGTGTTGAATTTTCTTGCCTATTCCCTACCCCAGGGCATTTTTTGAGGGCCTGTGTCATTTACAGCCCTGCAGTCCTTGTGAGTCTATAAGCAACCATTGGCACTGGGTTTAAAGCTGCTGTTGTGGGAAATAGCCACAAGGCAGCAGCATTATTACGTTCTCAACACTTGTTACTAGGGCAGCAGAGTCTTCCTGGAGGTAGTGTTCCGAGGTTGTAAACTAGAGTGGAATGTGCTGGGACAAGCCCCCAGAAGTTTATATCTCCTTACTTATGTTTGTTTTTTAAATTTATTTTCTACTTCTTATCGGAGTAAATTTGATTAGAGTGTTTTGATTGTCTGGCTGTACAGAATCTGCTCAATGATTCATACATATGTCTGTTCATCTTCGGATCCTGTTACCATGTATGTGATTACAGAATGTACATTTTGAAGGGATTAGTGATTATATAATTCATATCATTTATATGTGATATGTTTATGTACATTTAACTTACATTAGTATATTTATGTTAACCCCATAGTTCTAATTTACCCATCCCCCCACCCTTCATTTTGGCTAACCATTAGTTTATTTGATAAGTCTGTGAGTGTCTTTTTCTGTGGAAATATGTTCATTGGTAGCAATCTTAGGATAACATGTATAAATGATATCATAGGACATTTGTCATACCCTTTTGACTTACTTATCGTTATATGATTAGTTCTAGGCTCAACTGTAGTCCTGAAAACGGTATTGTTCATTTTTTTCCCGAGGCTACTATTCCATTCTGTCCATATACCACTTCTTCTTTTTCCCGTCATCTGTTTATGGACCTTTTTTTTGCTTCCATGTCTTGGCTCTTTCAATATTGCTGCAGTGCACATTTGCCTGCCTCTGTCTTTCCTATTCTGGTGGTCTTAGGTTATAGGCCCAAAAGGTGCCCTGCCGCATCATATGGTAGCTCAATTTTTACCTTTTCAAGCACAGCTCCATTCAGTTTGCGTTAGTGCTGTTGCCACTTTACATCCCACCAGCAGCCAGAAGGTACACAGTTCTCTAAAACCCCCTCAGCATTTATCGTTTGTAGACTTTTTGCTGATGGTTATGACTGGTGTGAACTGAAACCTTTTTGAATTTGAATTTGCTTGTGGCTTATAATTCCTTATACTGAGCTTTAGGCATGTCCTTTTTTTTCTTTTCCTTTTTTTTAAAGAGTGAGTACAACTTCCCTCCTCTTATTGACTTCTTGAAAAATTTCTCATATGTTGAATTTTCTTGCCTATTGCCTACGCCAGGGCATGTTTTGAGGGCCTGTGTCATTTAGAGCCCTGCAGTCCTTGTGACTATATAAGCAACCATTGGCACTGGGTTTAAAGCTGCTGTTGTGGGAAACAGCCACAAGGCGGCAGCATTATTACGTTCTCAACTCTTGTTACTAGGGCAACTGAGTCTTCCTTGAGGCAGTTTTCCAAGGTTGTAAATTAGAGTAGAATGTGCTGGGACAAGCCCCAGAAGTTTATGTCTCCTTACTTATGTTTGTTTTTTAAACTTAATTTATATTTCTTGTCGGAGTAAATTTCATTAGAGTGTTTTGATTGTCTGGCTGTACAGAATCTGCTCAATGATTCATACATACGTCTGTTCATCTTCGGATACTGTTACCATGTATGTGATCACAAAATGTATATTTTGAAGGTATTGGTGATGATATAATTCATGTAATTTATATGTTATATGTTTATATACATTTAACATACATTAGTATATGTATGTTAACCCCATAGTCCTAATTTACCCATCCTCCCACCTTTCATTTTGGCTAACCATTAGTTTATTTGATAAGTCTGTGAGTGTCTTTTTCTGTGGAAATATGTTCATTGGTAGCAATCTTAGGATAACATGTATAAATGATATCATAGGCTGTTTGTCATACCCTTTTCACTTACTTAACCTTATATGATTATTTCAAGGCTCAACTGTAGTCCAGAAAACGGCATTGTTCATTTTTTTCCCGAGCTTACTATTCCATTCTGTCCATATACCACTTCTTCTTTTTCCATTCATATGTTTATGGACCGTTTTTTTTTGCTTTCATGTCTTGGCTATTTCAATATTACTGCAGTGCACATTTGCCTGCCTCTGTCTTTCCGATCCTGGTGGTCTTCGTTTATAGGCTCAAAGGTGCCCTGCCGCATCATATGGTAGCTCAATTTTTACCTTGTAAAGCAGCTCCATTCAGTTCTTGTTAGTGCTTTTACCACTTTACATCCCACCAGCAGCTAGTAGGTATGAGTTGTCTAAAACCCATTCAGCATTTATACTTTGTAGACTTTTTGCTAATGGCCATTTGACTGGTGTGAGCTGAAACCTTTTTGGAGGTTGGAAACGCATGTGGCTAATAATTCCTTATACTGAGCTTTAACCATATCCTTTTTCTTCGTTTCCTTTTTTTGTTAAAGAGTAGGTACAACTTCCCTCCTCTCTTGACTTCTTGAAAAATTTCTCATGTGTTGAATTTTCCTGCCTATTCCCTACCCCAGGGCATTTTTTGAGGGCAGGTGTCATTTAGAGCCCTGCATTCCTTGGGACTATTAAGCAACCATTAGCAGTGGGTTTAAAGCTGCTCTTGTGCGAAACAGCCACAAGGCGGCAGCATTATTACGTTCTCAACTCTTGTTACTTGGGCAAAAGAGTCTTCCTGGAGGTAGGGTTCCGAGGTTGTAAATTAGAGTGGAATGTGCAGGGACAAGCCCCCAGAAGTTTATGTCTCCTTACTTATGTTTGTTTTTTAAATTTAGTTTCTATTTCTTATCGGAGTAAATTTGATTAGAGTGTGTTGATTGTCTGGCTGTACAGAATCTGCTCAATGATTCATACTTATGTCTGTTCACCTTTGGACCCTGTTACCATGTATGTGATTACAGAATGTATATTTTAAAGGTATTGGTGATTATATAATTCATATAATTTATCTGTTATATGTTTATATACATTTAACATACATTAGTATATGTATATTAACCCCATAGTCCTAATTTACCCATCCTCCCACCTTTCCTTTTGGCTAACCATTAGTTTACTTGATAAGTCTGTGAGTGTCTTTTTCTGTGGAAATATGTTCTTTGGTAGCAATCTTAGGATAACATGTATAAATGATATCATAGGATATTTGTCATACCCTTTTGACTTACTTAACCTTATATGATTATTTGTAGGCTCAACTGTAGTCGTGAAAACGGCATTGTTCCTTTTTTTCCCGAGGCTACTATTCCATTTGGTACGTATACCACTTCATCTTTGTCCATTCATTTGTTTATGGACCTTTTTTTTGCTTCCATGTCTTGGCTATTTCAATATTGTTGCAGTGCATATTTGCCTGCATCTGTCTTTCCGATTTTGGTGGTTTTATATTATAGGCCCAAAAGGTGCCCTGCCGCATCATATGTTAACTCAATTTTTACCTTTTCAAGCAGCTCCATTCAGTTTTCGTTAGTGCTCTTACCACTTTACATCCCACCGGCACCAAGAAGGTACACAGTTCTCTAAAACCCCTTCAGCATTTATAGTTTGTAGACTTTTTGCTGCTGGTCATGACTGGTGTGAGCTGAAACCTTATTGAATTTGAATTTGCATATGGCTAATAATTTCCTTTACTGAGCTTTAGGCATGCCCTTTTTTTCTTTTCCTTTTTTTTTAAAGAGTGAGTACAACCTCCCTCCTCTTATTGACTTCTTGAAAAATTTCTCATGTGTTGAATTTTCTTGCCTATTCCCTACCCCAGGGCATTTTTTGAGGGCCTGTGTCATTTACAGCCCTGCAGTCCTTGTGAGTCTATAAGCAACCATTGGCACTGGGTTTAAAGCTGCTGTTGTGGGAAATAGCCACAAGGCAGCAGCATTATTACGTTCTCAACACTTGTTACTAGGGCAGCAGAGTCTTCCTGGAGGTAGTGTTCCGAGGTTGTAAACTAGAGTGGAATGTGCTGGGACAAGCCCCCAGAAGTTTATATCTCCTTACTTATGTTTGTTTTTTAAATTTATTTTCTACTTCTTATCGGAGTAAATTTGATTAGAGTGTTTTGATTGTCTGGCTGTACAGAATCTGCTCAATGATTCATACATATGTCTGTTCATCTTCGGATCCTGTTACCATGTATGTGATTACAGAATGTACATTTTGAAGGGATTAGTGATTATATAATTCATATCATTTATATGTTATATGTTTATGTACATTTAACTTACATTAGTATATTTATGTTAACCCCATAGTTCTAATTTACCCATCCCCCCACCCTTCATTTTGGCTAACCATTAGTTTATTTGATAAGTCTGTGAGTGTCTTTTTCTGTGGAAATATGTTCATTGGTAGCAATCTTAGGATAACATGTATAAATGATATCATAGGACATTTGTCATACCCTTTTGACTTACTTATCGTTATATGATTAGTTCTAGGCTCAACTGTAGTCCTGAAAACGGTATTGTTCATTTTTTTCCCGAGGCTACTATTCCATTCTGTCCACATACCACTTCTTCTTTTTCCCGTCATCTGTTTATGGACCTTTTTTTTGCTTCCATGTCTTGGCTCTTTCAATATTGCTGCAGTGCACATTTGCCTGCCTCTGTCTTTCCTATTCTGGTGGTCTTAGGTTATAGGCCCAAAAGGTGCCCTGCCGCATCATATGGTAGCTCAATTTTTACCTTTTCAAGCAGCTCCATTCAGTTTTCCTTAGTGCTGTTACCAGTTTACTTCCCACCAGCAGCCAGAAGGTACACAGTTCTCTAAAACCCCTTCTGCATTTATCGTTTGTAGACTTTTTTCTGATGGTCATGACTGGTGTCAGCTGAAACCTTTTTGAATTTGAATTTGCATGTGGCTAATAATTCCTTATACTGAGCTTTAGGCTTGTTCTTTTTTTTCTTTTCCTTTTTTTTAAAGAGTGAGTACAACTTCCCTCCTCTTATTGACTTCTTGAAAAATTTCTCATCTGTTGAATTTTCTTGCCTATTCCCTACCCCAGGACATTTTTTGAGCACCTGTGTCATTTATAGCCCTGCATTCCTTGTGACTCTATAAGCAACCATTGGCACTGGGTTTAAAGCTGCAGTTGTGGGAAACAGCCACAAGGTGCCAGCATTATTACATTCTCAAATCTTGTTACTAGGGCAACAGAGTCTTCCTGGAGGTAGTGTTCCCAGGTTGTAAATTAGAGTGGAATGTGCTGGGACAAGCCCCCAGAAGTTGCTGTCTCCTTACTTATGTTTGTTTTTTAAATTTAATTTCTATTTCTTATTGGAGTAAATTTGATTTGAGTGTTTTGATTGTCTGGCTGTACAGAACCTGCTCAATGATTCAAACATATGTCTCTACATCTTCGGATCCTGTTACCATGTATGTGATTACAGAATGTATATTTTAAAGGTATTGCTGATGAAGTCAAGAAGTCAATAGGAAGAGGGAAGTTGTAATCACTCTTTAAAAAAAAAGGACATGCCTAAACCTCAGTATAAGGAATTATTAGCCACATGCAAATTCAAATTCAAAAAGGTTTCAGGTCACACCAGTCATGACGATCAGCAAAAAGTGTACAAATTATATATGCTGAAGGGCTTTTAGAGAACTCTGTACCTTCTAGCTGCTGGTGGAATGTAAAGTGGTAACAGCACTAACGAAAACAGAATGGAGCTGCTTTAAAAGGTAAAAATTGATCTACAATATGATGCGGCAGAGCAGCTTTTGGGCCTATAACCTAAGACCACCAGAATCGGAAAGACAGAGACAGGCAAATGTGCACTGCAGCAATATTGAAATAGCCAAGACATGTAAGCAAAAAAAAGGTCCATAAACAGATGAAAGGACAAAGAAAAAGTGGTATATGGACGGAATGGAATAGTATCCTCCGGAATAAAATGAACAATGCCATTTTCAGGACTACAGATGAGCCTAGAAATAATCATATTAGCTTAAGTAAGTCAAGAGGGAATGACAAATATCCTATGATAGCAGGTATATATATATATGTTACTCTACGATTGCTACCAATGAACATATTTCCACAGAGAAAGACACTCACAGACCTATAAAACAAACTAATGGTTAGCCAAAATGAAAGGTGGGAAGATGGAAAAATTAAGACTATGGAGCTAACATACATATACTAATGTATGTTAAATGTATATAAACTATATGAATTATATAGTCACCAATACATATAAAATATATAATGACAAAACACCTACCAAATACCAAGGGAGGTCTACTCAACATTCTGTAATAACATACATGGTAACAGGATCCGAAGATGAACAGACATGCGTATGTATCATTGAGCAGATTCTGTACAGCCAGACAATCACAACACTCTAATCAAATTTACTCCGATAAGAAATAGAAATTAAATTTAAAAAACAAACAGAAGTAAGGAGACATAAACTTCTGGGGGCTTGTCCCAGCACATTCCAGTGTAATTTACAACCTTGGAACACTACCTCCAGGAAGACTCTGTTGCCCCAGTAACAAGAGTTGAGAACGTAATAATGCTGCCGCCTTGTAGCTGTTTCCCACAACAGCAGCTTTAAACCAAGTACTAATGGTTGCTTAATAGTCACAAGGATTGCAGGGCTGTAAATGACACCTGTCCTCAAAAAATGCCCTGGGGTAGGGAATAGGCAAGAAAATTCAACACATGACAAATGTTTCAAGAAGTCACTATGAAGAGGGAAGTTTTAGTCACTCTTTAAATAAAAAAGGAAAAGGACAAAAAAGCACATGCCTAAAGCTCAGTATAAGGAATTATTAGCCACATGCAAATCCAACTTCCAAAAAGGTTTCAGCTTACACCAGTCAAATGACCATCAGCAAAAAGTCTACAAACTATAAATGCTGAAGGGCTTTTAGAGAACTCTGTACCTTCTAGCTGCTGGTGGAATGTAAAATGGTAACAGCACTAACGAAAACTGAACGGAGCTGCTTTAAAAGGTAAAAATTAAGCTACCATATGATGCGGCAGGGCACCTTTTGGGCCTATAACCTAAGACCACAAGAATCGGAAAGACAGAGGCAGGCAAATGGCACTGCAGCAATATTGAAATTGCCAAGACATGGAAGCACAATAAAGGTCCATAATCAGATGAATGGACAAAGAAGAAGTGGTATATGGACAGATCGGAGTATCAGTCACAAAAAAAATAAAACAAGAAGTGGGATATGGACAGATCGGAGTATCAGTCACAAAAAAAATAAAACAATGGCATATGCAGCACCACAGATGAGCCTAGAGATAATCACACAACGTGAAGTAAGTCAGAATGCGAAAGACAAAATGCCCTATGATGTCCCTTATGTTATCTGAAAATTCATAAACATGAACAGATTTCCTAGAGAAAGGCAATCTCAGATTGAGAAGACAAACTTATGGTTAAGCCAAAGAAAAGGTGTGAGGAATGGATAAATTAGGATATTGGGGTTAACACACATATATTAGTACATATAAAATATATAATCCCCAAAGACCTATGGAATACCAAAAGTGGTCTACTCAACACTCTGTAACAACCTACATGGGAAAGGACCCAAAGATCAACAGATATATATGTATATGTGTAAATGCACAAGATTCTGTACACCTAGAAAAAAAGACATTTTTCAATCAAATTTGCTCTGATAAAAACTACAACTTAAAGACACAAACAAGAATTACGGAGGCTAAAACTTATGGGGGTTTGTCCTGGCACATTCCACTCTAATCTGCAACCTAAAAGCGCAACTTGCAGCAAGGTTCTGTTTGCCTAGCAAGCAGAGTTGGCAACATTGAAATGCTGCCACCCTAAGGCTGTTTCCTCAAACAGCAGCTTTAAATCTACTGCTAATGGTCACTAATATTCACAAGGACTGCAGGGCTGTAAATGACTCATGCCCTCAAAAAATGTCCTGGGGTAGGGAATGGCCACAAAAATCGAAACGTGGCAAATTTTTCAAGAAGGCAATTTGAAGTTGTAACTTTAGCTCCATCTTAAAAAAAAATGAAAAGAACATTGATAAACGCAAAACATCAGGAATTATGAGACGCATGCAAATCCAATCTACACAAAGCTATCACCTCACACCAGTCAGAATGACCATCAGCAAAATGTCAACAAACAGAGCATTAACCAAGATGGCGGAGTAGAAGGACGTGCTCTCACTCCCTCTAGCGAGAGCACCAGAATCACAACTGGCTGCTGGACAATCACTGACAGGAAGACCCTGGACTACACCAAGGAGGATACCGCACGTCCAAGGACAGAGGAGAAGCCACAGTGAGACGGTAGGAGGGCGCAATCAGAGTAAAATCAAATCCCATAACTGCTGGGTGGGTGACTCACAGACTGGCGAACACTTATACCACAGAAGTCCACCCACTGGAGTGAAGGTTCTGAGCCCCACGTCAGGCTTCCCAACCTGGGGGTCCTGCAACGGGAGGAGGAATTCCTAGAGAATCAGACTTTGAAGCCTAGTGGGAATTGATTGCAGGACTCCTACAGGACTGGGGGAAACAGAGACCCCACTCTTGGAGGGCACACACAAAGTAGTGTGCGCATCGGGACCCAGGGGAAGGAGCAGTGACCCTGGGGGAGACTGAACCAGACCTACCTGCTGGTGTTTGGGGGTCTCCTGCAGAGGCGGGGCGTGGCTCTGTTTCACCGTGGGGACAAGGACACTGGCAGCGGAGGTTCTGGGAAGTGCTCCTTGGCGTGAGCCCTCCCAGAGTCTGCCATTAACCCCACCAAAGAGCCCAGGTAGGCTCCAGTGTTGGGTTGCCTCAGGCAAAACAACCAACAGGGAGGGAACCCAGCCCCACCCATCAACAGTCAAGTGGATTAAAGTTTTACTGAGCTCTGACCGCCACAGCAACAGTCAGCTCTACCCACCACCAGAGCCTCCCATCAAGCCTCTTAGATAGCCTCAACCACCAGAGGGCAGACAGCAGAAACAAGAAAAACGACAATCCTGCAGCCTGTGGACCAAAAACCACAGTTACAGAAAGATAGACAAGATGAAAAGGCAGAGGGCTATGTACCAGATGAAGGAACAAGAAAAAACCCCAGAAAAACAACTAAATGAAGTGGAGATAGGCAACCTTCCAGAAAAAGAATTCAGAATAATGATAGTGAAGATGATCCAGGACCTCGGAATAAGAATGGAGGCAAAGATTGAGAAGATGCAAGAAATGATTAACAAAGACCTAGAAGAATTAAAGAACAAACAAACAGAGATGACCAATACAATAACTGAAATGAAAACTACGCTAGAAGGAATCAATAGCAGAATAACTGAGGCAGAAGAACGGATAAGTGACCTGGAAGACAGAATGGTGGAATTCACTGCTGCGGAACAGAATAAAGAAAAAAGAATGAAAAGAAATGAAGACAGCCTGAGAGACCTCTGGGACAACATTAAATGCAACAACATTCGCATTATAGGGGTCCCAGAAGGAGAAGAGAGAGAGAAAGGACCAGAGAAAATATTTGAAGAGATTATAGTCGAAAACTTCCCTAACATGGGAAAGGAAATAGCCACCCAAGTCCAGGAAGCGCAGAGAGTCCCATACAGGATAAACCCAAGGAGAAACACGCTGAGACACATAGTAATCAAAGTGGCAAAAATTAAAGACAAAGAAAAATTATTGAAAGCAGCAAGGGAAAAACGACAAATAACATACAAGGGAACTCCCATAAGGTTAACAGCTGATTTCTCAGCAGAAACTCTACAAGCCAGAAGGGAGTGGCATGATATACTTAAAGTGATGAAAGGGAAGAACCTACAACCAAGATTACTCTACCCGGCAAGGATCTCATCTAGATTTGATGGAGAAATCAAAAGCTTTACAGACAAGCAAAAGCTACGAGAATTCAGCACCACCAAACCAGCTCTACAACAAATGCTAAAGGAACTTCTCTAAGTGGGAAACACAAGAGAAGAAAAGGACCTACAAAAACAAACCCAAAACAATTCAGAAAATGGTCATAGGAACATACATATCGATAATTACCTTAAACGTGAATGGATTAAATGCCCCAACCAAAGGACATAGACTGGCTGAATGGATACAAAAACAAGACCCATATATATGCTATCTACAAGAGACCCACTTTAGACCTAGGGACACATACAGACTGAAAGTGAGGGGATGGAAAAGGATATTCCATGCAAATGGAAATCGAAAGAAAGCTGGAGTAGCTATACTCATATCAGATAAAATAGACTTTAAAATAAAGAATGTTACAAGAGACAAGGAAGGACACTACATAATGATCAAGGGATCAATCCAAGAAGAAGATATAACAATTATAAATATATATGCACCCAACATAGGAGCACCTCAATACATAAGGCAACTGCTAACAGCTATAAAAGAGGAGATCGACAGTAACACAATCATAGTGGGGGACTTTAACACCTCACTTACACCAATGGACAGATCATCCAAAATGAAAATGAATAAGGAAACAGAAGCTTTAAATGACACAATAGACCAGTTAGATTTAATTGATATATATAGGACATTCCATCCAAAAACAGCAGATTACACGTTCTTCTCAAGTGCGCACGGAACATTCTCCAGGATAGATCACATCTTGGGTCACAAATCAAGCCTCAGTAAATTTAAGAAAATTGAAATCATATCAAGCATCTTTTTGGACCACAACGCTATGAGATGAGAAATGAATTACAGGGAAAAAAACGTAAAACAGACAAACACATGGAGGCTAAACAATACGTTACTAAATAACCAAGAGATCACTGAAGAAATCAGAGAGGAAATCAAAAAATACCTAGAGACAAATGACAATGAAAACACGACGACCCAAAGCCTATGGGATGCAGCAAAAGCAGTTCTAAGAGGGAAGTTGATAGCTATACAAGCCTATCTCAAGAAACAAGAAAAATCTCAAGTAAACAATCTAACCTTACACCTAAAGAAACTAGAGAAAGAAGAGCAAACAAAACCCAAAGGTAGCAGAAGGAAAGAAATCATAAAGATCAGAGCAGAAATAAATGAAATAGAAACAAAGAAAACAATAGCAAAGATCAATAAAACTAAAAGTTGGTTCTTTGAGAAGATAAACAAAATTGATAAGCCATTAGCCCAGACTCATCAAGAAAAAGAGGGAGAGGACTCAAATCAATAAAATCAGAAATGAAAAAGGAGAAGTTACAACAGACACCGCAGAAATACAAAGCATCCTAAGAGACTACTACGAGCAACTTTATGCCAATAAAATGGACAACCTGGAAGAAATGGACACATTTTTAGAAAGGTATAACCTTCCAAGACTGAACCAGGAAGAAACAGAAACTATGAACAGACCAATCACAAGTAATGAAATTGAAACTGTGATTAAAAATCTTCCAACAAACCAAAGTCCAGGACCAGATGGCTTCACAGGTGAATTCTATCAAACATTTAGAGAAGAGCTAACACCTATCCTTCTCAAACTCTTCCAAAAATTGCAGAGGAAGGAACACTCCCAAACTCATTCTATGAGGCCACCATCACCCTGATACCAAAACCAGACAAAGACACTACAAAAAAAGAAAATTACAGACCAATATCACTGATGAATATAGATGCAAAAATCCTCAACAAAACACTAGCAAACAGAATCCAACAACACATTAAAAGGATCATACACCACGATCAAGTGGGATTTATCCCAGGGATGCAAGGATTCGTCAATATACGCAAATCAATCAATGTGATACACCATATTAACAAATTGAAGAATAAAAACCATATGATCATCTCAATAGATGCAGAAAAAGCTTTTGACAAAATTCAACACCCATTTATGATAAAAACTCTCCAGAAAGTGGGCCTAGAGGGAACCTACCTCAACATAATAAAGGCCATATATGACAAACCCACAGCAAACATCATTCTCAATGGTGAAAAACTGAAAGCATTTCCTCTAAGATCAGGAACGAGACAAGGATGTCCACTCTCACCACTATTATTCAACATAGTTCTGGAAGTCCTATCCACGGCAATCAGAGAAGAAAAAGAAATAAAAGGAATACAAATTGGAAAAGAGGAGGTAAAACTGTCACTGTTTGCGGATGACATGATACTATACATAGAGAATCCTAAAACTGCCACCAGAAAACTGCTAGAGCTAATGAATGAATATGGTAAAGTTGCAGGATACAAAATGAATGCACAGAAATCTCTTGCATTCCTATACACTAATGATGAAAAATCTGAAAGAGAAATTATGGAAACACTCCCATTTACCATTGCAACAAAAAGAATAAAATAACTAGGAATAAACCTACCTAGGGAGACAAAAGACCTGTATGCAGAAAACTATAAGACACTGATGAAAGAAATTAAAGATGATACCAACAGATGGAGAGATATACCATGTTCTTGGATTGGAAGAATCAACATTGTGATAATGAGTATACTACCCAAAGCAATATACAGATTCAATGCAATCCCTATCAAATTACCAATGGCATTTTTAACGGAGCTAGAACAAATCATCTTAAAATTTGTATGGAGTCACAAAAGACCCCGAATAGCCAAAGCAGTCTTGAGGGAAAAAAATGGAGCTGGAGGAATCAGACTCCCTGACTTCAGACTATACTACAAAGCTACAGTAATCAAGACAATATGGTACTGGCACAAAAACAGAAACATAGATCAATGGAACAAGATAGAAAGCCCACAGATTAACCCACGCACCTATGGTCAACTAATCTATGACAAAGGAGGCAAAGATATACAATGGAGAAAAGACAGTCTCTTCAATAAGTGGTGCTGGGAAAACTGGACAGCTACATGCAAAAGAATGAAATTAGAATACTCCCTAACACCATACACAAAAATAAACTCAAAATGGATTAGCGACCTAAATATAAGACTGGACACTATAAAACTCTTAGAGGAAAACATAGGAAGAACACTCTTTGACATAAATCACAGCAAGATCTTTTTTGATCCACCTCCTAGAGTAATGGAAATAAAAACAAAAATAAACAAATGGGACCTAATGAAACCTCAAAGCTTTTGCACAGCAAAGGAAACCATAAACAAGACGAAAAGACAACCCTCGGAATGGGAGAAAATATTTGCAAACGAATCAACGGACAAAGGATTAATCTCCAAAATATATAAACAGCTCATTCAGCTCAATATTAAAGAAACAAACGCCCCAATCCAAAAATGGGCAGAAGACCTAAATAGACATTTCTCCAAAGAAGACATACAGACGGCCACGAAGCACATGAAAAGATGCTCAACATCGCTAATTATTAGAGAAATGCAAATCAAAACTACAATGAGGTATCACCTCACTCCTGTTAGAATGGGCATCATCAGAAAATCTACAAACAACAAATGCTGGAGAGGGTGTGGAGAAAAGGGAACCCTCTTGCACTGTTGGTGGGAATGTAAATTGATACAGCCACTATGGAGAACAATATGGAGGTTCCTTAAAACACTAAAAATAGAATTACCATATGACCCAGCAATCCCACTACTGAGCATATACCCAGAGAAAACCGTAATTCAAAAAGACACATGCACCCGAATGTTCATTGCAGCACTATTTACAATAGCCAGGTCATGGAAGCAACCTAAATGTCCATCAACAGACGAATGGATAAAGAAGTTGTGGTACATATATACAATGGAATATTACTCAGCCATAAAAAGGAACGAAATTGAGTCGTTTGTTGAGACGTGGATGGATCTAGAGACTGTCATACAGAGTGAAGTAAGTCAGAAAGAGAAAAACAAATATCGTATATTAATGCATATATGTGGAACCTAGAAAAATGGTACAGATGAGCCAGTTTGCAGGGCAGAAGTTGAGACACAGATGTAGAGAATGGACATATGGACACCAAGGGGGGAAAACTGCGGTGAGGTGGGGATGGTGGTGAGCTGAATTGGGCGATTGGGATTGACATGTATACACTGATGTGTATAAAATCGATGCCTAATAAGAACCTGCAGTATAAAAAAGCAAACAAAACAACTAATACTAAACTTTCTTTGGGTTATTTGTATGGAAATATGTTAATATAAATGTTTCAGCTATTACATGAAATTTCTAAAAATCTTATATTTGTATTTGTATGGAAATATGTATGGAAATATGTTAATATAAATGTTTCAGACATTACATGAAATTTCTAAAAATCTTATATGTTCTGGTATAATGTTATAAGTAATAATCCTATTTATTACTTTAAAATGTATATCTCAGAAATAACTAATTTTCTTGTCAACTGCATTATTATGAACTTTCATCAAATCTTTTACCGTGGTCATTTTTAAGTCTTTTGTCATTTACAGACAGTTCTGGGTGTACTCTGATGATTTTGCATATATGTTCCTATAAAAGGGTTTCATCTTCAAGAAATTCATGGAAAAGACTCTGACAAATACAGGTTTCTGGTAACTGACTGTACTGCTGAACTGAATGATTAAGCGTTTTCAGAACTCTGATGAAAAACTGATGAACTCATAAAATTGCTAACAAAAGATCAAGATAAGAAAAAAAAACAATTAATTACATGGGACTGAGTGAACTGATGAGGATGAGTATAATTTTTGTGACTTTTCTGTCTGAATTAAAAAAAAAATCCCACAAGGACTCAGAGGCAAAGAATATACAAATCAATTTTCACGGCAAAGTAAAGGAGCTGTTACAGTGGAGGATTACTGGACTGAATGTCAGTATTATGACATAGTATGAGTGTGTTTCATGTTTGGTAATTGCAATCATTCTTGCTTTTGTTGTAGTCATCCATGTACAATGCTTGGTGTCAGTCTATTTATCTCTTGTAAAAATAAAATACAGTGTGTGTGTGTGAAAAAAAACAAAAAAAAAGGAAAAAAAGGACATACCTAAAGCTCAGTATAAGGAATTATTAGCCACATACAAATTCAAATTCAAAAAGGTTTCAGCTCACACCAGTCATGACCATCAGCAAAAAGTCTACAAACGATAAATGCTGAAAGGGTTTTAGAGAACTGTGTACCTTCTAGCTGCTGGTGGGATGTAAAGTGGCAACAGCACTAACGCAAACTGAATGGAGCTGCTTGAAAAGGTCAAAATCCAGCTACCATATGATGCGGCAGGGCACCTTTTGGGCCTATAACCTAAGACCACCAGAATCGGAAAGACAGAGGCAGGCAAATGCGCACTGCAGCAATATGGAAATAACCAAGTCATGGAAGCAAAACAAAGGTCCATAAACAGATGAATGGAAAAAGAAGAAGTGGTATATGGACAGAATGGAATAGTAGCCTCGGGAAAAAAATGAACAATGCCGTTTTCAGGACTAAATTTGAGCCTAGAAATAATCATATAAGGTTAAGTAAGTCAAAAGGGTATGACAGATATCCTATGATATCAATTATACATGTTATCCTAAGATTGCTACCAATGAACATATTTCCACAGAAAAAGACACTCACAGACTTATCAAATAAACTAATGGTTAGCGAAAATGAAAGGTGGGAGGATGGGTAAGTTAGGACTATGGGGTTAACATACATATACCAATGCATGTTAAATGTATATAAACATATAACAGATAAAGTATATGAATTATATAATCACCAATACCTTTAAAATATATATTCTGTGATCACATACATGATAACAGGATCCGAAGATGAACAGACATATGTATGAATCATTGCGCAGATTCTGTACAGCCAAACAATCAAAACACTCTAATCAAATTGACTCTGATATGAAATAGAAATTAAATTTAAAAAACAAACATAAGTAAGGAGACATAAACTTCTGGGGTCTTGTCAGAGCACATTTCACTCTAACTTACAACCTCGGAACACTATCTCCAGGAAGACTCTGTTGCCCCAGTAACAAGAGTTGAGAACGTAATAATGCTGCCACCGTATGGCTGTTTACCAGAAAAGCAGCTTTAAACCCAGTGCCAATGTTTGCTTATATAGTCACAAAGACTGCAGGGCTGTAAATGACACAGGCCCTCAAAAAATGCCCTGGGGTAGGGAATAGGCAAGAAAATTCAACACATGAGAAATTTTTCAAGAAGTCAATAAGAGGAGGGAAGTTGTACTCACTCTTTAAAAAAAAAGGAAAAGAAAAAAAAGACTTCTCTAAAGCTCAGTATAAGGAATTATTAGCCACATGCAAATTCAAATTCAAAAAGGTTTCATCTCACACCAGTCATGACCATCAGCAAAAAGTCTACAAACTATAAATGCTGAAGGGGTTTTAGAGAAATGTGTACATTCTAGCTGCTGGTGGGATGTAAAGAGGTAACAGCACTAACGCAAACTGAATGGAGCTGCTTGAAAAGGTAAAAATTGAGTTACCATATGATGCGGCAGGGCACCTTTTGGGCCTATAACCTAAGACCACCGGAATCGGAAAGACAGAGGCAGGCAAATGTGCACTGCAAAAATACTGAAATAGCCAAGAAATGGAAGCAAAAAAAGGTCCATAAACAGGTGAATGGACAAAGAAGAAGTGGTATATGGACAGAATGGAAGAGTAGACTCGGGAAAAAAATGAACAATGCCGTATTCAGGACTACAGTTGAGACTAGAAATAATCATATAAGGTTAAGTAAGTCAAAAGGGTATGACAAATATCCTATGATATTATTTACACAAGTTTTCCTAAGATCGTTACCAATGAACATATTTCCACAGAAAAAGACACTCACAGACTAATCAAATAAACTAATGGTTAGCCAAAATGAAAGGTGGGGGAATGGGTAAATTAGGACAATGGGGATAACATACATATACTAATGTAAGTTAAATGTATATAAACATATAACATATAAATGATATGAATTATATAATCACCAATTCCTTTGAAATATACATTCTGTAATCACATACATGGTAACAGGATCCGAAGATGAACAGACATATGCATGAATCATTGAGCAGATTCTGTACAGCCAGACAATCAAAACACTCTAATCAAATTTACTCTGATAAGAAATAGAAATTAAATTTAAAAAACAAACATAAGTAAGGAGACATAAACTTCTGGGGGCTTGTCCCAGCACATTCCACTCTAATTTACAACCTCGGAACACAACGTCTAGGAAGAATCTGTTGCCCTACTAACAAGAGTTGAGAACGTAATAATGCTGCCGCCTTGTGGCTGTTTCCCAAAAGAGAAGCTTTAAACCCAGTGCCAATGGCTGTTTATATAGTTACAAGGACTGCAGGCTTGTAAATGACAGAGGCCCTCAAAAAATGCCCTGGGGTAGGGAATAGGCAAGAAAATTCAACACATGAGAAATGTTTCAAGAAGTCAATAAGAAGAGGGAAGTTGTACTCACTGTGTAAAAAAAAAAGGAAAAGGAAAAAAAGGACATGCCTAAACCTCAGTATAAGGAATTATTAGCCACATGCAAATTCAAATTCAATAAGGTTTCATCTCACACCACTCATGACCATCAGCAAAAAGTCTACAAAGTATAAATGTTGAAGGGGTTTTAGAGAACTGTGTACCTTCTAGCTGCTGGTGGGATGTAAAGTGGTAACAGGACTAACGCAAACTGAATCTAGCTGTTTGAAAAGGTAACAATTGAGTTACCATATGATGCGGCACGACACCTTTTGGGCCTATAACCTAAGACAACCAGAATAGGAAAGACAGAGGCAGGCAAATGTGCACTGCAGCATTACTGAAATAGCCAAGACATGGAAGCAAAAAAAAGGTCCATAAACAGATGGATGGACAAAGAAGAAGTAGTATACGTAACAAATGGAATCCTAGCCTCGCGAAAAAAATGAACAATGCAGTTTTCAGGACTACAGTTGAGCCTAGAAATAATCATATAAGGTTAAGTAAGTCAAAAGGGTATGACAAATATCCTATAATATCATTTATACATATTATCATAAGATTGCTACCAATGAAAATATTTCCACAGAAAAAGACACTCACAGACTTGTCAAATAAACTAATGGTTAGCCAAAATGAAAGGTGGGAGGATGGGTAAATTAGGACTATGGGGTTAACATACATATACTAATGTATGTTAAATGTATATAAACATATAACATATAAACTATATGAATTATATAATCACCAATACCTTCAAAATATACATTCTGTGATCACAAACATGGTAACAGGATCCGAAGATGAACATACATATGTATGCATCATTGAGCAGATTCTGTACAGCCAGACAATCAAAACACTCTAATCAAATTTACTCCGATAAGAAATAGAAATTAAATTTAAAAAACAAACATAAGTATGGAGACATAAACTTCTGGGGGCTTGTCCCAGCACATTCCACTCTAATTTACAACCTCGGAACACTACCTCCAGGAAGACTCTGTTGCCCTAGTAACAAGACTTGAGAACGTAATAATGCTGCCGCCTTGTGGCTGTTTCCCACAACAGCAGCTTTAAACCCAGTGCCAATGGTTGCTTATATAGTCACAAGGACTGCACGGCTGTAAATGACACAGGCCCTCAAAAAATGCCCTGCAGTAGGGGATAGGTAAGAACATTCAACACATGAGAAACTTTTCAAGAAGTCAATAAGAGGAGGGAAGTTGTACTCACACTTTAGAAAAAAAAGGAGAAGAAAAAAAGGACATGCCTAAAGCTCAGTATTAGGAATTATTAGCCACATGCGTATCCAACCACCAAAAAGGTTTCAGCTCACGCCAGTCATGACCATCAGCAAAAAGTCTACAAACTATAAATGCTGAAGGGGTTTTAGAGAAATGTGTACCTTCTAGCTGCTGGTGGGATGTAAAGCGGTAACAGCACTAACGCAAACTGAATCGAGCTGCTTGAAAAGGTAAAAATTGAGTTACCATATGTGGCGGCAGGGCACCTTGTGGGCCTATAACCTAAGACCACCAAAATTGGAAAGACAGAGGCAGGCAAATATGCACTGCAACAATACTGAAATAGCCAAGACATGGAAGCAAAAAAAAGGTCCATAAACAGATGAATGGACAAAGAAGAAGTGGTATACGTACCAAATGGAATAGTAGCCTCACGAAAAAAATGAACAATGCCGTTTTCATTACTACAGTTGAGCCTAGAAATAATCATATAAGGTTAAGTAAGTCAAAGGGGTATGAGAAATATCCTATGATATCATTTATACATGTTATCCTAAGATTGCTACCAATGAACATATTTCCACAGAAAAAGACACTCACAGACTTATCAAATAAACTAATCGTTACCAAAATGAAACGTGGGAAGATGGGTAAATTAGAACTATGGGGTTAACATACATATACTAATGTATGTTAAATGTATATAAACATATATCATATAAACTATATGAATTATATAATCACCAATAACTTTAAAATATACTTTCTGTAATCACATACATGGTAACAGGATCGGAAGATGAACAAACATATGTATGAATCATTGAGCAGATTCTGTACAGCCAGACAATCAAAACACTCTAATCAAATTTACTCTGATAAGAAATACAAATTAAATTTAAAAAAAAAACATAAGTAAGGAGACTAAAACTTCTGTGGGCTTGTCCCAGCACATTCCACTCTAATTTACAAGCTCGGAACACTACCTCCAGGAAGACTCTGTTGGCCTAGTAACAAGACTTGAGAACGTAATAATGCTGCCGCCTTGTGGCTGTTTCCCACAACAGCAGCTTTAAACCCAGTGCCAATGGTTGCTTAATAGTCAAAAGGACTGCAGGGCTCTAAATGACACCTGCCCTCAAAAAATGCCCTGGGCTAGGGAATAGGCAAGAAAATTCAACACATGAGAAACTTTTCAAGAAGTCAATAAGAGGAGGGAAGTTGTACTCACTCTTTAAAAAAAAAAGGAAAAGAAAAAATAGTACATGCATAAAGCTCAGTATAAGGAATTATTAGCCACATGCAAATTCAAATTCAAAAAGGGGGATATAAAGTGGTAACAGCAGTAACGCAAACTGAATCGAGCTGCTTGAAAACGTAAACATTGAGCTACCATATGATGCGGCAGGGCAACTTTTGGGCCTATAACCTAAGACCACCGGATTCGGAAAGACAGAGGCAGGCAAATGTGCACTGCAAAAATATTGAAATAGCAAAGACATGGAAGCAAAAAAAAGGTCCATAAACAGATGAATGGACAAAGACGAAATGGTATACGTACCAAATGGAATAGTAGCCTCTGGAAAAAAATGAACAATGCCGTTTTCAGGACTAGAGTTGAGACTAGAAATAATCATATAAGGTTAAGTAAGACAAAAGGGTATGAAAAATATCCTATGATATTATTTATACAAGTTTTCCTAAGATTGCTACCAATGAACATATTTCCACAGAAAAAAAACACTCACAGACTTATCAAATAAACTAATGGTTAGCCAAAATGAAAGGTGGGGGGATGGGTAAATTAGGACTATGGGGTTAACATACATATACTAATATAAGTTAAATGTATATAAACATATAACATATAAATGATATGAATTATATAATCACCAATACCTTCAAAATATACATTCTGTAATCACATACATGGTAACAGGATCCGAAGATGAACAGACATATGTATGAATCATTGAACAGATTCTGTACAGCCAGACAATCAAAACACTCTAATCAAATTTACTCCGATAAAAAATACAAATTAAATTTAAAAAACAAACATAAGTAAGGAGACATAAACTTCTGGGGGCTTGTCCCAGCACATTGCACTCTAATTTAAAAGCTCGGAACACTACCTCCAGGAAGACTCTGTTGTCCTAGTAACAAGACTTGAGAACGTAATAATGCTGCCGCCTTGTGGCTGTCTCCAAAAACAGCACCTTTAAACCCAGTGCCAATGGTTGCTTATATAGTCACAAGGACTGCACGGTTGTAAATAACACAGGCACTCAAAAAATGCCCTGGGGTAGGGAATAGGCAAGAAAATTCAACACATGAGAAACTTTTCAAGAAGTCAATAAGAGGAGGGAAGTTGTACTCACTCTTTTTAAAAAAAAGGAAAAGAAAAAATAGGACATGCCTAAAGCTCAGCATAAGGAATTATTAGCCACATGCGTATCCAACCTCCAAAAAGGTTTCAGCTCACACCAGTCATGACCATCAGCAAAAAGTCTACAAACTATAAATGCTGAAGGGGTTTTAGAGAAGTGTGTACTTTCTAGCTGCTGGTGGGATATAAAGTCGTAACAGCACTAACGCAAACTGAATCGAACTGCTTGAAAAGGTAAAAATTGAGCTACCAAATGATGCGGCAGGGCACCTTTTGGGCTTATAACCTAAGACCACCAAAATTGGAAAGACAGAGGCAGGCAAATATGCACTGCAACAATACTGAAATAGCCAAGATATGGAAGCAAAAAAAAGGTCCATAAACAGATGAATGGACAAAGAAGAAGTGGTATACGGACAGAATGGAATAGTAGCCTCGGGAGAAAAATGAACAATGCTGTTTTCAGGACTACAGTTGAGCCTAGAAAAAATCATATAAGATTAAGTAAGTCAAAAGGGTATGACAAATATCCTATGATATCATTTATACAAGTTTTCTTAAGATTGCTACCAATGAACATATTTCCACAGAAAAAGACACTCACAGACGTATCAAATAAACTAATGTTTAGCCAAAATGAAAGGTGGGGGGATGGGTAAGTTAGGACTATGGGGTTGACATACATATACTAATGTAAGTTAAATGTATATAAACATATAACATATAAACGATATGAATTATATAATCACCAATACCTTCAAAATATATATTCTGTGATCACATACATGGTAACAGGATCCGAAAATGAACAGACATATGTATGAATCATTGAGCAGATTCTGTACAGCCAGACAATCAAAACACTCTAATCAAATTTACTCCGATAAGAAATAGAAATTAAATTTAAAAAAACAAACATAAGTTAGGAGACATAAACTTTTGGGGGCTTGTCCCAGCACATTGCACTCTAATTTACAAGCTCAGAACACTACCTCCAGGAAGACTCTGTTCTCCTAGTAACAAGACTTGAGAACGCAATAATGCTGCCGCCTTGTGGCTGCTTCCCACAACAGCACTTTAAACCCAGTGCCAATGATTGCTTATACAGTCACAAGGACTGCAGGGCTGTAAATGACACAAGCCCTCAAAATATGCCCTGGGGTAGGGAATTGGCAAGAACATTCAACACATGAGAAATTTCCAAGAAGTCAATAAGAGGAGGGAAGTTGTACTCACTCTTTAAAAAAAAAGGAAAAGAAAAAAAGGACATGCCTAAAGCTCAGTATAAGGAATTATTAGCCACATGCAAATTCAAATTCAAAATGGTTTCAGCTCACTCCAGTCATGACCATCAGCAAAAAGTCTACAAACTATAAATGCTGAAGGGGTTTTAGAGAACTGTGTACCTTCTAGCTGCTGGTGGGATGTAAAGTCGTAACAGCACTAACGCAAACTGAACGGAGCTGCTTGAAAAGGTAAAAATTGAGCTACCATATGATGCGGCATGGCACCTTTGGGCCTATAACCTAAGACCACCAGAATCAGAAACACAGAAGCCGGCAAATGTGCACTGCAGCAATATTGAAATAGCCTAGACATGGAAGCAAAAAATGGTCCATAAACAGGTGAATGGACAAAGAAGAAGTGGTATATGGACAGAATGGAAGAGTAGCCTCGGGAAAAAAATGAACAATGCCGTTTTCAGAACTACAGTTGAGACTAGAAATAGTCATATAAGGTTAAGTAAGTCAAAAGGGTGTGACAAATATCCTATGAAATCATTTATACATGTTTTCCTAAGATTACTACCAATGAACATATTTCCACAGAAAAAGACAGTCACAGACTTATCAAAAATACTAACGGTTAGCCAAAATGAAAGGTGGGATGATGGGTAAATTAGGACTATGGGGTTAACATACATATACTAATGTAAGTTAAATGTATATAAACATATAACATATAAATGATATGAATTATATAATCACCAATCCCTTCAAAATACACATTCTGTAATCACATACATGGTAACAGGATCCGCAGATGAACAGACATATGTATGAATCATTGAGCAGATTCTGTACAGCCAGACAATCAAAACACTCTAATCAAATTTACTCCGATAAAAAGTAGAAGTTAAATTTAAAAAACAAACATAAGTAAGGAGACATAAACTTCTGGGGGCTTGTCCCAGCACATTCCACTCTAATTTACAACCTCGGAACACTACCTCCAGGAAGACTCTGCTGCCCTATTAACAAGAGTTGAGAACCTAATAATGCTGCTGCCTTGTGGCTATTTCCCACAACAGCAGCTTTAAACCCAGTGCCAATGGTTGCTTATATTGTCACAAGGACTGCAGGGCTGTAAATGATACAGGCCCTCAAAAAATGCCTTGGGGTAGGGAATAGGCAAGAAAATTCAGCACATGAGAAATTTTTCAAGAAGTCAATAAGAGGAGGGAGGTTGTATGCACTCTCTAAAAAAGAAAGGAAAAGAAAAAAAAGGGCATGCCTAAAGCTCAGTAAAGGAAATTATTAGGCACATGCAAATTCAAATTCAATAAGGTTTCAGCTCACACCAGTCATGACCATCAGCAAAAAATCTACAAACTATAAATGCTGAACGGGTTTTAGAGAACTGTGTACCTTCTAGGTTCCGGTGGGATGTAAACTGGTAAGAGCACTAACGAAAACTGAATGCAGCTACTTGAAAAGGTAAAAATTGAGTTACCGTATGATGCGGCAGGGCACCTTTTGGGCCTATAATATAAGACCACCAAAATCGGAAAGACAGATGCAGGCAAATATGCACTGCAACAATATTGAAATAGCCAAGACATGGAAGCAAAAAAAAGGTCCATAAACAAATGAATGGACAAAGACGAAGTGGTATACGTACCAAATGGAATAGTAGCCTCGGGAAAAAAATGAACAATGCCGTTTTCATGACGACAGTTGAGCCTAGAAAAAATCATACAAGGGTAAGTTAGTCAAAAGGGTATGACAAATATCCTATGATATCATTTATACACGTTATCCTAAGATTGCTACCAATGAACATATTTCCACAAAAAAGACACTCACAGACTTATCAAATAAACTAATGGTTAGCCAAAATGAAAGGTGGGAGGATGGGTAAATTAGGACTATGGGGTTAACATACATATACTAATGTATGTTACATGTATATAAACATATAACATATGAACTATATAAATTATATAATCACCAAACCTTTAAAATATACATTCTGTAATCACATACATGATAACAGGTTCCGAAGATGAACAGATATATGTATGAATCATTGAGCAGATTCTGTACAGCCAATCAAAACACTCTAATCAAATTTACTCCGATAAGAAATAGAAATTAAATTTAAAAAGCAAACATAAGTTAGGAGACATAAACTTTTGGGGGCTTGTCCTAGCACATTCCACTCTAATTTACAACCTTGGAAAACTACCTCCAGGAAGACTCTGTTGCCCTAGTAACAAGAGTTGAGAACGTAATAATGCTGCCGCCTTGTGGCTGTTTCCCACAACAGCAGCTTTAAACCCAGTGCCAAAGGTTGCTTAATAGTCACAAGGACTCAAGGGCTCTAAATGACACCTGCCTTCAAAAAATGCTCTGGGGTAGGGAATAGGCAAAAAAATTCAACACATGAGAAACTTTTCAAGAAGTCAATAAGAGGAGGGAAGTTGTACTCACTCTTTAAAACAAAAGGAAAAGAAAAAAATGACATGCCTAAAGCTCAGTATAAGGAATTATTAGCCACATGCAAATTCAAATTCAAAAAGGTTTCAGGTAACACCAGTCATGACCATCATCAAAAAGTCTACAAACTATAAATGCTGAAGGGGTTTTAGAGGAATGTGTACCTTCTAGCTGCTGGTGGGATGTGAAGAAGTAATACCACTAATGCAAACTGAATGGAGCTGCTTGAAAAGGTAAAAATTGAGTTACCATACGATGCGGCAGGGCACCTTTTGGGCCTATAACCTAAGACCACCAGAATCGGAAAGACAGAGGCAGGCAAATGTGCACTGCAACAATACTGAAATAGCCAAGACATGGAAGCAAAAAAAGGTCCATAAACAGATGAATGGACAAAGACGAAATGGTATACGTACCAAATGGAATAGTAGCCTCTGGAAAAAAATGAACAATGCTGTTTTCAGGACTAGAGTTGAGCCTAGAAATAATCATATAAGGTTAAGTAAGTCAAAAGGGTATGACAAATATCCTATGATATCATTTATACATGTTATCCTAAGATTGCTACCAATGAACATATTTCCACAGAAAAAGACACTCACAGACTTATCAAATAAACTAATGGTTAGCCAAAATGAAAGGTGGGAGGATGGGTAAATTAGGACAATGGGGTTAACATACATATACTAATGTATGTTAAATGTATATAAACATATAATATATAAACTATATAAATAATATAATCACCAATACCTTTAAAATATACATTCTGTAATCACATACATGCTAACAGGTTCCGAAGATGAACAGATATATGTATGAATCATTGAACAGATTCTGTACAGCCAGACAATCAAAACACTCTAATCAAATTTACTCCGATAAAAAATACAAATTAAATTTAAAAAACAAACATAAGTAAGGAGACATAAACTTCTGGGGGCTTGTCCCAGCACATTGCACTCTAATTTAAAAGCTCGGAACACTACCTCCAGGAAGACTCTGTTGTCCTAGTAACAAGACTTGAGAACGTAATAATGCTGCCGCCTTGTGGCTGTCTCCAAAAACAGCACCTTTAAACCCAGTGCCAATGGTTGCTTATATAGTCACAAGGACTGCACGGTTGTAAATGACACAGGCACTCAAAAAATGCCCTGGGGTAGGGAATAGGCAAGAAAATTCAACACATAAGAAACTTTTCAAGAAATCAATAAGAGGAGGGAAGTTGTACTCACTCATTTTAAAAAAAAGGAAAAGAAAAAATAGGACATGCCTAAAGCTCAGCATAAGGAATTATTAGCCACATGCGTATCCAACCTCCAAAAAGGTTTCAGCTCACACCAGTCATGACCATCAGCAAAAAGTCTACAAACTATAAATGCTGAAGGGGTTTTAGAGAAGTGTGTACCTTCTAGCTGCTGGTGGGATATAAAGTCGTAACAGCACTAATGCAAACTGAATCGAGCTGATTGAAAACGTAAAAATTGAGCTACCATATGATGCGGCAGGGCACCATTTGGGCCTATAACCTAAGACCACCAGAATCGGAAAGACAGAGGCAGGCAAATGTGCACTGCAACAATACTGAAATAGCAAAGACATGGAAGCAAAAAAAAAGGTCCATAAACAGATGAATGGACAAAGACGAAGTGGGATATGTACCAAATGGAATAGTAGCCTCGGGAAAAAAATGAACAATGCCGTTTTCAGGACTACAGTTGAGCCTAGAAATAATCATATAAGGTTAAGTAAGTCAAAAGGGTATGACAAATATCCTATGACATCATTTATACATGTTATCCTAAGATTGCTACCAATGAACATATTTCCTAAGAAAAAGACACTCACAGACTTATCAAATAAACTAATGGCTAGCCAAAATGAAAGGTGGGAGGATGGGTAAATTAGGACAATGGGGTTAAAATACATATACTAATGTATGTTAAATGTATATACACATATAACATATGAAATATATAAATAATATAATCACCAATACCTTTAAAATATACATTCTGTAATCACATACATGCTAACAGGTTCGAAGATGAACAGACATATGTATGAATCATTGAGCAGATTCTGTACAGCCAGAAAACCACAACACTCTAATCAAATTTACTCCGATAAGAAATAGAAATTAAATTTAAAAAACAAACATAAGTTAGGAGACATAAACTTCTGGGGGCTTGTCCCAGCACATTGCACTCTAATTTACAAGCTCGGAACACTACCTCCAGGAAGACTGTGTTGTCCTAGTAACAAGACTTGAGAACATAATAATGCTGCCGCCTTGTGGCTGCTTCCCACAACAGTAGCTTTAAACCCAGTGCCAATGGTTGCTTATATAGTCACAAGGACTGCAGGGCTGTAAAAGACACAGGCCCTCAAAAAATGCCCTGGGGTAGGGAATTGGCAAGAAAATTCAACACAAGAGAAATTTTCAAGAAGTCAATAAGAGTACGGAAGTTGTACTCACTCTTTAAAAAAAAAGGAAAAGAAAAAAAGGACATGCCTAAAGCTCAGCATAAGGAATTATTAGCCACATGCGTATCCAACCTCCAAAAAGGTTTCAGCTCACACCAGTCATGACCATCAGCAAAAAGTCTACAAACTATAAATGCTGAAGGGGTTTTAGAGAACTGTGTACCTTCTAGCTGCTGTTTGGATGTAAAGTGGTAACAGCAGTAACGCAAACTGAATCGAGCTGCTTGAAAAGGTAAACATTGAGCTACCATATGATGTGGCAGGGCACCTTTTGGGCCTATAACCTAAGACCACCGGATTCGGAAAGACAGAGGCAGGCAAATGTGCACTGCAACAATATTGAAATAGCCAAGACATGGAAGCAAAAAAAAGGTCCATAAACAGATGAATGGACAAAGACGAAATGGTATACGTACCAAATGGAATAGTAGCCTCTGGAAAAAAATGAACAATGCCGTTTTCAGGACTAGAGTTGAGCCTAGAAGTAATCATATAAGGTTAAGTAAGTCAAAAGGGTATGACAAATATCCTATGATATCATTTATACATGTTATCCTAAGATTGCTACCAATGAAAATATTTCCAGAGAAAAAGACACTGACAGACTTATCAAATAAACTAATGGTTAGCCAAAATGAAAGGTGGGGGGATGGGTAAATTAGGACTATGGGGTTAACATACATATACTAATATAAGTTAAATGTATATAAACATATAACATATAAATGATATGAATTATATAATCACCAATACCTTCAAAATATACATTCTGTAATCACATACATGCTAACAGGTTCCGAAGATGAACAGATATATGTATGAATCATTGAACAGATTCTGTACAGCCAGACAATCAAAACACTCTAATCAAATTTACTCCGATAAAAAATACAAATTAAATTTAAAAAACAAACATAAGTAAGGAGACATAAACTTCTGGGGGCTTGTCCCAGCACATTGCACTCTAATTTACAAGCTCGGAACACTACCTCCAGGAAGACTCTGTTGTCCTAGTAACAAGACTTGAGAACGTAATAATGCTGCCGCCTTGTGGCTGTCTCCCAAAACAGCAGCTTTAAACCCAGTGACAATGGTTGCTTATATAGTCCCAAGGACTGCAGGGCTGTAAATGACACAGGCCCTCAAAAATTGCCCTGGGGTAGGGACTAGGCAAGAAAATCCAACACATGAGAAATTTTTCAAGAAGTCAATAAGAGGAGGGGAGTTGTACTCACTCTTTAAAAAAAAAAAGGAAAAGAAAAAAAAGTACATGCCTAAAGCTTAGTATAAGGAATTATTAGCCACATACAAATTCAAATTCAAAAAGGTTTCAGCTCACACCAGTCATTACCATCAGCAAAATGTCTACAAACTATAAATGCTGAAGGGGTTTTAGAGATCTGTGTACCTTCTAGCTGCTGGTGGGTTGTAAAGTGGAAACAGCACTAACGCAAACTGAATCGAGCTGCTTGAAAAGGGAAAAATTGAGCTACCAAATGATGCGGCAGGGCACCTTTTGGGCCTATAACCTAAGACCACCAAAATTGGAAAGACAGAGGCAGGCAAATATGCACTGCAACAATACTGAAATAGCCAAGATATGGAAGCAAAAAAAAGGTCCATAAACAGATGAATGGACAAAGAAGAAGTGGTATACGGACAGAATGGAATAGTAGCCTCGGGAGAAAAATGAACAATGCTGTTTTCAGGACTACAGTTGAGCCTAGAAAAAATCATATAAGGTTAAGTAAGTCAAAAGGGTATGACAAATATCCTATGATATCATTTATACAAGTTTTCTTAAGATTGCTACCAATGAACATATTTCCACAGAAAAAGACACTCACAGACTTATCAAATAAACTAATGGTTAGCCAAAATGAAAGGTGGGGGGATGGGTAAGTTAGGACTATGGGGTTAACATACATATACTAATGTAAGTTAAATGTATATAAACATATAACATATAAACGATATGAATTATATAATCACCAATACCTTCAAAATATATATTCTGTGATCACATACATGGTAACAGGATCCGAAGATGAACAGACATATGTATGAATCATTCAGCAGATTCTGTACAGCCAGACAATCAAAACACTCTAATCAAATTTACTCCGATAAGAAATAGAAATTAAATTAAAAAAAAAAACATAAGTTAGGAGACATAAACTTCTGGGGGCTTGTCCCAGCATATTGCACTCTAATTTACAAGCTCAGAACACTACCTCCAGGAAGACTCTGTTCTCCTAGTAACAAGACTTGAGAACGCAATAATGCTGCCGCCTTGTGGCTGCTTCCCACAACAGCACTTTAAACCCAGTGCCAATGATTGCTTATATAGTCACAAGGACTGCAGGGCTGTAAATGACACAAGCCCTCAAAATATGCCCTGGGGTAGGGAATTGGCAAGAACATTCAACACATGAGAAATTTCCAAGAAGTCAATAAGAGGAGGGAAGTTGTACTCACTCTTTAAAAAAAAAAGGAAAAGAAAAAAAAGGACATGCCTAAAGCTTAGTATAAGGAATTATTAGCCACATACAAATTCAAATTCAAAAAGGTTTCAGCTCACACCAGTCATTACCATCAGCAAAATGTCTACAAACTATAAATGCTGAAGGGGTTTTAGAGATCTGTGTACCTTCTAGCTGCTGGTGGGATGTAAAGTGGAAACAGCACTAACGCAAACTGAATCGAGCTGCTTGAAAAGGTAAAAATTGAGCTACCAAATGATGCGGCAGGGCACCTTTTGGGCCTATAACCTAAGAACACCAAAATTGGAGAGACAGAGGCAGGCAAATATGCACTGCAACAATACTGAAATAGCCAAGATATGTAAGCAAAAAAAAAGGTCCATAAACAGATGAATGGACAAAGACGAAGTGGGATACGTACCAAATGGAATAGTAGCCTCGGGAAAAAAATGAACAATGCCGTTTTCAGGACTACAGTTGAGCCTAGAAATAATCATATAAGGTTAAGTAAGTCAAAAGGGTATGACAAATATCCTATGACATCATTTATACATGTTATCCGAAGATTGCTACCAATGAACATATTTCCACAGAAAAAGACACTCACAGACTTATCAAATAAACTAATGGCTAGCCAAAATGAAAGGTGGGAGGATGGGTAAATTAGGACTATGGGGTTAACATACATATACTAATGTATGTTAAATGTATATAAACATATAACATATGAACTATATAAATTATATAATCACCAATACCTTTAAAATATACATTCTGTAATCACATACATGCTAACAGGTTCGAAGATGAACAGACATATGTATGAATCATTGAGCAGATTCTGTACAGCCAGAAAACCACAACACTCTAATCAAATTTACTCCGATAAGAAATAGAAATTAAATTTAAAAAACAAACATGAGTTAGGAGACATAAACTTCTGGGGGCTTGTCCCAGGACATTGCACTCTAATTTACAGGCTCGGAACACTACCTCCAGGAAGACTGTGTTGTCCTAGTAACAAGACTTGAGAACGTAATAATGCTGCCGCCTTCTGGCTGCTTCCCACAACAGTAGCTTTAAACCCAGTGCCAATGGTTGCTTATATAGTCACAAGGACTGCAGGGCTGTAAAAGACACAGGCCCTCAAAAAATGCCCTGGGGTAGGGAATTGGCAAGAAAATTCAACACAAGAGAAATTTTCAAGAAGTCAATAAGAGTACGGAAGTTGTACTCACTCTTTAAAAAAAAAGGAAAAGAAAAAAAGGACATGCCTAAAGCTCAGCATAAGGAATTATTAGCCACATGCGTATCCAACCTCCAAAAAGGTTTCAGCTCACACCAGTCATGACCATCAGCAAAAAGTCTACAAACTATAAATGCTGAAGGGGTTTTAGAGAACTGTGTACCTTCTAGCTGCTGTTTGGATGTAAAGTGGTAACAGCAGTAACGCAAACTGAATCGAGCTGCTTGAAAAGGTAAACATTGAGCTACCATATGATGTGGCAGGGCACCTTTTGGGCCTATAACCTAAGACCACCGGATTCGGAAAGACAGAGGCAGGCAAATGTGCACTGCAACAATATTGAAATAGCCAAGACATGGAAGCAAAAAAAAGGTCCATAAACAGATGAATGGACAAAGACGAAATGGTATACGTACCAAATGGAATAGTAGCCTCTGGAAAAAAATGAACAATGCCGTTTTCAGGACTAGAGTTGAGCCTAGAAGTAATCATATAAGGTTAAGTAAGTCAAAAGGGTATGACAAATATCCTATGATATCATTTATACATGTTATCCTAAGATTGCTACCAATGAAAATATTTCCAGAGAAAAAGACACTGACAGACTTATCAAATAAACTAATGGTTAGCCAAAATGAAAGGTGGGGGGATGGGTAAATTAGGACTATGGGGTTAACATACATATACTAATATAAGTTAAATGTATATAAACATATAACATATAAATGATATGAATTATATAATCACCAATACCTTCAAAATATACATTCTGTAATCACATACATGCTAACAGGTTCCGAAGATGAACAGATATATGTATGAATCATTGAACAGATTCTGTACAGCCAGACAATCAAAACACTCTAATCAAATTTACTCCGATAAAAAATACAAATTAAATTTAAAAAACAAACATAAGTAAGGAGACATAAACTTCTGGGGGCTTGTCCCAGCACATTGCACTCTAATTTACAAGCTCGGAACACTACCTCCAGGAAGACTCTGTTGTCCTAGTAACAAGACTTGAGAACGTAATAATGCTGCCGCCTTGTGGCTGTCTCCCAAAACAGCAGCTTTAAACCCAGTGACAATGGTTGCTTATATAGTCCCAAGGACTGCAGGGCTGTAAATGACACAGGCCCTCAAAAATTGCCCTGGGGTAGGGACTAGGCAAGAAAATCCAACACATGAGAAATTTTTCAAGAAGTCAATAAGAGGAGGGGAGTTGTACTCACTCTTTAAAAAAAAAAAGGAAAAGAAAAAAAAGTACATGCCTAAAGCTTAGTATAAGGAATTATTAGCCACATACAAATTCAAATTCAAAAAGGTTTCAGCTCACACCAGTCATTACCATCAGCAAAATGTCTACAAACTATAAATGCTGAAGGGGTTTTAGAGATCTGTGTACCTTCTAGCTGCTGGTGGGTTGTAAAGTGGAAACAGCACTAACGCAAACTGAATCGAGCTGCTTGAAAAGGGAAAAATTGAGCTACCAAATGATGCGGCAGGGCACCTTTTGGGCCTATAACCTAAGACCACCAAAATTGGAAAGACAGAGGCAGGCAAATATGCACTGCAACAATACTGAAATAGCCAAGATATGGAAGCAAAAAAAAGGTCCATAAACAGATGAATGGACAAAGAAGAAGTGGTATACGGACAGAATGGAATAGTAGCCTCGGGAGAAAAATGAACAATGCTGTTTTCAGGACTACAGTTGAGCCTAGAAAAAATCATATAAGGTTAAGTAAGTCAAAAGGGTATGACAAATATCCTATGATATCATTTATACAAGTTTTCTTAAGATTGCTACCAATGAACATATTTCCACAGAAAAAGACACTCACAGACTTATCAAATAAACTAATGGTTAGCCAAAATGAAAGGTGGGGGGATGGGTAAGTTAGGACTATGGGGTTAACATACATATACTAATGTAAGTTAAATGTATATAAACATATAACATATAAACGATATGAATTATATAATCACCAATACATTCAAAATATATATTCTGTGATCACATACATGGTAACAGGATCCGAAGATGAACAGACATATGTATGAATCATTGAGCAGATTCTGTACAGCCAGACAATCAAAACACTCTAATCAAATTTACTCCGATAAGAAATAGAAATTAAATTTAAAAAAAAAACATAAGTTAGGAGACATAAACTTCTGGGGGCTTGTCCCAGCATATTGCACTCTAATTTACAAGCTCAGAACACTACCTCCAGGAAGACTCTGTTCTCCTAGTAACAAGACTTGAGAACGCAATAATGCTGCCGCCTTGTGGCTGCTTCCCACAACAGCACTTTAAACCCAGTGCCAATGATTGCTTATATAGTCACAAGGACTGCAGGGCTGTAAATGACACAAGCCCTCAAAATATGCCCTGGGGTAGGGAATTGGCAAGAACATTCAACACATGAGAAATTTCCAAGAAGTCAATAAGAGGAGGGAAGTTGTACTCACTCTTTAAAAAAAAAAGGAAAAGAAAAAAAAGGACATGCCTAAAGCTTAGTATAAGGAATTATTAGCCACATACAAATTCAAATTCAAAAAGGTTTCAGCTCACACCAGTCATTACCATCAGCAAAATGTCTACAAACTATAAATGCTGAAGGGGTTTTAGAGATCTGTGTACCTTCTAGCTGCTGGTGGGATGTAAAGTGGAAACAGCACTAACGCAAACTGAATCGAGCTGCTTGAAAAGGTAAAAATTGAGCTACCAAATGATGCGGCAGGGCACCTTTTGGGCCTATAACCTAAGAACACCAAAATTGGAGAGACAGAGGCAGGCAAATATGCACTGCAACAATACTGAAATAGCCAAGATATGGAAGCAAAAAAAAGGTCCATAAACAGATGAATGGACAAAGAAGAAGTGGTATACGGACAGAATGGAATAGTAGCCTCGGGAGAAAAATGAACAATGCTGTTTTCAGGACTACAGTTGAGCCTAGAAAAAATCATATAAGGTTAAGTAAGTCAAAAGGGTATGACAAATATCCTATGATATCATTTATACAAGTTTTCTTAAGATTGCTACCAATGAACATATTTCCACAGAAAAAGACACTCACAGACTTATCAAATAAACTAATGGTTAGCCAAAATGAAAGGTGGGGGGATGGGTAAGTTAGGACTATGGGGTTAACATACATATACTAATGTAAGTTAAATGTATATAAACATATAACATATAAACGAAATGAATTATATAATCACCAATACCTTCAAAATATATATTCTGTGATCACATACATGGTAACAGGATCCGAAGATGAACAGACATATGTATGAATCATTGAGCAGATTCTGTACAGCCAGACAATCAAAACACTCTAATCAAATTTACTCCGATAAGAAATAGAAATTAAATTAAAATAAAAAACATAAGTTAGGAGACATAAACTTCTGGGGGCTTGTCCCAGCATATTGCACTCTAATTTACAAGCTCAGAACACTACCTCCAGGAAGACTCTGTTCTCCTAGTAACAAGACTTGAGAACGCAATAATGCTGCCGCCTTGTGGCTGCTTCCCACAACAGCACTTTAAACCCAGTGCCAATGATTGCTTATATAGTCACAAGGACTGCAGGGCTGTAAATGACACAAGCCCTCAAAATATGCCCTGGGGTAGGGAATTGGCAAGAACATTCAACACATGAGAAATTTCTAAGAAGTCAATAAGAGGAGGGAAGTTGTACTCACTCTTTAAAAAAAAAAGGAAAAGAAAAAAAAGGACATGCCTAAAGCTTAGTATAAGGAATTATTAGCCACATACAAATTCAAATTCAAAAAGGTTTCAGCTCACACCAGTCATTACCATCAGCAAAATGTCTACAAACTATAAATGCTGAAGGGGTTTTAGAGATCTGTGTACCTTCTAGCTGCTGGTGGGATGTAAAGTGGAAACAGCACTAACGCAAACTGAATCGGGCTGCTTGAAAAGGTAAAAATTGAGCTACCAAATGATGCGGCAGGGCACCTTTTGGGCCTATAACCTAAGACCACCAAAATTGGAAAGACAGAGGCAGGCAAATATGCACTGCAACAATACTGAAATAGCCAAGATATGGAAGCAAAAAAAAGGTCCATAAACAGATGAATGGACAAAGAAGAAGTGGTATACGGACAGAATGGAATAGTAGCCTCGGGAGAAAAATGAACAATGCTGTTTTCAGGACTACAGTTGAGCCTAGAAAAAATCATATAAGGTTAAGTAAGTCAAAAGGGTATGACAAATATCCTATGATATCATTTATACAAGTTTTCTTAAGATTGCTACCAATGAACATATTTCCACAGAAAAAGACACTCACAGACTTATCAAATAAACTAATGGTTAGCCAAAATGAAAGGTGGGGGGATGGGTAAGTTAGGACTATGGGGTTAACATACATATACTAATGTAAGTTAAATGTATATAAACATATAACATATAAACGATATGAATTATATAATCACCAATACCTTCAAAATATATATTCTGTGATCACATACATGGTAACAGGATCCGAAGATGAACAGACATATGTATGAATCATTGAGCAGATTCTGTACAGCCAGACAATCAAAACACTCTAATCAAATTTACTCCGATAAGAAATAGAAATTAAATTTAAAAAAAAAACATAAGTTAGGAGACATAAACTTCTGGGGGTTTGTCCCAGCATATTGCACTCTAATTTACAAGCTGAGAACACTACCTCCAGGAAGACTCTGTTCTCCTAGTAACAAGACTTGAGAACGCAATAATGCTGCCGCCTTGTGGCTGCTTCCCACAACAGCACTTTAAACCCAGTGCCAATGATTGCTTATATAGTCACAAGGACTGCAGGGCTGTAAATGACACAAGCCCTCAAAATATGCCCTGGGGTAGGGAATTGGCAAGAACATTCAACACATGAGAAATTTCCAAGAAGTCAATAAGAGGAGGGAAGTTGTACTCACTCTTTAAAAAAAAAAGGAAAAGAAAAAAAGGACATGCCTAAAGCTCAGTATAAGGAATTATTAGCCACATGCAAATTCAAATTCAAAAAGGTTTCAGGTAACACCACTCATGACCATCATCAAAAAGTCTACAAACTATAAATGCTGAAGGGGTTTTAGAGGAATGTGTACCTTCTAGCTGCTGGTGGGATGTAAAGAAGTAATACCACTAATGCAAACTGAATGGAGCTGCTTGAAAAGGTAAAAATTGAGTTACCATACGATGCGGCAGGGCACCTTTTGGGCCTATAACCTAAGACCACCAGAATCGGAAAGACAGAGGCAGGCAAATGTGCACTGCAACAATACTGAAATAGCCAAGACATGGAAGCAAAAAAAGGTCCATAAACAGATGAATGGACAAAGACGAAATGGTATACGTACCAAATGGAATAGTAGCCTCTGGAAAAAAATGAACAATGCTGTTTTCAGGAGTAGAGTTGAGCCTAGAAATAATCATATAAGGTTAAGTAAGTCAAAAGGGTATGAAATATCCTATGATATCATTTATACATGTTATCCTAAGATTGCTACCAATGAACATATTTCCACAGAAAAAGACACTCACAGACTTATCATATAAACTAATGGTTAGCCAAAATGAAAGGTGGGAGGATGGGTAAATTAGGACTATGGGGTTAACATACATATACTAATGTATGTTAAATGTATATAAACATATAACATATAAATGATATGAATTATATATTCACCAATACCTTCAAAATATACATTCTGTGATCACATACATGGTAACAGGATCCGAAGATGAACAGACATATGTATGAATCATTGAGCAGATTCTGTACAGCCAGAAAACCACAACACTCTAATCAAATTTACTCCGATAAGAAATAGAAATTAAATTTAAAAAACAAACATAAGTTAGGAGACATAAACTTCTGGGGGCTTGTCCCAGGACATTGCACTCTAATTTACAGGCTCGGAACACTACCTCCAGGAAGACTGTGTTGTCCTAGTAACAAGACTTGAGAACGTAATAATGCTGCCGCCTTGTGGCTGCTTCCCACAACAGTAGCTTTAAACCCAGTACCAATGGTTGCTTATATAGTCACAAGGACTGCAGGGCTGTAAAAGACACAGGCCCTCAAAAAATGCCCTGGTGTAGGGAATAGGCAAGGAAATTCAACACATGAGAAATTTTCAAGAAGTCAATAAGAGTACGGAAGTTGTACTCACTCTAAAAAAAAAGGAAAAGAAAAAAAGGAAATGCCTAAAGCTCAGCATAAGGAATTATTAGCCACATGTGTATCCAACCTCCAAAAAGGTTTCAGCTCACAACAGTCATGACCATCAGCAAAAAGTCTACAAACTATAAATGCTGAAGGGGTTTTAGAGAACTGTGTACCTTCTAGCTGCTGTTTGGATGTAAAGTGGTAACAGCAGTAACGCAAACTGAATTGAGCTGCTTGAAAAGGTAAACATTGAGCTACCATATGATGCGGTAGGGCACCTTTTGGGCCTATAACCTAAGACCACCGGATTCGGAAAGACAGAGGCAGGCAAATGTGCACTGCAACAATATTGAAATAGCCAAGACATGGAAGCAAAAAAAAGGTCCATAAACAGATGAAAGGACAAAGACGAAATGGTATATGTACCAAATGGAATAGTAGCCTCTGGAAAAAAATGAACAATGCCGTTTTCAGGACTAGAGTTGAGCCTAGAAATAATCATATAAGGTTAAGTAAGTCAAAAGGGTATGACAAATATCCTATGATATCATTTATACATGTTATCCTAAGATTGCTAGCAATGAACATATTTCCACTGAAAAAGACACTCACAGACTTATCAAATAAACTAATGGTTAGCCAAAATGAAAGGTGGGGGGATGGGTAAATTAGGACTATGGGGTTAACATACATATACTAATATAAGTTAAATGTATATAAACATATAACATATAAATGATATGAATTATATAATCACCAATACCTTCAAAATATACATTCTGTAATCACATACATGGTAACAGGATCCGAAGATGAACAGACATATGTATGAATCATTGAACAGATTCTGTACAGCCAGACAATAAAAACACTCTAATCAAATTTACTCCGATAAAAAATACAAATTAAATTTAAAAAACAAACATAAGTAAGGAGACATAAACTTCTGGGGGCTTGTCCCAGCACACTGCACTCTAATTTACAAGCTCGGAACACTACCTCCAGGAAGACTCTGTTGTCCTAGTAACAAGACTTGAGAACGTAATAATGCTGCCGCCTTGTGGCTGTCTCCAAAAACAGCACCTTTAAACCCAGTGCCAATGGTTGCTTATATAGTCACAAGGACTGCACGGTTGTAAATGACACAGGCACTCAAAAAATGCCCTGGGGTAGGGAATAGGCAAGAAAATTCAACACATAAGAAACTTTTCAAGAAATCAATAAGAGGAGGGAAGTTGTACTCACTCTTTTTAAAAAAAAGGAAAAGAAAAAATAGGACATGCCTAAAGCTCAGCATAAGGAATTATTAGCCACATGCGTATCCAACCTCCAAAAAGGTTTCAGCTCACACCAGTCATGACCATCAGCAAAAAGTCTACAAACTATAAATGCTGAAGGGGTTTTAGAGAAGTGTGTACCTTCTAGCTGCTGGTGGGATATAAAGTCGTAAGAGCACTAATGCAAACTGAATCGAGCTGCTTGAAAACGTAAAAATTGAGCTACCATATGATGCGGCAGGGCACCTTTTGGGCCTATAACCTAAGACCACCAGAATCGGAAAGACAGAGGCAGGCAAATGTGCACTGCAACAATACTGAAATAGCAAAGACATGGAAGCAAAAAAAAGGTCCATAAACAGGTGAATGGACAAAGAAGAAGTGGTATATGGACAGAATGGAAGAGTAGCCTCGGGAAAAAAATGAACAATGCCGTTTTCAGGACTAGAGTTGAGACTAGAAATAATCATATAAGGTTAAGTAAGACAAAAGGGTATTACAAATATCCTATGATATTATTTATACAAGTTTTCCTAAGATTGCTACCAATGAACATATTTCCACAGAAAAAGACACTCACAGACTTATCAAATAAACTAATGGTTAGCCAAAATGAAAGGTGGGAGGATGGGTAAATTAGGACTATGGGGTTAACATACATATACTAATGTATGTTAAATGTATATAAACATATAACATATAAATGATATGAATTATATATTCACCAATACCTTCAAAATATACATTCTGTAATCACATACATGGTAACAGGATCCGAAGATGAACAGACATATGTGTGAATCATTGAGCAGATTCTGTACAGCCAGACAATCAAAACACTCTAATCAAATTTACTCCGATAAGAAAGACAAATTAAATTTAAAAAACAAACATAAGTAAGGAGACATAAACGTCTGGGGGCTTGTCCCAGCACATTGCACTCTAATTTACAAGCTCGGAACACTACCTCCAGGAAGACTCTGTTGTCCTAGTAACAAGACTTGAGAACGTAATAATGCTGCTGCCTTGTGGCTGTCTCCCAAAACAGCAGCGTTAAACCCAGTGACAATGGTTGCTTATATAGTCACAAGGACTGCAGGGCTGTAAATGACACAGGCCCTCAAAAATTGCCCTGGGGTAGGGAATAGGCAAGAAAATCCAACACATGAGAAATTTTTCAAGAAGTCAATAAGAGGAGGGGAGTTGTACTCACTCTTTAAAAAAAAAAAGGAAAAGAAAAAAAAGGACATGCCTAAAGCTCAGTATAAGGAATTATTAGCCACATACAAATTCAAATTCAAAAAGGTTTCAGCTCACACCAGTCATTACCATCAGCAAAATGTCTACAAACTATAAATGCTGAAGGGGTTTTAGAGATCTGTGTACCTTCTAGCTGCTGGTGGGATGTAAAGTGGCAACAGCACTAACGCAAACTGAATGGAGCTGCTTGAAAAGGTAAAAATTGAGCTACCATATGATGCGGCAGGGCACCTTTTGGGCCTATAACCTAAGACCACCAGATTCGGAAAGAGAGAGGCAGGCAAATGTGCATTGCAACAATATTGAAATAGCCAAGATATGGAAGCAAAAAAAAGGTCCATAAACAGATGAATGGACAAAGACGAAGTGGGATACGTACCAAATGGAATAGTAGCCTCGGGAAAAAAATGAACAATGCCGTTTTCAGGACTACAGTTGAGCCTAGAAATAATCATATAAGGTTAAGTAAGTCAAAAGGGTATGACAAATATCCTAGGACATCATTTATACATGTTATCCTAAGATTGCTACCAATGAACATATTTCCACAGAAAAAGACACTCACAGACTTATCAAATAAACTAATGGCTAGCCAAAATGAAAGGTGGGAGGATGGGTAAATTAGGACAATGGGGTTAAAATACATATACTAATGTATGTTAAATGTATATAAACATATAACATATGAAATATATAAATTATATAATCACCAATACCTTTAAAATATACATTCTGTAATCACATACATGCTAACAGGTTCGAAGATGAACAGACATATGTATGAATCATTGAGCAGATTCTGTACAGCCAGAAAACCACAACACTCTAATCAAATTTACTCCGATAAGAAATAGAAATTAAATTTAAAAAACAAACATAAGTTAGGAGACATAAACTTCTGGGGGCTTGTCCCAGCACATTGCACTCTAATTTACAAGCTCGGAACACTACCTCCAGGAAGACTGTGTTGTCCTAGTAACAAGACTTGAGAACGTAATAATGCTGCCGCCTTGTGGCTGCTTCCCACAACAGTAGCTTTAAACCCAGTGCCAATGGTTGCTTATATAGTCACAAGGACTGCAGGGCTGTAAAAGACACAGGCCCTCAAAAAATTCCCTGGGGTATGGAATTGGCAAGAAAATTCAACACATGAGAAATTTTCAAGAAGTCAATAAGAGGAGGGAAGTTGTAGTCACTCTTTAAAAAAAAAGGAAAAGAAAAAAAGGACATGCCTAAAGCTCAGCATAAGGATTTATTAGCCACATGCGTATCCAACCTCCAAAAAGGTTTCAGCTCACACCAGTCATGACCATCAGCAAAAAGTCTACAAACTATAAATGCTGAAGGGGTTTTAGAGAACTGTGTACCTTCTAGCTGCTGGGGGGATGTAAAGTGGTAACAGCAGTAACGCAAACTGAATCGAGCTGCTTGAAAAGGTAAACACTGAGCTACCATATGATGCGGCAGGGCACATTTTGGGCCTATAACCTAAGACAACTGGATTCGGAAAGACAGAGGCAGGCAAATGTGCACTGCAACAATATTGAAATAGCCAAGACATGGAAGCAAAAAAAAGGTCCATAAACAGATGAATGGACAAAGACGAAATGGTACACGTACCAAATGGAATAGAAGCCTCTGGAAAAAAATGAACAATGCCGTTTTCAGGACTAGAGTTGAGCCTAGAAATAATCATATAAGGTTAAGTAAGTCAAAAGGGTATGAGAAATATCCTATGATATCATTAATACATGTTATCCTAAGATTGCTACCAATGAACATATTTCCACAGAAAAAGACACTCACAGACTTATCAAATAAACTAATGGTTAGCCAAAATGAAAGGTGGGAGGATGGGTAAATTAGGACAATGGGGTTAACATACATATACTAATGTATGTTAAATGTATATAAACATATAATATATAAACTATATAAATAATATAATCACCAATACCTTTAAAATATACATTCTGTAATCACATACATGCTAACAGGTTCTGAAGATGAACAGATATATGTATGAATCATTGAACAGATTCTGTACAGCCAGACAATCAAAACACTCTAATCAAATTTACTCCGATAAAAAATACAAATTAAATTTAAAAAACAAACATAAGTAAGGAGACATAAACTTCTGGGGGCTTGTCCCAGCACATTGCACTCTAATTTAAAAGCTCGGAACACTACCTCCAGGAAGACTCTGTTCTCCTAGTAACAAGACTTGAGAACGCAATAATGCTGCCGCCTTGTGGCTGCTTCCCACAACGGCACTTTAAACCCAGTGCCAATGATTGCTTATATAGTCACAAGGACTGCAGGGCTGTAAATGACACAAGCCCTCAAAATATGCCCTGGGGTAGGGAATTGGCAAGAACATTCAACACATGAGAAATTTCCAAGAAGTCAATAAGAGGAGGGTAGTTGTACTCACTCTTTAAAAAAAAAAGGAAAAGAAAAAAAAGGACATGCCTAAAGCTTAGTATAAGGAAATATTAGCCACATACAAATTCAAATTCAAAAAGGTTTCAGCTCACACCAGTCATTACCATCAGCAAAATGTCTACAAACTATAAATGCTGAAGGGGTTTTAGAGATCTGTGTACCTTCTAGCTGCTGGTGGGATGTAAAGTGGAAACAGCACTAACGCAAACTGAATCGAGCTGCTTGAAAAGGTAAAAATTGAGCTACCAAATGATGGGGCAGGGCACCTTTTGGGCCTATAACCTAAGACCACCAAAATTGGAAAGACAGAGGCAGGCAAATATGCACTGCAACAATACTGAAATAGCCAAGATATGGAAGCAAAAAAAAGGTCCATAAACAGATGAATGGACAAAGAAGAAGTGGTATACGGACAGAATGGAATAGTAGCCTCGGGAGAAAAATGAACAATGCTGTTTTCAGGACTACAGTTGAGCCTAGAAAAAATCATATAAGGTTAAGTAAGTCAAAAGGGTATGACAAATATCCTATGATATCATTTATACAAGTTTTCTTAAGATTGCTACCAATGAACATATTTCCACAGAAAAAGACACTCACAGACTTATCAAATAAACTAATGTTTAGCCAAAATGAAAGGTGGGGGGATGGGTAAGTTAGGACTATGGGGTTAACATACATATACTAATGTAAGTTAAATGTATATAAACATATAACATATAAACGATATGAATTATATAATCACCAATACCTTCAAAATATATATTCTGTGATCACATACATGGTAACAGGATCCGAAGATGAACAGACATATGTATGAATCATTGAACAGATTCTGTACAGCCAGACAATCAAAACACTCTAATCAAATTTACTCCGATAAAAAATACAAATTAAATTTAAAAAACAAACATAAGTAAGGAGACATAAACTTCTGGGGGCTTGTCCCAGCACATTGCACTCTAATTTAAAAGCTCGGAACACTACCTCCAGGAAGACTCTGTTGTCTTAGTAACAAGACTTGAGAACGTAATAATGCTGCCGCCTTGTGGCTGTCTCCAAAAACAGCACCTTTAAACCCAGTGCCAATGGTTGCTTATATAGTCACAAGGACTGCACGGTTGTAAATGACACAGGCACTCAAAAAATGCCCTGGGGTAGGGAATAGGCAAGAAAATTCAACACATAAGAAACTTTTCAAGAAATCAATAAGAGGAGGGAAGTTGTACTCACTCATTTTTAAAAAAAGGAAAAGAAAAAATAGGACATGCCTAAAGCTCAGCATAAGGAATTATTAGCCACATGCGTATCCAACCTCCAAAAAGGTTTCAGCTCACACCAGTCATGACCATCAGCAAAAAGTCTACAAACTATAAATGCTGAAGGGGTTTTAGAGAAGTGTGTACCTTCTAGCTGCTGGTGGGATATAAAGTCGTAACAGCACTAATGCAAACTGAATCGAGCTGCTTCAAAACGTAAAAATTGAGCTACCATATGATGCGGCAGGGCACCTTTTGGGCCTATAACCTAAGACCACCAGAATCGGAAAGACAGAGGCAGGCAAATGTGCACTGCAACAATACTGAAATAGCAAAGACATGGAAGCAAAAAAAAAGGTCCATAAACAGATGAATGGACAAAGACGAAGTGGGATACGTACCAAATGGAATAGTAGCCTCGGGAAAATAATGAACAATGCCGTTTTCAGGACTACAGTTGAGCCTAGAAATAATCATATAAGGTTAAGTAAGTCAAAAGGGTATGACAAATATCCTATGACATCATTTATACATGTTATCCTAAGATTGCTACCAATGAACATATTTCCACAGAAAAAGACACTCACAGACTTATCAAATAAACTAATGGCTAGCCAAAATGAAAGGTGGGAGGATGGGTAAATTAGGACAATGGGGTTAAAATACATATACTAATGTATGTTAAATGTATATAAACATATAACATATGAAATATATAAATTATATAATCACCAATAACTTTAAAATATACATTCTGTAATCACATACATGCTAACAGGTTCGAAGATGAACAGACATATGTATGAATCATTGAGCAGATTCTGTACAGCCAGAAAACCACAACACTCTAATCAAATTTACTCCGATAAGAAATAGAAATTAAATTTAAAAAACAAACATAAGTTAGGAGACATAAACTTCTGGGGGCTTGTCCCAGCACATTGCACTCTAATTTACAAGCTCGGAACACTACCTCCAGGAAGACTGTGTTGTCCTAGTAACAAGACTTGAGAACGTAATAATGCTGCCGCCTTGTGGCTGCTTCCCACAACAGTAGCTTTAAACCCAGTGCCAATGGTTGCTTATATAGTCACAAGGACTGCAGGGCTGTAAAAGACACAGGCCCTCAAAAAATTCCCTGGGGTATGGAATTGGCAAGAAAATTCAACACATGAGAAATTTTCAAGAAGTCAATAAGAGGAGGGAAGTTGTAGTCACTCTTTAAAAAAAAAGGAAAAGAAAAAAAGGACATGCCTAAAGCTCAGCATAAGGAATTATTAGCCACATGCGTATCCAACCTCCAAAAAGGTTTCAGCTCACACCAGTCATGACCATCAGCAAAAAGTCTACAAACTATAAATGCTGAAGGGGTTTTAGAGAACTGTGTACCTTCTAGCTGCTGGTGGGATGTAAAGTGGTAACAGCAGTAACGCAAACTGAATCGAGCTGCTTGAAAAGGTAAACATTGAGCTACCATATGATGCGGCAGGGCACATTTTGGGCCTATAACCTAAGACCACCGGAATCGGAAAGACAGAGGCAGGCAAATGTGCACTGCAACAATACTGAAATAGCCAAGACATGGAAGCAAAAAAAAAGGTCCATAAACAGATGAATGGACAAAGAAGAAGTGGGATACGTACCAAATGGAATAGTAGCCTCGGGAAAAAAATGAACAATGCCGTTTTCAGGACTACAGTTGAGCCTAGAAATAATCATATAAGGTTAAGTAAGTCAAAAGGGTATGACAAATATCCTATGACATCATTTATACATGTTATCCTAAGATTGCTACCAATGAACATATTTCCACAGAAAAAGACACTCACAGATTTATCAAATAAACTAATGGCTAGCCAAAATGAAAGGTGGGAGGATGGGTAAATTAGGACTATGGGGTTAAAATACATATACTAATGTATGTTAAATGTATATAAACATATAACATATGAAATATATAAATTATATAATCACCAATACATTTAAAATATACATTCTGTAATCACATACATGCTAACAGGTTCGAAGATGAACAGACATATGTATGAATCATTGAGCAGATTCTGTACAGCCAGAAAACCACAACACTCTAATCAAATTTACTCCGATAAGAAATAGAAATTAAATTTAAAAAACAAACATAAGTTAGGAGACATAAACTTCTGGGGGCTTGTCCCAGCACATTGCACTCTAATTTACAAGCTCGGAACACTACCTCCAGGAAGACTCTGTTGTCCTAGTAACAAGACTTGAGAACGTAATAATACTGCCGCCTTGTGGCTGTCTCCAAAAACAGCACCTTTAAACCCAGTGCCAATGGTTGCTTATATAGTCACAAGGACTGCACGGTTGTAAATGACACAGGCACTCAAAAAATGCCCTGGGGTAGGGAATAGGCAAGAAAATTCAACACATAAGAAACTTTTCAAGAAATCAATAAGAGGAGGGAAGTTGTACTCACTCTTTTTAAAAAAAAGGAAAAGAAAAAATAGGACATGCCTAAAGCTCAGCATAAGGAATTATTAGCCACATGCGTATCCAACCTCCAAAAAGGTTTCAGCTCACACCAGTCATGACCATCAGCAAAAAGTCTACAAACTATAAATGCTGAAGGGGTTTTAGAGAAGTGTGTACCTTCTAGCTGCTGGTTGGATATAAAGTCGTAACAGCACTAATGCAAACTGAATCGAGCTGCTTGAAAACGTAAAAATTGAGCTACCATATGATGCGGCAGGGCACCTTTTGGGCCTATAACCTAAGACCACCAGAATCGGAAAGACAGAGGCAGGCAAATGTGCACTGCAACAATACTGAAATAGCAAAGACATGGAAGCAAAAAAAAGGTCCATAAACAGGTGAATGGACAAAGAAGAAGTGGTATATGGACAGAATGGAAGAGTAGCCTCGGGAAAAAAATGAACAATGCCGTTTTCAGGACTAGAGTTGAGACTAGAAATAATCATATAAGGTTAAGTAAGACAAAAGGGTATTACAAATATCCTATGATATTATTTATACAAGTTTTCCTAAGATTGCTACCAATGAACATATTTCCACAGAAAAAGACACTCACAGACTTATCAAATAAACTAATGGTTAGCCAAAATGAAAGGTGGGAGGATGGGTAAATTAGGACTATGGGGTTAACATACATATACTAATGTAAGTTAAATGTATATAAACATATAACATATAAATGATATGAATTATATATTCACCAATACCTTCAAAATATACATTCTGTAATCACATACATGGTAACAGGATCCGAAGATGAACAGACATATGTGTGAATCATTGAGCAGATTCTGTACAGCCAGACAATCAAAACACTCTAATCAAATTTACTCCGATAAGAAAGACAAATTAAATTTAAAAAACAAACATAAGTAAGGAGACATAAACGTCTGGGGGCTTGTCCCAGCACATTGCACTCTAATTTACAAGCTCGGAACACTACCTCCAGGAAGACTCTGTTGTCCTAGTAACAAGACTTGAGAACGTAATAATGCTGCCGCCTTGTGGCTGTCTCCCAAAACAGCAGCTTTAAACCCAGTGACAATGGTTGCTTATATAGTCACAAGGACTGCAGGGCTGTAAATGACACAGGCCCTCAAAAATTGCCCTGGGGTAGGGAATAGGCAAGAAAATCCAACACATGAGAAATTTTTCAAGAAGTCAATAAGAGGAGGGGAGTTGTACTCACTCTTTAAAAAAAAAAAGGAAAAGAAAAAAAAGGACATGCCTAAAGCTCAGTATAAGGAATTATTAGCCACATACAAATTCAAATTCAAAAAGGTTTCAGCTCACACCAGTCATTACCATCAGCAAAATGTCTACAAACTATAAATGCTGAAGGGGTTTTAGAGATCTGTGTACCTTCTAGCTGCTGGTGGGATGTAAAGTGGCAACAGCACTAACGCAAACTGAATGGAGCTGCTTGAAAAGGTAAAAATTGAGCTACCATATGATGCGGCAGGGCACCTTTTGGGCCTATAACCTAAGACCACCAGATTCGGAAAGAGAGAGGCAGGCAAATGTGCATTGCAACAATATTGAAATAGCCAAGACATGGAAGCAAAAAAAAGGTCCATAAACAGATGAATGGACAAAGACGAAGTGGGATACGTACCAAATGGAATAGTAGCCTCGGGAAAAAAATGAACAATGCCGTTTTCAGGACTACAGTTGAGCCTAGAAATAATCATATAAGGTTAAGTAAGTCAAAAGGGTATGACAAATATCCTAGGACATCATTTATACATGTTATCCTAAGATTGCTACCAATGAACATATTTCCACAGAAAAAGACACTCACAGACTTATCAAATAAACTAATGGCTAGCCAAAATGAAAGGTGGGAGGATGGGTAAATTAGGACTATGGGGTTAAAATACATATACTAATGTATGTTAAATGTATATAAACATATAACATATGAAATATATAAATTATATAATCACCAATACCTTTAAAATATACATTCTGTAATCACATACATGCTAACAGGTTCGAAGATGAACAGACATATGTATGAATCATTGAGCAGATTCTGTACAGCCAGAAAACCACAACACTCTAATCAAATTTACTCCGATAAGAAACAGAAATTAAATTTAAAAAAAAAACATAAGTTAGGAGACATAAACTTCTGGGGGCTTGTCCCAGCATATTGCACTCTAATTTACAAGCTCAGAACACTACCTCCAGGAAGACTCTGTTCTCCTAGTAACAAGCCTTGAGAACGCAATAATGCTGCCGCCTTGTGGCTGCTTCCCACAACAGCACTTTAAACCCAGTGCCAATGATTGCTTATATAGTCACAAGGACTGCAGGGCTGTAAATGACACAAGCCCTCAAAATATGCCCTGGGGTAGGGAATTGGCAAGAACATTCAACACATGAGAAATTTCCAAGAAGTCAATAAGAGGAGGGAAGTTGTACTCACTCTTTAAAAAAAAAAGGAAAAGAAAAAAAGGACATGCCTAAAGCTCAGTATAAGGAATTATTAGCCACATGCAAATTCAAATTCAAAAAGGTTTCAGCTCACTCCAGTCATGACCATCAGCAAAAAGTCTACAAACAATAAATGCTGAAGGGGTTTTAGAGAAGTGTGTACCTTCTAGCTGCTGGTGGGATGTAAAGTGGTAACAGCAGTAACGCAAACTGAATCGAGCTGCTTGAAAAGGTAAAAATTGAGTTACCATATGGTGCGGCAGGGCACCTTTTGGGCCTATAACCTAAGACCACCAGATTCGGAAAGAGAGAGGCAGGCAAATGTGCATTGCAACAATATTGAAATAGCCAAGACATGGAAGCAAAAAAAAAGGTCCATAAACAGATGAATGGACAAAGACGAAGTGGGATACGTACCAAATGGAATAGTAGCCTCGGGAAAAAAATGAACAATACCGTTTTCAGGACTACAGTTGAGCCTAGAAATAATCATATAAGGTTAAGTAAGTCAAAAGGGTATGACAAATATCCTATGACATCATTTATACATGTTATCCTAAGATTGCTATCAATGAACATATTTCCACAGAAAAAGACACTCACAGACTTATCAAATAAACTAATGGCTACCCAAAATGAAAGGTGGGAGGATGGGTAAATTAGGACTATGGGGTTAACATACATATACTAATGTATGTTAAATGTATATAAACATATAACATATGAACTATATAAATTATATAATCACCAATACATTTAAAATATACATTCTGTAATCACATACATGCTAACAGGTTCGAAGATGAACAGACATATGTATGAATCATTGAGCAGATTCTGTACAGCCAGAAAACCACAACACTCTAATCAAATTTACTCCGATAAGAAATAGAAATTAAATTTAAAAAACAAACATAAGTTAGGAGACATAAACTTCTGGGGGCTTGTCCCAGCACATTGCACTCTAATTTACAAGCTCGGAACACTACCTCCAGGAAGACTGTGTTGTCCTAGTAACAAGCCTTGAGAACGTAATTATGCTGCCGCCTTGTGGCTGCTTCCCACAACAGTAGCTTTAAACCCAGTGCCAATGGTTGCTTATATAGTCACAAGGACTGCAGGGCTGTAAAAGACACAGGCCCTCAAAAAATTCCCTGGGGTATGGAATTGGCAAGAAAATTCAACACATGAGAAATTTTCAAGAAGTCAATAAGAGGAGGGAAGTTGTAGTCACTCTTTAAAAAAAAAGGAAAAGAAAAAAAGGACATGCCTAAAGCTCAGCATAAGGAATTATTAGCCACATGCGTATCCAACCTCCAAAAAGGTTTCAGCTCACACCAGTCATGACCATCAGCAAAAAGTCTACAAACTATAAATGCTGAAGGGGTTTTAGAGAACTGTGTACCTTCTAGCTGCTGGGGGGATGTAAAGTGGTAACAGCAGTAACGCAAACTGAATCGAGCTGCTTGAAAAGGTAAACATTGAGCTACCATATGATGCGGCAGGGCACATTTTGGGCCTATAACCTAAGACAACTGGATTCGGAAAGACAGAGGCAGGCAAATGTGCACTGCAACAATACTGAAATAGCCAAGACATGGAAGCAAAAAAAAGGTCCATAAACAGGTGAATGGACAAAGACGAAATGGTACACGTACCAAATGGAATAGAAGCCTCTGGAAAAAAATGAACAATGCCGTTTTCAGGACTAGAGTTGAGCCTAGAAATAATCATATAAGGTTAAGTAAGTCAAAAGGGTATGACAAATATCCTATGATATCATTAATACATGTTATCCTAAGATTGCTACCAATGAACATATTTCCACAGAAAAAGACACTCACAGACTTATCAAATAAACTAATGGTTAGCCAAAATGAAAGGTGGGAGGATGGGTAAATTAGGACAATGGGGTTAACATACATATACTAATATAAGTTAAATGTATATAAACATATAACATATAAATGATATGAATTATATAATCACCAATACCTTCAAAATATACATTCTGTAATCACATACATGCTAACAGGTTCAGAAGATGAACAGATATATGTATGAATCATTGAACAGATTCTGTACAGCCAGACAATCAAAACACTCTAATCAAATTTACTCCGATAAAAAATACAAATTAAATTTAAAAAACAAACATAAGTAAGGAGACAAAAACTTCTGGGGGCTTGTCCCAGCACATTGCACTCTAATTTAAAAGCTCGGAACACTACCTCCAGGAAGACTCTGTTCTCCTAGTAACAAGACTTGAGAACGCAATAATGCTGCCGCCTTGTGGCTGCTTCCCACAACAGCACTTTAAACCCAGTGCCAATGATTGCTTATATAGTCACAAGGACTGCAGGGCTGTAAATGACACAAGCCCTCAAAATATGCCCTGGGGTAGGGAATTGGCAAGAACATTCAACACATGAGAAATTTCCAAGAAGTCAATAAGAGGAGGGAAGTTGTACTCACTCTTTAAAAAAAAAAGGAAAAGAAAAAAAAGGACATGCCTAAAGCTTAGTATAAGGAAATATTAGCCACATACAAATTCAAATTCAAAAAGGTTTCAGCTCACACCAGTCATTACCATCAGCAAAATGTCTACAAACTATAAATGCTGAAGGGGTTTTAGAGATCTGTGTACCTTCTAGCTGCTGGTGGGATGTAAAGTGGAAACAGCACTAACGCAAACTGAATCGAGCTGCTTGAAAAGGTAAAAATTGAGCTACCAAATGATGGGGCAGGGCACCTTTTGGGCCTATAACCTAAGACCACCAAAATTGGAAATACAGAGGCAGGCAAATATGCACTGCAACAATACTGAAATAGCCAAGATATGGAAGCAAAAAAAAGGTCCATAAACAGATGAATGGACAAAGAAGAAGTGGTATACGGACAGAATGGAATAGTAGCCTCGGGAGAAAAATGAACAATGCTGTTTTCAGGACTACAGTTGAGCCTAGAAAAAATCATATAAGGTTAAGTAAGTCAAAAGGGTATGACAAATATCCTATGATATCATTTATACAAGTTTTCTTAAGATTGCTACCAATGAACATATTTCCACAGAAAAAGACACTCACAGACTTATCAAATAAACTAATGTTTAGCCAAAATGAAAGGTGGGGGGATGGGTAAGTTAGGACTATGGGGTTAACATACATATACTAATGTAAGTTAAATGTATATAAACATATAACATATAAACGATATGAATTATATAATCACCAATACCTTCAAAATATATATTCTGTGATCACATACATGGTAACAGGATCCGAAGATGAACAGACATATGTATGAATCATTGAACAGATTCTGTACAGCCAGACAATCAAAACACTCTAATCAAATTTACTCCGATAAAAAATACAAATTAAATTTAAAAAACAAACATAAGTAAGGAGACATAAACTTCTGGGGGCTTGTCCCAGCACATTGCACTCTAATTTAAAAGCTCGGAACACTACCTCCAGGAAGACTCTGTTGTCTTAGTAACAAGACTTGAGAACGTAATAATGCTGCCGCCTTGTGGCTGTCTCCAAAAACAGCACCTTTAAACCCAGTGCCAATGGTTGCTTATATAGTCACAAGGACTGCACGGTTGTAAATGACACAGGCACTCAAAAAATGCCCTGGGGTAGGGAATAGGCAAGAAAATTCAACACATAAGAAACTTTTCAAGAAATCAATAAGAGGAGGGAAGTTGTACTCACTCATTTTTAAAAAAAGGAAAAGAAAAAATAGGACATGCCTAAAGCTCAGCATAAGGAATTATTAGCCACATGCGTATCCAACCTCCAAAAAGGTTTCAGCTCACACCAGTCATGACCATCAGCAAAAAGTCTACAAACTATAAATGCTGAAGGGGTTTTAGAGAAGTGTGTACCTTCTAGCTGCTGGTGGGATATAAAGTCGTAACAGCACTAATGCAAACTGAATCGAGCTGCTTGAAAACGTAAAAATTGAGCTACCATATGATGCGGCAGGGCACCTTTTGGGCCTATAACCTAAGACCACCAGAATCGGAAAGACAGAGGCAGGCAAATGTGCACTGCAACAATACTGAAATAGCAAAGACATGGAAGCAAAAAAAAAGGTCCATAAACAGATGAATGGACAAAGACGAAGTGTGATACGTACCAAATGGAATAGTAGCCTCGGGAAAAAAATGAACAATGCCGTTTTCAGGACTACAGTTGAGCCTAGAAATAATCATATAAGGTTAAGTAAGTCAAAAGGGTATGACAAATATCCTATGACATCATTTATACATGTTATCCTAAGATTGCTACCAATGAACATATTTCCACAGAAAAAGACACTCACAGACTTATCAAATAAACTAATGGCTAGCCAAAATGAAAGGTGGGAGGATGGGTAAATTAGGACAATGGGGTTAAAATACATATACTAATGTATGTTAAATGTATATAAACATATAACATATGAAATATATAAATTATATAATCACCAATAACTTTAAAATATACATTCTGTAATCACATACATGCTAACAGGTTCGAAGATGAACAGACATATGTATGAATCATTGAGCAGATTCTGTACAGCCAGAAAACCACAACACTCTAATCAAATTTACTCCGATAAGAAATAGAAATTAAATTTAAAAAAGAAACATAAGTTAGGAGACATAAACTTCTGGGGGCTTGTCCCAGCACATTGCACTCTAATTTACAAGCTCGGAACACTACCTCCAGGAAGACTGTGTTGTCCTAGTAACAAGACTTGAGAACGTAATAATGCTGCCGCCTTGTGGCTGCTTCCCACAACAGTAGCTTTAAACCCAGTGCCAATGGTTGCTTATATAGTCACAAGGACTGCAGGGCTGTAAAAGACACAGGCCCTCAAAAAATTCCCTGGGGTATGGAATTGGCAAGAAAATTCAACACATGAGAAATTTTCAAGAAGTCAATAAGAGGAGGGAAGTTGTAGTCACTCTTTAAAAAAAAAGGAAAAGAAAAAAAGGACATGCCTAAAGCTCAGCATAAGGAATTATTAGCCACATGCGTATCCAACCTCCAAAAAGGTTTCAGCTCACACCAGTCATGACCATCAGCAAAAAGTCTACAAACTATAAATGCTGAAGGGGTTTTAGAGAACTGTGTACCTTCTAGCTGCTGGTGGGATGTAAAGTGGTAACAGCAGTAACGCAAACTGAATCGAGCTGCTTGAAAAGGTAAACATTGAGCTACCATATGATGCGGCAGGGCACATTTTGGGCCTATAACCTAAGACCACCGGAATCGGAAAGACAGAGGCAGGCAAATGTGCACTGCAACAATACTGAAATAGCCAAGACATGGAAGCAAAAAAAAAGGTCCATAAACAGATGAATGGACAAAGAAGAAGTGGGATACGTACCAAATGGAATAGTAGCCTCGGGAAAAAAATGAACAATGCCGTTTTCAGGACTACAGTTGAGCCTAGAAATAATCATATAAGGTTAAGTAAGTCAAAAGGGTATGACAAATATCCTATGACATCATTTATACATGTTATCCTAAGATTGCTACCAATGAACATATTTCCACAGAAAAAGACACTCACAGATTTATCAAATAAACTAATGGCTAGCCAAAATGAAAGGTGGGAGGATGGGTAAATTAGGACTATGGGGTTAAAATACATATACTAATGTATGTTAAATGTATATAAACATATAACATATGAAATATATAAATTATATAATCACCAATACATTTAAAATATACATTCTGTAATCACATACATGCTAACAGGTTCGAAGATGAACAGACATATGTATGAATCATTGAGCAGATTCTGTACAGCCAGAAAACCACAACACTCTAATCAAATTTACTCCGATAAGAAATAGAAATTAAATTTAAAAAACAAACATAAGTTAGGAGACATAAACTTCTGGGGGCTTGTCCCAGCACATTGCACTCTAATTTACAAGCTCGGAACACTACCTCCAGGAAGACTGTGTTGTCCTAGTAACAAGACTTGAGAACGTAATAATGCTGCCGCCTTGTGGCTGCTTCCCACAACAGTAGCTTTAAACCCAGTGCCAATGGTTGCTTATATAGTCACAAGGACTGCAGGGCTGTAAAAGACACAGGCCCTCAAAAAATGCCCTGGGGTATGGAATTGGCAAGAAAATTCAACACATGAGAAATTTTCAAGAAGTCAATAAGAGGAGGGAAGTTGTAGTCACTCTTTAAAAAAAAAGGAAAAGAAAAAAAGGACATGCCTAAAGCTCAGCATAAGGAATTATTAGCCACATGCGTATCCAACCTCCAAAAAGGTTTCAGCTCACACCAGTCATGACCATCAGCAAAAAGTCTACAAACTATAAATGCTGAAGGGGTTTTAGAGAACTGTGTACCTTCTAGCTGCTGGTGGGATGTAAAGTGGTAACAGCAGTAACGCAAACTGAATCGAGCTGCTTGAAAAGGTAAACATTGAGCTACCATATGATGAGGCAGGGCACATTTTGGGCCTATAACCTAAGACAACTGGATTCGGAAAGACAGAGGCAGGCAAATGTGCACTGCAACAATATTGAAATAGCCAACACATGGAAGCAAAAAAAAGGTCCATAAACAGATGAATGGACAAAGACGAAATGGTACACGTACCAAATGGAATAGAAGCCTCTGGAAAAAAATGAACAATGCCGTTTTCAGGACTAGAGTTGAGCCTAGAAATAATCATATAAGGTTAAGTAAGTCAAAAGGGTATGACAAATATCCTATGACATCATTTATACATGTTATCCTAAGATTGCTACCAATGAACATATTTCCACAGAAAAAGACACTCACAGACTTATCAAATAAACTAATGGTTAGCCAAAATGAAAGGTGGGAGTATGGGTAAATTAGGACAATGGGGTTAACATACATATACTAATGTATGTTAAATGTATATAAACATATAATATATAAACTATATAAATAATATAATCACCAATACCTTTAAAATATACATTCTGTAATCACATACATGCTAACAGGTTCCGAAGATGAACAGATATATGTATGAATCATTGAACAGATTCTGTAAAGCCAGACAATCAAAACACTCTAATCAAATTTACTCCGATAAAAAATACAAATTAAATTTAAAAAACAAACATAAGTAAGGAGACATAAACTTCTGGGGGCTTGTCCCAGCACATTGCACTCTAATTTAAAAGCTCGGAACACTACCTCCAGGAAGACTCTGTTGTCCTAGTAACAAGACTTGAGAACGTAATAATGCTGCCGCCTTGTGGCTGTCTCCAAAAACAGCACCTTTAAACCCAGTGCCAATGGTTGCTTATATAGTCACAAGGACTGCACGGTTGTAAATGACACAGGCACTCAAAAAATGCCCTGGGGTAGGGAATAGGCAAGAAAATTCAACACATAAGAAACTTTTCAAGAAATCAATAAGAGGAGGGAAGTTGTACTCACTCATTTTAAAAAAAAGGAAAAGAAAAAATAGGACATGCCTAAAGCTCAGCATAAGGAATTATTAGCCACATGCGTATCCAACCTCCAAAAAGGTTTCAGCTCACACCAGTCATGACCATCAGCAAAAAGTCTACAAACTATAAATGCTGAAGGGGTTTTAGAGAATTGTGTACATTCTAGCTGCTGGTGGGATGTAAAGTGGTAACAGCACTAACGCATACTGAATGGAGCTGCTTGAAAAGGTAAAAATTGAGTTACCATATGATGCGGCAGGGCACCTTTTGGGCCTATAACCTAAGACCACCAAAATCGGAAATACAGAGGCAGGCAAATGTGCACTGCAACAATACTGAAATACCCAAGACATGGAAGCAAAAAATGGTCCATAAACAGGTGAATGGACAAAGAAGAAGTGGTATATGGACAGAATGGAAGAGTAGCCTCGGGAAAAAAATGAACAATGCCGTTTTCAGAACTACAGTTGAGACTAGAAATAGTCATATAAGGTTAAGTAAGTCAAAAGGGTGTGACAAATATCCTATGAAATCATTTATACATGTTTTCCTAAGATTACTACCAATGAACATATTTCCACAGAAAAAGACAGTCACAGACTTATCAAAAATACTAACGGTTAGCCAAAATGAAAGGTGGGAGGATGGGTAAATTAGGACTATGGGGTTAACATACATATACTAATGTATGTTAAATGTATATAAACATATAACATATGAACTATATAAATTATATAATCACCAAACCTTTAAAATATACATTCTGTAATCACATACATAATAACAGGTTCCGAAGATGAACAGATATATGTATGAATCATTGAGCAGATTCTGTACAGCCAATCAAAACACTCTAATCAAATTTACTCCGATAAGAAATAGAAATTAAATTTAAAAAGCAAACATAAGTTAGGAGACATAAACTTCTGGGGGCTTGTCCCAGCACATTCCACTCTAATTTACAACCTTGGAAAACTACCTCCAGGAAGACTCTGTTGCCCTAGTAAGAAGAGGTGAGAACGTAATAATGCTGCCGCCTTGTGGCTGTTTCCCACAACAGCAGCTTTAAACCCAGTGCCAAAGGTTGCTTAATAGTCACAAGGACTGAAGGGCTCTAAATGACACCTGCCTTCAAAAAATGCCCTGGGGTAGGGAATAGGCAAAAAAATTCAACACATGAGAAACTTTTCAAGAAGTCAATAAGAGGAGGGAAGTTGTACTCACTCTTTAAAACAAAAGGAAAAGAAAAAAATGACATGCCTAAAGCTCAGTATAAGGAATTATTATCCACATGCAAATTCAAATTCAAAAAGGTTTCAGGTAACACCAGTCATGACCATCATCAAAAAGTCTACAAACTATAAATGCTGAAGGGGTTTTAGAGGAATGTGTACCTTCTAGCTGCTGGTGGGATGTAAAGAAGTAATACCACTAATGCAAACTGAATGGAGCTGCTTGAAAAGGTAAAAATTGAGTTACCATACGATGCAGCAGGGCACCTTTTGGGCCTATAACCTAAGACCACCAGAATCGGAAAGACACAGGCAGGCAATTGTGCACTGCAACAATACTGAAATAGCCAAGACATGGAAGCAAAAAAAGGTCCATAAACAGATGAATGGACAAAGACGAAATGGTATACGTACCAAATGGAATAGTAGCCTCTGGAAAAAAATGAACAATGCCGTTTTCAGGACTAGAGTTGAGCCTAGAAATAATCATATAAGGTTAAGTAAGTCAAAAGGGTACGACAAATATCCTATGATATCATTTATACATGTTATCCTAAGATTGCTACCAATGAACATATTTCCACAGAAAAAGACACTCACAGACTTATCAAATAAACTAATGGTTAGCCAAAATGAAAGGTGGGGGGATGGGTAAATTAGGACTATGGGGTTAACATACATATACTAATGTATGTTAAATGTATATAAACATATAACATATGAAATATATAAATAATATAATCACCAATACCTTTAAAATATACATTCTGTAATCACATACATGCTAACAGGTTCGAAGATGAACAGACATATGTATGAATCATTGAGCAGATTCTGTACAGCCAGAAAACCACAACACTCTAATCAAATTTACTCCGATAAGAAATAGAAATTAAATTTAAAAAACAAACATAAGTTAGGAGACATAAACTTCTGGGGGCTTGTCCCAGCACATTGCACTCTAATTTACAAGCTCGGAACACTACCTCCAGGAAGACTGTGTTGTCCTAGTAACAAGACTTGAGAACGTAATAATGCTGCCGCCTTGTGGCTGCTTCCCACAACAGTAGCTTTAAACCCAGTGCCAATGGTTGCTTATATAGTCACAAGGACTGCAGGGCTGTAAAAGACACAGGCCCTCAAAAAATTCCCTGGGGTATGGAATTGGCAAGAAAATTCAACACATGAGAAATTTTCAAGAAGTCAATAAGAGGAGGGAAGTTGTAGTCACTCTTTAAAAAAAAAGGAAAAGAAAAAAAGGACATGCCTAAAGCTCAGCATAAGGAATTATTAGCCACATGCGTATCCAACCTCCAAAAAGGTTTCAGCTCACACCAGTCATGACCATCAGCAAAAAGTCTACAAACTATAAATGCTGAAGGGGTTTTAGAGAACTGTGTACCTTCTAGCTGCTGGTGGGATGTAAAGTGGTAACAGCAGTAACGCAAACTGAATCGAGCTGCTTGAAAAGGTAAACATTGAGCTACCATATGATGCGGCAGGGCACATTTTGGGCCTATAACCTAAGACCACCGGAATCGGAAAGACAGAGGCAGGCAAATGTGCACTGCAACAATACTGAAATAGCCAAGACATGGAAGCAAAAAAAAAGGTCCATAAACAGATGAATGGACAAAGAAGAAGTGGGATACGTACCAAATGGAATAGTAGCCTCGGGAAAAAAATGAACAATGCCGTTTTCAGGACTACAGTTGAGCCTAGAAATAATCATATAAGGTTAAGTAAGTCAAAAGGGTATGACAAATATCCTATGACATCATTTATACATGTTATCCTAAGATTGCTACCAATGAACATATTTCCACAGAAAAAGACACTCACAGATTTATCAAATAAACTAATGGCTAGCCAAAATGAAAGGTGGGAGGATGGGTAAATTAGGACTATGGGGTTAAAATACATATACTAATGTATGTTAAATGTATATAAACATATAACATATGAAATATATAAATTATATAATCACCAATACATTTAAAATATACATTCTGTAATCACATACATGCTAACAGGTTCGAAGATGAACAGACATATGTATGAATCATTGAGCAGATTCTGTACAGCCAGAAAACCACAACACTCTAATCAAATTTACTCCGATAAGAAATAGAAATTAAATTTAAAAAACAAACATAAGTTAGGAGACATAAACTTCTGGGGGCTTGTCCCAGCACATTGCACTCTAATTTACAAGCTCGGAACACTACCTCCAGGAAGACTGTGTTGTCCTAGTAACAAGACTTGAGAACGTAATAATGCTGCCGCCTTGTGGCTGCTTCCCACAACAGTAGCTTTAAACCCAGTGCCAATGGTTGCTTATATAGTCACAAGGACTGCAGGGCTGTAAAAGACACAGGCCCTCAAAAAATGCCCTGGGGTATGGAATTGGCAAGAAAATTCAACACATGAGAAATTTTCAAGAAGTCAATAAGAGGAGGGAAGTTGTAGTCACTCTTTAAAAAAAAAGGAAAAGAAAAAAAGGACATGCCTAAAGCTCAGCATAAGGAATTATTAGCCACATGCGTATCCAACCTCCAAAAAGGTTTCAGCTCACACCAGTCATGACCATCAGCAAAAAGTCTACAAACTATAAATGCTGAAGGGGTTTTAGAGAACTGTGTACCTTCTAGCTGCTGGTGGGATGTAAAGTGGTAACAGCAGTAACGCAAACTGAATCGAGCTGCTTGAAAAGGTAAACATTGAGCTACCATATGATGAGGCAGGGCACATTTTGGGCCTATAACCTAAGACAACTGGATTCGGAAAGACAGAGGCAGGCAAATGTGCACTGCAACAATATTGAAATAGCCAACACATGGAAGCAAAAAAAAGGTCCATAAACAGATGAATGGACAAAGACGAAATGGTACACGTACCAAATGGAATACAAGCCTCTGGAAAAAAATGAACAATGCCGTTTTCAGGACTAGAGTTGAGCCTAGAAATAATCATATAAGGTTAAGTAAGTCAAAAGGGTATGACAAATATCCTATGATATCATTTATACATGTTATCCTAAGATTGCTACCAATGAACATATTTCCACAGAAAAAGACACTCACAGACTTATCAAATAAACTAATGGTTAGCCAAAATGAAAGGTGGGAGTATGGGTAAATTAGGACAATGGGGTTAACATACATATACTAATGTATGTTAAATGTATATAAACATATAATATATAAACTATATAAATAATATAATCACCAATACCTTTAAAATATACATTCTGTAATCACATACATGCTAACAGGTTCCGAAGATGAACAGATATATGTATGAATCATTGAACAGATTCTGTAAAGCCAGACAATCAAAACACTCTAATCAAATTTACTCCGATAAAAAATACAAATTAAATTTAAAAAACAAACATAAGTAAGGAGACATAAACTTCTGGGGGCTTGTCCCAGCACATTGCACTCTAATTTAAAAGCTCGGAACACTACCTCCAGGAAGACTCTGTTGTCCTAGTAACAAGACTTGAGAACGTAATAATGCTGCCGCCTTGTGGCTGTCTCCAAAAACAGCACCTTTAAACCCAGTGCCAATGGTTGCTTATATAGTCACAAGGACTGCACGGTTGTAAATGACACAGGCACTCAAAAAATGCCCTGGGGTAGGGAATAGGCAAGGAAATTCAACACATAAGAAACTTTTCAAGAAATCAATAAGAGGAGGGAAGTTGTACTCACTCATTTTAAAAAAAAGGAAAAGAAAAAATAGGACATGCCTAAAGCTCAGCATAAGGAATTATTAGCCACATGCGTATCCAACCTCCAAAAAGGTTTCAGCTCACACCAGTCATGACCATCAGCAAAAAGTCTACAAACTATAAATGCTGAAGGGGTTTTAGAGAATTGTGTACATTCTAGCTGCTGGTGGGATGTAAAGTGGTAACAGCACTAACGCATACTGAATGGAGCTGCTTGAAAAGGTAAAAATTGAGTTACCATATGATGCGGCAGGGCACCTTTTGGGCCTATAACCTAAGACCACCAAAATCGGAAATACAGAGGCAGGCAAATGTGCACTGCAACAATACTGAAATACCCAAGACATGGAAGCAAAAAATGGTCCATAAACAGGTGAATGGACAAAGAAGAAGTGGTATATGGACAGAATGGAAGAGTAGCCTCGGGAAAAAAATGAACAATGCCGTTTTCAGAACTACAGTTGAGACTAGAAATAGTCATATAAGGTTAAGTAAGTCAAAAGGGTGTGACAAATATCCTATGAAATCATTTATACATGTTTTCCTAAGATTACTACCAATGAACATATTTCCACAGAAAAAGACAGTCACAGACTTATCAAAAATACTAAGGGTTAGCCAAAATGAAAGGTGGGAGGATGGGTAAATTAGGACTATGGGGTTAACATACATATACTAATGTATGTTAAATGTATATAAACATATAACATATGAACTATATAAATTATATAATCACCAAACCTTTAAAATATACATTCTGTAATCACATACATAATAACAGGTTCCGAAGATGAACAGATATATGTATGAATCATTGAGCAGATTCTGTACAGCCAATCAAAACACTCTAATCAAATTTACTCCGATAAGAAATAGAAATTAAATTTAAAAAGCAAACATAAGTTAGGAGACATAAACTTCTGGGGGCTTGTCCCAGCACATTCCACTCTAATTTACAACCTTGGAAAACTACCTCCAGGAAGACTCTGTTGCCCTAGTAAGAAGAGGTGAGAACGTAATAATGCTGCCGCCTTGTGGCTGTTTCCCACAACAGCAGCTTTAAACCCAGTGCCAAAGGTTGCTTAATAGTCACAAGGACTGAAGGGCTCTAAATGACACCTGCCTTCAAAAAATGCCCTGGGGTAGGGAATAGGCAAAAAAATTCAACACATGAGAAACTTTTCAAGAAGTCAATAAGAGGAGGGAAGTTGTACTCACTCTTTAAAACAAAAGGAAAAGAAAAAAATGACATGCCTAAAGCTCAGTATAAGGAATTATTAGCCACATGCAAATTCAAATTCAAAAAGGTTTCAGGTAACACCAGTCATGACCATCATCAAAAAGTCTACAAACTATAAATGCTGAAGGGGTTTTAGAGGAATGTGTACCTTCTAGCTGCTGGTGGGATGTAAAGAAGTAATACCACTAATGCAAACTGAATGGAGCTGCTTGAAAAGGTAAAAATTGAGTTACCATACGATGCAGCAGGGCACCTTTTGGGCCTATAACCTAAGACCACCAGAATCGGAAAGACACAGGCAGGCAATTGTGCACTGCAACAATACTGAAATAGCCAAGACATGGAAGCAAAAAAAGGTCCATAAACAGATGAATGGACAAAGACGAAATGGTATACGTACCAAATGGAATAGTAGCCTCTGGAAAAAAATGAACAATGCCGTTTTCAGGACTAGAGTTGAGCCTAGAAATAATCATATAAGGTTAAGTAAGTCAAAAGGGTACGACAAATATCCTATGATATCATTTATACATGTTATCCTAAGATTGCTACCAATGAACATATTTCCACAGAAAAAGACACTCACAGACTTATCAAATAAACTAATGGTTAGCCAAAATGAAAGGTGGGGGGATGGGTAAATTAGGACTATGGGGTTAACATACATATACTAATATAAGTTAAATGTATATAAACATATAACATATAAATGATATGAATTATATAATCACCAATACCTTCAAAATATACATTCTGTAATCACATACATGGTAACAGGATCCGAAGATGAACAGACATATGTATGAATCATTGAACAGATTCTGTACAGCCAGACAATCAAAACACTCTAATCAAATTTACTCCGATAAAAAATACAAATTAAATTTAAAAAACAAACATAAGTAAGGAGACATAAACTTCTGGGGGCTTGTCCCAGCACATTGCACTCTAATTTACAAGCTCGGAACACTACCTCCAGGAAGACTCTGTTGTCCTAGTAACAAGACTTGAGAACGTAATAATGCTGCCGCCTTGTGGCTGTCTCCCAAAACAGCAGCTTTAAACCCAGTGACAATGGTTGCTTATATAGTCCCAAGGACTGCAGGGCTGTAAATGACACAGGCCCTCAAAAATTGCCCTGGGGTAGGGAATAGGCAAGAAAATCCAATACATGAGAAATTTTTCAAGAAGTCAATAAGAGGAGGGGAGTTGTACTCACTCTTTAAAAAAAAAAAGGAAAAGAAAAAAAAGTACATGCCTAAAGCTTAGTATAAGGAATTATTAGCCACATACAAATTCAAATTCAAAAAGGTTTCAGCTCACACCAGTCATTACCATCAGCAAAATGTCTACAAACTATAAATGCTGAAGGGGTTTTAGAGATCTGTGTACCTTCTAGCTGCTGGTGGGTTGTAAAGTGGAAACAGCACTAACGCAAACTGAATCGAGCTGCTTGAAAAGGTAAAAATTGATCTACCAAATGATGCGGCAGGGCACCTTTTGGGCCTATAACCTAAGACCACCAAAATTGGAAAGACAGAGGCAGGCAAATATGCACTGCAACAATACTGAAATAGCCAAGATATGGAAGCAAAAAAAAGGTCCATAAACAGATGAATGGACAAAGAAGAAGTGGTATACGGACAGAATGGAATAGTAGCCTCGGGAGAAAAATGAACAATGCTGTTTTCAGGACTACAGTTGAGCCTAGAAAAAATCATATAAGGTTAAGTAAGTCAAAAGGGTATGACAAATATCCTATGATATCATTTATACAAGTTTTCTTAAGATTGCTACCAATGAACATATTTCCACAGAAAAAGACACTCACAGACTTATCAAATAAACTAATGGTTAGCCAAAATGAAAGGTGGGGGGATGGGTAAGTTAGGACTATGGGGTTAACATACATATACTAATGTAAGTTAAATGTATATAAACATATAACATATAAACGATATGAATTATATAATCACCAATACCTTCAAAATATATATTCTGTGATCACATACATGGTAACAGGATCCGAAGATGAACAGACATATGTATGAATCATTGAGCAGATTCTGTACAGCCAGACAATCAAAACACTCTAATCAAATTTACTCCGATAAGAAATAGAAATTAAATTTAAAAAAAAAACATAAGTTAGGAGACATAAACTTCTGGGGGCTTGTCCCAGCATATTGCACTCTAATTTACAAGCTCAGAACACTACCTCCAGGAAGACTCTGTTCTCCTAGTAACAAGACTTGAGAACGCAATAATGCTGCCGCCTTGTGGCTGCTTCCCACAACAGCACTTTAAACCCAGTGCCAATGATTGCTTATATAGTCACAAGGACTGCAGGGCTGTAAATGACACAAGCCCTCAAAATATGCCCTGGGGTAGGGAATTGGCAAGAACTTTCAACACATGAGAAATTTCCAAGAAGTCAATAAGAGGAGGGAAGTTGTACTCACTCTTTAAAAAAAAAAGGAAAAGAAAAAAAAGGACATGCCTAAAGCTTAGTATAAGGAATTATTAGCCACATACAAATTCAAATTCAAAAAGGTTTCAGCTCACACCAGTCATTACCATCAGCAAAATGTCTACAAACTATAAATGCTGAAGGGGTTTTAGAGATCTGTGTACCTTCTAGCTGCTGGTGGGATGTAAAGTGGTAACAGCAGTAACGCAAACTGAATCGAGCTGCTTGAAAAGGTAAAAATTGAGTTACCATATGGTGCGGCAGGGCACCTTTTGGGCCTATAACCTAAGACCACCAGATTCGGAAAGAGAGAGGCAGGCAAATGTGCATTGCAACAATATTGAAATAGCCAAGACATGGAAGAAAAAAAAAAGGTCCATAAACAGATGAATGGACAAAGACGAAGTGGGATACGTACCAAATGGAATAGTAGCCTCGGGAAAAAAATGAACAATGCCGTTTTCAGGACTACAGTTGAGCCTAGAAATAATCATATAAGGTTAAGTAAGTCAAAAGGGTATGACAAATATCCTATGACATCATTTATACATGTTATCCTAAGATTGCTACCAATGAACATATTTCCACAGAAAAAGACACTCACAGACTTATCAAATAAACTAATGGCTAGCCAAAATGAAAGGTGGGAGGATGGGTAAATTAGGACTATGGGGTTAACATACATATACTAATGTATGTTAAATGTATATAAACATATAACATATGAACTATATAAATTATATAATCACCAATACCTTTAAAATATACATTCTGTAATCACATACATGCTAACAGGTTCGAAGATGAACAGACATATGTATGAATCATTGAGCAGATTCTGTACAGCCAGAAAACCACAACACTCTAATCAAATTTACTCCGATAAGAAATAGAAATTAAATTTAAAAAACAAACATGAGTTAGGAGACATAAACTTCTGGGGGCTTGTCCCAGGACATTGCACTCTAATTTACAGGCTCGGAACACTACCTCCAGGAAGACTCTGTTCTCCTAGTAACAAGACTTGAGAACGCAATAATGCTGCCGCCTTGTGGCTGCTTCCCACAACAGTAGCTTTAAACCCAGTGCCAATGGTTGCTTATATAGTCACAAGGACTGCAGGGCTGTAAAAGACACAGGCCCTCAAAAAATGCCCTGGGGTAGGGAATTGGCAAGAAAATTCAACACATGAGAAATTTTCAAGAAGTCAATAAGAGTACGGAAGTTGTACTCACTCTTTAAAAAAAAAGGAAAAGAAAAAAAGGACATGCCTAAAGCTCAGCATAAGGAATTATTAGCCACATGCGTATCCAACCTCCAAAAAGGTTTCAGCTCACACCAGTCATGACCATCAGCAAAAAGTCTACAAACTATAAATGCTGAAGGGGTTTTAGAGAACTGTGTACCTTCTAGCTGCTGTTTGGATGTAAAGTGGTAACAGCAGTAACGCAAACTGAATCGAGCTGCTTGAAAAGGTAAACATTGAGCTACCATATGATGTGGCAAGGCACCTTTTGGGCCTATAACCTAAGACCACCGGATTCAGAAAGACAGAGGCAGGCAAATGTGCACTGCAACAATATTGAAATAGCCAAGACATGGAAGCAAAAAAAAGGTCCATAAACAGATGAATGGACAAAGACGAAATGGTATACGTACCAAATGGAATAGTAGCCTCTGGAAAAAAATGAACAATGCCGTTTTCAGGACTAGAGTTGAGCCTAGAAATAATCATATAAGGTTAAGTAAGTCAAAAGGGTATGACAAATATCCTATGATATCATTTATACATGTTATCCTAAGATTGCTACCAATGAACATATTTCCACAGAAAAAGACACTCACAGACTTATCAAATAAACTAATGGTTAGCCAAAATGAAAGTTGGGGGGATGGGTAAATTAGGACTATGGGGTTAACATACATATACTAATATAAGTTAAATGTATATAAACATATAACATATAAATGATATGAATTATATAATCACCAATACCTTCAAAATATACATTCTGTAATCACATACATGCTAACAGGTTCAGAAGATGAACAGATATATGTATGAATCATTGAACAGATTCTGTACAGCCAGACAATCAAAACACTCTAATCAAATTTACTCCGATAAAAAATACAAATTAAATTTAAAAAACAAACATAAGTAAGGAGACATAAACTTCTGGGGGCTTGTCCCAGCACATTGCACTCTAATTTAAAAGCTCGGAACACTACCTCCAGGAAGACTCTGTTCTCCTAGTAACAAGACTTGAGAACGCAATAATGCTGCCGCCTTGTGGCTGCTTCCCACAACAGCACTTTAAACCCAGTGCCAATGATTGCTTATATAGTCACAAGGACTGCAGGGCTGTAAATGACACAAGCCCTCAAAATATGCCCTGGGGTAGGGAATTGGCAAGAACATTCAACACATGAGAAATTTCCAAGAAGTCAATAAGAGGAGGGAAGTTGTACTCACTCTTTAAAAAAAAAAGGAAAAGAAAAAAAAGGACATGCCTAAAGCTTAGTATAAGGAATTATTAGCCACATACAAATTCAAATTCAAAAAGGTTTCAGCTCACACCAGTCATTACCATCAGCAAAATGTCTACAAACTATAAATGCTGAAGGGGTTTTAGAGATCTGTGTACCTTCTAGCTGCTGGTGGGATGTAAAGTGGAAACAGCACTAACGCAAACTGAATCGAGCTGCTTGAAAAGGTAAAAATTGAGCTACCAAATGATGGGGCAGGGCACCTTTTGGGCCTATAACCTAAGACCACCAAAATTGGAAAGACAGAGGCAGGCAAATATGCACTGCAACAATACTGAAATAGCCAAGATATGGAAGCAAAAAAAAGGTCCATAAACAGATGAATGGACAAAGAAGAAGTGGTATACGGACAGAATGGAATAGTAGCCTCGGGAGAAAAATGAACAATGCTGTTTTCAGGACTACAGTTGAGCCTAGAAAAAATCATATAAGGTTAAGTAAGTCAAAAGGGTATGACAAATATCCTATGATATCATTTATACAAGTTTTCTTAAGATTGCTACCAATGAACATATTTCCACAGAAAAAGACACTCACAGACTTATCAAATAAACTAATGTTTAGCCAAAATGAAAGGTGGGGGGATGGGTAAGTTAGGACTATGGGGTTAACATACATATACTAATGTAAGTTAAATGTATATAAACATATAACATATAAACGATATGAATTATATAATCACCAATACCTTCAAAATATATATTCTGTGATCACATACATGGTAACAGGATCCGAAGATGAACAGACATATGTATGAATCATTGAACAGATTCTGTACAGCCAGACAATCAAAACACTCTAATCAAATTTACTCCGATAAAAAATACAAATTAAATTTAAAAAACAAACATAAGTAAGGAGACATAAACTTCTGGGGGCTTGTCCCAGCACATTGCACTCTAATTTAAAAGCTCGGAACACTACCTCCAGGAAGACTCTGTTGTCTTAGTAACAAGACTTGAGAACGTAATAATGCTGCCGCCTTGTGGCTGTCTCCAAAAACAGCACCTTTAAACCCAGTGCCAATGGTTGCTTATATAGTCACAAGGACTGCACGGTTGTAAATGACACAGGCACTCAAAAAATGCCCTGGGGTAGGGAATAGGCAAGAAAATTCAACACATAAGAAACTTTTCAAGAAATCAATAAGAGGAGGGAAGTTGTACTCACTCATTTTTAAAAAAAGGAAAAGAAAAAATAGGACATGCCTAAAGCTCAGCATAAGGAATTATTAGCCACATGCGTATCCAACCTCCAAAAAGGTTTCAGCTCACACCAGTCATGACCATCAGCAAAAAGTCTACAAACTATAAATGCTGAAGGGGTTTTAGAGAAGTGTGTACCTTCTAGCTGCTGGTGGGATATAAAGTCGTAACAGCACTAATGCAAACTGAATCGAGCTGCTTGAAAACGTAAAAATTGAGCTACCATATGATGCGGCAGGGCACCTTTTGGGCCTATAACCTAAGACCACCAGAATCGGAAAGACAGAGGCAGGCAAATGTGCACTGCAACAATACTGAAATAGCAAAGACATGGAAGCAAAAAAAAAGGTCCATAAACAGATGAATGGACAAAGACGAAGTGTGATACGTACCAAATGGAATAGTAGCCTCGGGAAAAAAATGAACAATGCCGTTTTCAGGACTACAGTTGAGCCTAGAAATAATCATATAAGGTTAAGTAAGTCAAAAGGGTATGACAAATATCCTATGACATCATTTATACATGTTATCCTAAGATTGCTACCAATGAACATATTTCCACAGAAAAAGACACTCACAGACTTATCAAATAAACTAATGGCTAGCCAAAATGAAAGGTGGGAGGATGGGTAAATTAGGACAATGGGGTTAAAATACATATACTAATGTATGTTAAATGTATATAAACATATAACATATGAAATATATAAATTATATAATCACCAATAACTTTAAAATATACATTCTGTAATCACATACATGCTAACAGGTTCGAAGATGAACAGACATATGTATGAATCATTGAGCAGATTCTGTACAGCCAGAAAACCACAACACTCTAATCAAATTTACTCCGATAAGAAATAGAAATTAAATTTAAAAAACAAACATAAGTTAGGAGACATAAACTTCTGGGGGCTTGTCCCAGCACATTGCACTCTAATTTACAAGCTCGGAACACTACCTCCAGGAAGACTGTGTTGTCCTAGTAACAAGACTTGAGAACGTAATAATGCTGCCGCCTTGTGGCTGCTTCCCACAACAGTAGCTTTAAACCCAGTGCCAATGGTTGCTTATATAGTCACAAGGACTGCAGGGCTGTAAAAGACACAGGCCCTCAAAAAATGCCCTGGGGTATGGAATTGGCAAGAAAATTCAACACATGAGAAATTTTCAAGAAGTCAATAAGAGGAGGGAAGTTGTAGTCACTCTTTAAAAAAAAAGGAAAAGAAAAAAAGGACATGCCTAAAGCTCAGCATAAGGAATTATTAGCCACATGCGTATCCAACCTCCAAAAAGGTTTCAGCTCACACCAGTCATGACCATCAGCAAAAAGTCTACAAACTATAAATGCTGAAGGGGTTTTAGAGAACTGTGTACCTTCTAGCTGCTGGTGGGATGTAAAGTGGTAACAGCAGTAACGCAAACTGAATCGAGCTGCTTGAAAAGGTAAACATTGAGCTACCATATGATGAGGCAGGGCACATTTTGGGCCTATAACCTAAGACAACTGGATTCGGAAAGACAGAGGCAGGCAAATGTGCACTGCAACAATATTGAAATAGCCAACACATGGAAGCAAAAAAAAGGTCCATAAACAGATGAATGGACAAAGACGAAATGGTACACGTACCAAATGGAATAGAAGCCTCTGGAAAAAAATGAACAATGCCGTTTTCAGGACTAGAGTTGAGCCTAGAAATAATCATATAAGGTTAAGTAAGTCAAAAGGGTATGACAAATATCCTATGATATCATTTATACATGTTATCCTAAGATTGCTACCAATGAACATATTTCCACAGAAAAAGACACTCACAGACTTATCAAATAAACTAATGGTTAGCCAAAATGAAAGGTGGGAGTATGGGTAAATTAGGACAATGGGGTTAACATACATATACTAATGTATGTTAAATGTATATAAACATATAATATATAAACTATATAAATAATATAATCACCAATACCTTTAAAATATACATTCTGTAATCACATACATGCTAACAGGTTCCGAAGATGAACAGATATATGTATGAATCATTGAACAGATTCTGTAAAGCCAGACAATCAAAACACTCTAATCAAATTTACTCCGATAAAAAATACAAATTAAATTTAAAAAACAAACATAAGTAAGGAGACATAAACTTCTGGGGGCTTGTCCCAGCACATTGCACTCTAATTTAAAAGCTCGGAACACTACCTCCAGGAAGACTCTGTTGTCCTAGTAACAAGACTTGAGAACGTAATAATGCTGCCGCCTTGTGGCTGTCTCCAAAAACAGCACCTTTAAACCCAGTGCCAATGGTTGCTTATATAGTCACAAGGACTGCACGGTTGTAAATGACACAGGCACTCAAAAAATGCCCTGGGGTAGGGAATAGGCAAGAAAATTCAACACATAAGAAACTTTTCAAGAAATCAATAAGAGGAGGGAAGTTGTACTCACTCATTTTAAAAAAAAGGAAAAGAAAAAATAGGACATGCCTAAAGCTCAGCATAAGGAATTATTAGCCACATGCGTATCCAACCTCCAAAAAGGTTTCAGCTCACACCAGTCATGACCATCAGCAAAAAGTCTACAAACTATAAATGCTGAAGGGGTTTTAGAGAATTGTGTACATTCTAGCTGCTGGTGGGATGTAAAGTGGTAACAGCACTAACGCATACTGAATGGAGCTGCTTGAAAAGGTAAAAATTGAGTTACCATATGATGCGGCAGGGCACCTTTTGGGCCTATAACCTAAGACCACCAAAATCGGAAATACAGAGGCAGGCAAATGTGCACTGCAACAATACTGAAATACCCAAGACATGGAAGCAAAAAATGGTCCATAAACAGGTGAATGGACAAAGAAGAAGTGGTATATGGACAGAATGGAAGAGTAGCCTCGGGAAAAAAATGAACAATGCCGTTTTCAGAACTACAGTTGAGACTAGAAATAGTCATATAAGGTTAAGTAAGTCAAAAGGGTGTGACAAATATCCTATGAAATCATTTATACATGTTTTCCTAAGATTACTACCAATGAACATATTTCCACAGAAAAAGACAGTCACAGACTTATCAAAAATACTAACGGTTAGCCAAAATGAAAGGTGGGAGGATGGGTAAATTAGGACTATGGGGTTAACATACATATACTAATGTATGTTAAATGTATATAAACATATAACATATGAACTATATAAATTATATAATCACCAAACCTTTAAAATATACATTCTGTAATCACATACATAATAACAGGTTCCGAAGATGAACAGATATATGTATGAATCATTGAGCAGATTCTGTACAGCCAATCAAAACACTCTAATCAAATTTACTCCGATAAGAAATAGAAATTAAATTTAAAAAGCAAACATAAGTTAGGAGACATAAACTTCTGGGGGCTTGTCCCAGCACATTCCACTCTAATTTACAACCTTGGAAAACTACCTCCAGGAAGACTCTGTTGCCCTAGTAAGAAGAGGTGAGAACGTAATAATGCTGCCGCCTTGTGGCTGTTTCCCACAACAGCAGCTTTAAACCCAGTGCCAAAGGTTGCTTAATAGTCACAAGGACTGAAGGGCTCTAAATGACACCTGCCTTCAAAAAATGCCCTGGGGTAGGGAATAGGCAAAAAAATTCAACACATGAGAAACTTTTCAAGAAGTCAATAAGAGGAGGGAAGTTGTACTCACTCTTTAAAACAAAAGGAAAAGAAAAAAATGACATGCCTAAAGCTCAGTATAAGGAATTATTAGCCACATGCAAATTCAAATTCAAAAAGGTTTCAGGTAACACCAGTCATGACCATCATCAAAAAGTCTACAAACTATAAATGCTGAAGGGGTTTTAGAGGAATGTGTACCTTCTAGCTGCTGGTGGGATGTAAAGAAGTAATACCACTAATGCAAACTGAATGGAGCTGCTTGAAAAGGTAAAAATTGAGTTACCATACGATGCAGCAGGGCACCTTTTGGGCCTATAACCTAAGACCACCAGAATCGGAAAGACACAGGCAGGCAATTGTGCACTGCAACAATACTGAAATAGCCAAGACATGGAAGCAAAAAAAGGTCCATAAACAGATGAATGGACAAAGACGAAATGGTATACGTACCAAATGGAATAGTAGCCTCTGGAAAAAAATGAACAATGCCGTTTTCAGGACTAGAGTTGAGCCTAGAAATAATCATATAAGGTTAAGTAAGTCAAAAGGGTACGACAAATATCCTATGATATCATTTATACATGTTATCCTAAGATTGCTACCAATGAACATATTTCCACAGAAAAAGACACTCACAGACTTATCAAATAAACTAATGGTTAGCCAAAATGAAAGGTGGGGGGATGGGTAAATTAGGACTATGGGGTTAACATACATATACTAATATAAGTTAAATGTATATAAACATATAACATATAAATGATATGAATTATATAATCACCAATACCTTCAAAATATACATTCTGTAATCACATACATGGTAACAGGATCCGAAGATGAACAGACATATGTATGAATCATTGAACAGATTCTGTACAGCCAGACAATCAAAACACTCTAATCAAATTTACTCCGATAAAAAATACAAATTAAATTTAAAAAACAAACATAAGTAAGGAGACATAAACTTCTGGGGGCTTGTCCCAGCACATTGCACTCTAATTTACAAGCTCGGAACACTACCTCCAGGAAGACTCTGTTGTCCTAGTAACAAGACTTGAGAACGTAATAATGCTGCCGCCTTGTGGCTGTCTCCCAAAACAGCAGCTTTAAACCCAGTGACAATGGTTGCTTATATAGTCCCAAGGACTGCAGGGCTGTAAATGACACAGGCCCTCAAAAATTGCCCTGGGGTAGGGAATAGGCAAGAAAATCCAACACATGAGAAATTTTTCAAGAAGTCAATAAGAGGAGGGGAGTTGTACTCACTCTTTAAAAAAAAAAAGGAAAAGAAAAAAAAGTACATGCCTAAAGCTTAGTATAAGGAATTATTAGCCACATACAAATTCAAATTCAAAAAGGTTTCAGCTCACACCAGTCATTACCATCAGCAAAATGTCTACAAACTATAAATGCTGAAGGGGTTTTAGAGATCTGTGTACCTTCTAGCTGCTGGTGGGTTGTAAAGTGGAAACAGCACTAACGCAAACTGAATCGAGCTGCTTGAAAAGGTAAAAATTGATCTACCAAATGATGCGGCAGGGCACCTTTTGGGCCTATAACCTAAGACCACCAAAATTGGAAAGACAGAGGCAGGCAAATATGCACTGCAACAATACTGAAATAGCCAAGATATGGAAGCAAAAAAAAGGTCCATAAACAGATGAATGGACAAAGAAGAAGTGGTATACGGACAGAATGGAATAGTAGCCTCGGGAGAAAAATGAACAATGCTGTTTTCAGGACTACAGTTGAGCCTAGAAAAAATCATATAAGGTTAAGTAAGTCAAAAGGGTATGACAAATATCCTATGATATCATTTATACAAGTTTTCTTAAGATTGCTACCAATGAACATATTTCCACAGAAAAAGACACTCACAGACTTATCAAATAAACTAATGGTTAGCCAAAATGAAAGGTGGGGGGATGGGTAAGTTAGGACTATGGGGTTAACATACATATACTAATGTAAGTTAAATGTATATAAACATATAACATATAAACGATATGAATTATATAATCACCAATACCTTCAAAATATATATTCTGTGATCACATACATGGTAACAGGATCCGAAGATGAACAGACATATGTATGAATCATTGAGCAGATTCTGTACAGCCAGACAATCAAAACACTCTAATCAAATTTACTCCGATAAGAAATAGAAATTAAATTTAAAAAAAAAACATAAGTTAGGAGACATAAACTTCTGGGGGCTTGTCCCAGCATATTGCACTCTAATTTACAAGCTCAGAACACTACCTCCAGGAAGACTCTGTTCTCCTAGTAACAAGACTTGAGAACGCAATAATGCTGCCGCCTTGTGGCTGCTTCCCACAACAGCACTTTAAACCCAGTGCCAATGATTGCTTATATAGTCACAAGGACTGCAGGGCTGTAAATGACACAAGCCCTCAAAATATGCCCTGGGGTAGGGAATTGGCAAGAACTTTCAACACATGAGAAATTTCCAAGAAGTCAATAAGAGGAGGGAAGTTGTACTCACTCTTTAAAAAAAAAAGGAAAAGAAAAAAAAGGACATGCCTAAAGCTTAGTATAAGGAATTATTAGCCACATACAAATTCAAATTCAAAAAGGTTTCAGCTCACACCAGTCATTACCATCAGCAAAATGTCTACAAACTATAAATGCTGAAGGGGTTTTAGAGATCTGTGTACCTTCTAGCTGCTGGTGGGATGTAAAGTGGTAACAGCAGTAACGCAAACTGAATCGAGCTGCTTGAAAAGGTAAAAATTGAGTTACCATATGGTGCGGCAGGGCACCTTTTGGGCCTATAACCTAAGACCACCAGATTCGGAAAGAGAGAGGCAGGCAAATGTGCATTGCAACAATATTGAAATAGCCAAGACATGGAAGCAAAAAAAAAGGTCCATAAACAGATGAATGGACAAAGACGAAGTGGGATACGTACCAAATGGAATAGTAGCCTCGGGAAAAAAATGAACAATGCCGTTTTCAGGACTACAGTTGAGCCTAGAAATAATCATATAAGGTTAAGTAAGTCAAAAGGGTATGACAAATATCCTATGACATCATTTATACATGTTATCCTAAGATTGCTACCAATGAACATATTTCCACAGAAAAAGACACTCACAGACTTATCAAATAAACTAATGGCTAGCCAAAATGAAAGGTGGGAGGATGGGTAAATTAGGACTATGGGGTTAACATACATATACTAATGTATGTTAAATGTATATAAACATATAACATATGAACTATATAAATTATATAATCACCAATACCTTTAAAATATACATTCTGTAATCACATACATGCTAACAGGTTCGAAGATGAACAGACATATGTATGAATCATTGAGCAGATTCTGTACAGCCAGAAAACCACAACACTCTAATCAAATTTACTCCGATAAGAAATAGAAATTAAATTTAAAAAACAAACATGAGTTAGGAGACATAAACTTCTGGGGGCTTGTCCCAGGACATTGCACTCTAATTTACAGGCTCGGAACACTACCTCCAGGAAGACTCTGTTCTCCTAGTAACAAGACTTGAGAACGCAATAATGCTGCCGCCTTGTGGCTGCTTCCCACAACAGTAGCTTTAAACCCAGTGCCAATGGTTGCTTATATAGTCACAAGGACTGCAGGGCTGTAAAAGACACAGGCCCTCAAAAAATGCCCTGGGGTAGGGAATTGGCAAGAAAATTCAACACATGAGAAATTTTCAAGAAGTCAATAAGAGTACGGAAGTTGTACTCACTCTTTAAAAAAAAAGGAAAAGAAAAAAAGGACATGCCTAAAGCTCAGCATAAGGAATTATTAGCCACATGCGTATCCAACCTCCAAAAAGGTTTCAGCTCACACCAGTCATGACCATCAGCAAAAAGTCTACAAACTATAAATGCTGAAGGGGTTTTAGAGAACTGTGTACCTTCTAGCTGCTGTTTGGATGTAAAGTGGTAACAGCAGTAACGCAAACTGAATCGAGCTGCTTGAAAAGGTAAACATTGAGCTACCATATGATGTGGCAAGGCACCTTTTGGGCCTATAACCTAAGACCACCGGATTCAGAAAGACAGAGGCAGGCAAATGTGCACTGCAACAATATTGAAATAGCCAAGACATGGAAGCAAAAAAAAGGTCCATAAACAGATGAATGGACAAATACGAAATGGTATACGTACCAAATGGAATAGTAGCCTCTGGAAAAAAATGAACAATGCCGTTTTCAGGACTAGAGTTGAGCCTAGAAATAATCATATAAGGTTAAGTAAGTCAAAAGGGTATGACAAATATCCTATGATATCATTTATACATGTTATCCTAAGATTGCTACCAATGAACATATTTCCACAGAAAAAGACACTCACAGACTTATCAAATAAACTAATGGTTAGCCAAAATGAAAGTTGGGGGGATGGGTAAATTAGGACTATGGGGTTAACATACATATACTAATATAAGTTAAATGTATATAAACATATAACATATAAATGATATGAATTATATAATCACCAATACCTTCAAAATATACATTCTGTAATCACATACATGCTAACAGGTTCAGAAGATGAACAGATATATGTATGAATCATTGAACAGATTCTGTACAGCCAGACAATCAAAACACTCTAATCAAATTTACTCCGATAAAAAATACAAATTAAATTTAAAAAACAAACATAAGTAAGGAGACATAAACTTCTGGGGGCTTGTCCCAGCACATTGCACTCTAATTTAAAAGCTCGGAACACTACCTCCAGGAAGACTCTGTTCTCCTAGTAACAAGACTTGAGAACGCAATAATGCTGCCGCCTTGTGGCTGCTTCCCACAACAGCACTTTAAACCCAGTGCCAATGATTGCTTATATAGTCACAAGGACTGCAGGGCTGTAAATGACACAAGCCCTCAAAATATGCCCTGGGGTAGGGAATTGGCAAGAACATTCAACACATGAGAAATTTCCAAGAAGTCAATAAGAGGAGGGAAGTTGTACTCACTCTTTAAAAAAAAAAGGAAAAGAAAAAAAAGGACATGCCTAAAGCTTAGTATAAGGAATTATTAGCCACATACAAATTCAAATTCAAAAAGGTTTCAGCTCACAACAGTCATTACCATCAGCAAAATGTCTACAAACTATAAATGCTGAAGGGGTTTTAGAGATCTGTGTACCTTCTAGCTGCTGGTGGGATGTAAAGTGGAAACAGCACTAACGCAAACTGAATCGAGCTGCTTGAAAAGGTAAAAATTGAGCTACCAAATGATGGGGCAGGGCACCTTTTGGGCCTATAACCTAAGACCACCAAAATTGGAAAGACAGAGGCAGGCAAATATGCACTGCAACAATACTGAAATAGCCAAGATATGGAAGCAAAAAAAAGGTCCATAAACACATGAATGGACAAAGAAGAAGTGGTATACGGACAGAATGGAATAGTAGCCTCGGGAGAAAAATGAACAATGCTGTTTTCAGGACTACAGTTGAGCCTAGAAAAAATCATATAAGGTTAAGTAAGTCAAAAGGGTATGACAAATATCCTATGATATCATTTATACAAGTTTTCTTAAGATTGCTACCACTGAACATATTTCCACAGAAAAAGACACTCACAGACTTATCAAATAAACTAATGTTTAGCCAAAATGAAAGGTGGGGGGATGGGTAAGTTAGGACTATGGGGTTAACATACATATACTAATGTAAGTTAAATGAATATAAACATATAACATATAAACGATATGAATTATATAATCACCAATACCTTCAAAATATATATTCTGTGATCACATACATGGTAACAGGATCCGAAGATGAACAGACATATGTATGAATCATTGAACAGATTCTGTACAGCCAGACAATCAAAACACTCTAATCAAATTTACTCCGATAAAAAATACAAATTAAATTTAAAAAACAAACATAAGTAAGGAGACATAAACTTCTGGGGGCTTGTCCCAGCACATTGCACTCTAATTTAAAAGCTCGGAACACTACCTCCAGGAAGACTCTGTTGTCCTAGTAACAAGACTTGAGAACGTAATAATGCTGCCGCCTTGTGGCTGTCTCCAAAAACAGCACCTTTAAACCCAGTGCCAATGGTTGCTTATATAGTCACAAGGACTGCACGGTTGTAAATGACACAGGCACTCAAAAAATGCCCTGGGGTAGGGAATAGGCAAGAAAATTCAACACATAAGAAACTTTTCAAGAAATCAATAAGAGGAGGGAAGTTGTACTCACTCATTTTAAAAAAAAGGAAAAGAAAAAATAGGACATGCCTAAAGCTCAGCATAAGGAATTATTAGCCACATGCGTATCCAACCTCCAAAAAGGTTTCAGCTCACACCAGTCATGACCATCAGCAAAAAGTCTACAAGCTATAAATGCTGAAGGGGTTTTAGAGAAGTGTGTACCTTCTAGCTGCTGGTGGGATATAAAGTCGTAACAGCACTAATGCAAACTGAATCGAGCTGCTTGAAAACGTAAAAATTGAGCTACCATATGATGCGGCAGGGCATCTTTTGGGCCTATAACCTAAGACCACCAGAATCGGAAAGACAGAGGCAGGCAAATGTGCACTGCAACAATACTGAAATAGCAAAGACATGGAAGCAAAAAAAAAGGTCCATAAACAGATGAATGGACAAAGACGAAGTGGGATACGTACCAAATGGAATAGTAGCCTCGGGAAAAAAATGAACAATGCCGTTTTCAGGACTACAGTTGAGCCTAGAAATAATCATATAAGGTTAAGTAAGTCAAAAGGGTATGACAAATATCCTATGACATCATTTATACATGTTATCCTAAGATTGCTATCAATGAACATATTTCCACAGAAAAAGACACTCACAGACTTATCAAATAAACTAATGGCTAGCCAAAATGAAAGGTGGGAGGATGGGTAAATTAGGACTATGGGGTTAACATACATATACTAATGTATGTTAAATGTATATAAACATATAACATATGAACTATATAAATTATATAATCACCAATACCTTTAAAATATACATTCTGTAATCACATACATGCTAACAGGTTCCGAAGATGAACAGATATATGTATGAATCATTGAACAGATTCTGTACAGTCAGACAATCAAAACACTCTAATCAAATTTACTCCGATAAAAAATACAAATTAAATTTAAAAAACAAACATAAGTAAGGAGACATAAACTTCTGGGGGCTTGTCCCAGCACATTGCACTCTAATTTAAAAGCTCGGAACACTACCTCCAGGAAGACTCTGTTGTCCTAGTAACAAGACTTGAGAACGTAATAATGCTGCCGCCTTGTGGCTGTCTCCAAAAACAGCACCTTTAAACCCAGTGCCAATGGTTGCTTATATAGTCACAAGGACTGCAGGGTTGTAAATGACACAGGCACTCAAAAAATGCCCTGGGGTAGGGAATAGGCAAGAAAATTCAACACATAAGAAACTTTTCAAGAAATCAATAAGAGGAGGGAAGTTGTACTCACTCATTTTAAAAAAAAGGAAAAGAAAAAATAGGACATGCCTAAAGCTCAGCATAAGGAATTATTAGCCACATGCGTATCCAACCTAGAAAAAGGTTTCAGCTCACACCAGTCATGACCATCAGCAAAAAGTCTACAAACTATAAATGCTGAAGGGGTTTTAGAGAAGTGTGTACCTTCTAGCTGCTGGTGGGATATAAAGTCGTAACAGCACTAATGCAAACTGAATCGAGCTGCTTGAAAACGTAAAAATTGAGCTACCATATGATGCGGCAGGGCACCTTTTGGGCCTATAACCTAAGACCACCAGAATCGGAAAGACAGAGGCAGGCAAATGTGCACTGCAACAATACTGAAATAGCAAAGACATGGAAGCAAAAAAAAAGGTCCATAAACAGATGAATGGACAAAGACGAAGTGGGATACGTACCAAATGGAATAGTAGCCTCGGGAAAAAAATGAACAATGCCGTTTTCAGGACTACAGTTGACCCTAGAAATAATCATATAAGGTTAAGTAAGTCAAAAGGGTATGACAAATATACTATGACATCATTTATACATGTTACCCTAAGATTGCTACCAATGAACATATTTCCACAGAAAAAGACACTCACAGACTTATCAAATAAACTAATGGCTAGCCAAAATGAAAGGTGGGAGGATGGGTAAATTAGGACAATGGGGTTAAAATACATATACTAATGTATGTTAAATGTATATAAACATATAACATATGAAATATATAAATAATATAATCACCAATACCTTTAAAATATACATTCTGTAATCACATACATGCTAACAGGTTCGAAGATGAACAGACATATGTATGAATCATTGAGCAGATTCTGTACAGTCAGAAAACCACAACACTCTAATCAAATTTACTCCGATAAGAAATAGAAATTAAATTTAAAAAACAAACATAAGTTAGGAGACATAAACTTCTGGGGGCTTGTCCCAGCACATTGCACTCTAATTTACAAGCTCGGAACACTACCTCCAGGAAGACTGTGTTGTCCTAGTAACAAGACTTGAGAACGTAATAATGCTGCCGCCATGTGGCTGCTTCCCACAACAGTAGCTTTAAACCCAGTGCCAATGGTTGCTTATATAGTCACAAGGACTGCAGGGCTGTAAAAGACACAGGCCCTCAAAAAATGCCCTGGGGTATGGAATTGGCAAGAAAATTCAACACATGAGTAACTTTTCAAGAAGTCAATAAGAGGAGGGAAGTTGTACTCACTCTTTAAAAAAAAAGGAAAAGAAAAAAAAAGGACATGCCTAAAGCTCAGTATAAGGAATTATTACCCACATGCAAATTCAAATTCAAAAAGGTTTCAGGTGACACCAGTCATGACCATCAGCAAAAAGTCTACAAACTATAAATGCTGAAGGGGTTTTAGAGAATTGTGTACATTCTAGCTGCTGGTGGGATGTAAAGTGGTAACAGCACTAACGCATACTGAATGGAGCTGCTTGAAAAGGTAAAAATTGAGTTACCATATGATGCGGCAGGGCACCTTTTGGGCCTATAACCTAAGACCACCAAAATCGGAAATACAGAGGCAGGCAAATGTGCACTGCAACAATACTGAAATACCCAAGACATGGAAGCAAAAAATGGTCCATAAACAGGTGAATGGACAAAGAAGAAGTGGTATATGGACAGAATGGAAGAGTAGCCTCGGGAAAAAAATGAACAATGCCGTTTTCAGAACTACAGTTGAGACTAGAAATAGTCATATAAGGTTAAGTAAGTAAAAAGGGTGTGACAAATATCCTATGAAATCATTTATACATGTTTTCCTAAGATTACTACCAATGAACATATTTCCACAGAAAAAGACAGTCACAGACTTATCAAAAATACTAACGGTTAGCCAAAATGAAAGGTGGGAGGATGGGTAAATTAGGACTATGGGGTTAACCAACATATACTAATGTATGTTAAATGTATATAAACATATAACATATGAACTATATAAATTATATAATCACCAAACCTTTAAAATATACATTCTGTAATCACATACATAATAACAGGTTCCGAAGATGAACAGATATATGTATGAATCATTGAGCAGATTCTGTACAGCCAATCAAAACTCTCTAATCAAATTTACTCCGATAAGAAATAGAAATTAAATTTAAAAAGCAAACATAAGTTAGGAGACATAAACTTCTGGGGGCTTGTCCCAGCACATTCCACTCTAATTTACAACCTTGGAAAACTACCTCCAGGAAGACTCTGTTGCCCTAGTAAGAAGAGGTGAGAACGTAATAATGCTGCCGCCTTGTGGCTGTTTCCCACAACAGCAGCTTTAAACCCAGTGCCAAAGGTTGCTTAATAGTCACAAGGACTGAAGGGCTCTAAATGACACCTGCATTCAAAAAATGCCCTGGGGTAGGGAATAGGCAAAAAAATTCAACACATGAGAAACTTTTCAAGAAGTCAATAAGAGGAGGGAAGTTGTACTCACTCTTTAAAACAAAAGGAAAAGAAAAAAATGACATGCCTAAAGCTCAGTATAAGGAATTATTAGCCACATGCAAATTCAAATTCAAAAAGGTTTCAGGTAACACCAGTCATGACCATCATCAAAAAGTCTACAAACTATAAATGCTGAAGGGGTTTTAGAGGAATGTGTACCTTCTAGCTGCTGGTGGGATGTAAAGAAGTAATACCACTAATGAAACTGAATGGAGCTGCTTGAAAAGGTAAAAATTGAGTTACCATACGATGCAGCAGGGCACCTTTTGGGCCTATAACCTAAGACCACCAGAATCGGAAAGACAGAGGCAGGCAAATGTGCACTGCAACAATACTGAAATAGCCAAGACATGGAAGCAAAAAAAGGTCCATAAACAGATGAATGGACAAAGACGAAATGGTATACATACCAAATGGAATAGTAGCCTCTGGAAAACAATGAACAATGCCGTTTTCAGGACTAGAGTTGAGCCTAGAAATAATCATATAAGGTTAAGTAAGTCAAAAGGGTATGACAAATATCCTATGATATCATTTATACATGTTATCCTAAGATTGCTACCAATGAACATATTTCCACAGAAAAAGACACTCACAGACTTATTAAATAAACTAATGGTTAGCCAAAATGAAAGGTGGGGGGATGGGTAAATTAGGACTATGGGGTTAACATACATATACTAATATAAGTTAAATGTATATAAACATATAACATATAAATGATATGAATTATATAATCACCAATACCTTCAAAATATACATTCTGTAATCACATACATGGTAACAGGATCCGAAGATGAACAGACATATGTATGAATCATTGAACAGATTCTGTACAGCCAGACAATCAAAACACTCTAATCAAATTTACTCCGATAAAAAATACAAATTAAATTTAAAAAACAAACATAAGTAAGGAGACATAAACTTCTGGGGGCTTGTCCCAGCACATTGCACTCTAATTTAAAAGCTCGGAACACTACCTCCAGGAAGACTCTGTTGTCCTAGTAACAAGACTTGAGAACGTAATAATGCTGCCGCCTTGTGGCTGTCTCCAAAAACAGCACCTTTAAACCCAGTGCCAATGGTTGCTTATATAGTCACAAGGACTGTACGGTTGTAAATGACACAGGCACTCAAAAAATGCCCTGGGGTAGGGAATAGGCAAGAAAATTCAACACATAAGAAACTTTTCAAGAAATCAATAAGAGGAGGGAAGTTGTACTCACTCTTTTTAAAAAAAAGGAAAAGAAAAAATAGGACATGCCTAAAGCTCAGCATAAGGAATTATTAGCCATATGCGTATCCAACCTCCAAAAAGGTTTCAGCTCACACCAGTCATGACCATCAGCAAAAAGTCTACAAACTATAAATGCTGAAGGGGTTTTAGAGAAGTGTGTACCTTCTAGCTGCTGGTGGGATATAAAGTTGTAACAGCACTAAAGCAAACTGAATCGAGCTGCTTGAAAACGTAAAAATTGAACTACCATATGATGCGGCAGGGCACCTTTTGGGCCTATAACCTAAGACCACCAGAATCGGAAAGACAGAGGCAGGCAAATGTGCACTGCAACAATACTGAAATAGCAAAGACATGGAAGCAAAAAAAAGGTCCATAAACAGGTGAATGGACAAAGAAGAAGTGGTATATGGACAGAATGGAAGAGTAGCCTCGGGAAAAAAATGAACAATGCCGTTTTCAGGACTAGAGTTGAGACTAGAAATAATCATATAAGGTTAAGTAAGACAAAAGGGTATTACAAATATCCTATGATATTATTTATACAAGTTTTCCTAAGATTGCTACCAATGAACATATTTCCACAGAAAAAGACACTCACAGACTTATCAAATAAACTAATGGTTAGCCAAAATGAAAGGTGGGAGGATGGGTAAATTAGGACTATGGGGTTAACATACATATACTAATATAAGTTAAATGTATATAAACATATAACATATAAATGATATGAATTATATAATCACCAATACCTTCAAAATATACATTCTGTAATCACATACATGGTAACAGGATCCGAAGATGAACAGACATATGTGTGAATCATTGAACAGATTCTGTACAGCCAGACAATCAAAACACTCTAATCAAATTTACTCCGATAAAAAATACAAATTAAATTTAAAAAACAAACATAAGTAAGGAGACATAAACTTCTGGGGGCTTGTCCCAGCACATTGCACTCTAATTTACAAGCTCGGAACACTACCTCCAGGAAGACTCTGTTGTCCTAGTAACAAGACTTGAGAACGTAATAATGCTGCCGCCTTGTGGCTGTCTCCCAAAACAGCAGCTTTAAACCCAGTGACAATGGTTGCTTATATAGTCCCAAGGACTGCAGGGCTGTAAATGACACAGCCCTCAAAAATTGCCCTGGGGTAGGGAATAGGCAAGAAAATCCAACACATGAGAAATTTTTCAAGAAGTCAATAAGAGGAGGGGAGTTGTACTCACTCTTTAAAAAAAAAAAGGAAAAGAAAAAAAAGGACATGCCTAAAGCTTAGTATAAGGAATTATTAGCCACATACAAATTCAAATTCAAAAAGGTTTCAGCTCACACCAGTCATTACCATCAGCAAAATGTCTACAAACTATAAATGCTGAAGGGGTTTTAGAGATCTGTGTACCTTCTAGCTGCTGGTGGGATGTAAAGTGGAAACAGCACTAACGCAAACTGAATCGAGCTGCTTGAAAAGGTAAAAATTGAGCTACCAAATGATGCGGCAGGGCACCTTTTGGGCCTATAACCTAAGACCACCAAAATTGGAAAGACAGAGGCAGGCAAATATGCACTGCAACAATACTGAAATAGCCAAGATATGGAAGCAAAAAAAAGGTCCATAAACAGATGAATGGACAAAGAAGAAGTGGTATACGGACAGAATGGAATAGTAGCCTCGGGAGAAAAATGAACAATGCTGTTTTCAGGACTACAGTTGAGCCTAGAAAAAATCATATAAGGTTAAGTAAGTCAAAAGGGTATGACAAATATCCTATGATATCATTTATACAAGTTTTCTTAAGATTGCTACCAATGAACATATTTCCACAGAAAAAGACACTCACAGACTTATCAAATAAACTAATGGTTAGCCAAAATGAAAGGTGGGGGGATGGGTAAGTTAGGACTATGGGGTTAAAATACATATACTAATGTAAGTTAAATGTATATAAACATATAACATATAAACGATATGAATTATATAATCACCAATACCTTCAAAATATATATTCTGTGATCACATACATGGTAACAGGATCCGAAGATGAACAGACATATGTATGAATCATTGAGCAGATTCTGTACAGCCAGACAATCAAAACACTCTAATCAAATTTACTCCGATAAGAAACAGAAATTAAATTTAAAAAAAAAACATAAGTTAGGAGACATAAACTTCTGGGGGCTTGTCCCAGCATATTGCACTCTACTTTACAAGCTCAGAACACTACCTCCAGGAAGACTCTGTTCTCCTAGTAACAAGACTTGAGAACGCAATAATGCTGCCGCCTTGTGGCTGCTTCCCACAACAGCACTTTAAACCCAGTGCCAATGATTGCTTATATAGTCACAAGGACTGCAGGGTTGTAAATGACACAAGCCCTCAAAATATGCCCGGGGGTAGGGAATTGGCAAGAACATTCAACACATGAGAAATTTCCAAGAAGTCAATAAGAGGAGGGAAGTTGTACTCACTCTTTAAAAAAAAAAGGAAAAGAAAAAAAACGACATGCCTAAAGCTTAGTATAAGGAATTATTAGGCACATACAAATTCAAATTCAAAAAGGTTTCAGCTCACACCAGTCATTACCATCAGCAAAATGTCTACAAACTATAAATGCTGAAGGGGTTTTAGAGATCTGTGTACCTTCTAGCTGCTGGTGGGATGTAAAGTGGTAACAGTAGTAACGCAAACTGAATCGAGCTGCTTGAAAAGGTAAAAATTGAGTTACCATATGGTGCGGCAGGGCACCTTTTGGGCCTATAACCTAAGACCACCAGATTCGGAAAGAGAGAGGCAGGCAAATGTGCATTGCAACAATATTGAAATAGCCAAGACATGGAAGCAAAAAAAAAGGTCCATAAACAGATGAATGGACAAAGACGAAGTGGGATACGTACCAAATGGAAGAGTAGCCTCGGGAAAAAAATGAACAATGCCGTTTTCAGGACTACAGTTGAGCCTAGAAATAATCATATAAGGTTAAGTAAGTCAAAAGGGTATGACAAATATCCTATGACATCATTTATACATGTTATCCTAAGATTGCTACCAATGAACATATTTCCACAGAAAAAGACACTCACAGACTTATCAAATAAACTAATGGCTAGCCAAAATGAAAGGTGGGAGGATGGGTAAATTAGGACTATGGGGTTAACATACATATACTAATGTATGTTAAATGTATATAAACATATAACATATGAACTATATAAATTATATAATCACCAATACCTTTAAAATATACATTCTGTAATCACAGACATGCTAACAGGTTCGAAGATGAACAGACATATGTATGAATCATTGAGCAGATTCTGTACAGCCAGAAAACCACAACACTCTAATCAAATTTACTCCGATAAGAAATAGAAATTAAATTTAAAAAACAAACATAAGTTAGGAGACATAAACTTCTGGGGGCTTGTCCCAGGACATTGCACTCTAATTTACAGGCTCGGAACACTACCTCCAGGAAGACTGTGTTGTCCTAGTAACAAGACTTGAGAACGTAATAATGCTGCCGCCTTGTGGCTGCTTCCCACAACAGTACCTTTAAACCCAGTGCCAATGGTTGCTTATATAGTCACAAGGACTGCAGGGCTGTAAAAGACACAGGCCCTCAAAAAATGCCCTGGGGTAGGGAATTGGCAAGAAAATTCAACACATGAGAAATTTTCAAGAAGTCAATAAGAGTACGGAAGTTGTACTCACTCTTTAAAAAAAAAGGAAAAGAAAAAAAGGACATGCCTAAAGCTCAGCATAAGGAATTATTAGCCACATGCGTATCCAACCTCCAAAAAGGTTTCAGCTCACACCAGTCATGACCATCAGCAAAAAGTCTACAAACTATAAATGCTGAAGGGGTTTTAGAGAACTGTGTACCTTCTAGCTGCTGTTTGGATGTAAAGTGGTAACAGCAGTAACGCAAACTGAATCGAGCTGCTTGAAAAGGTAAACATTGAGCTACCATATGATGCGGCAGGGCACCTTTTGGGCCTATAACCTAAGACCACCGGATTCGGAAAGACAGAGGCAGGCAAATGTGCACTGCAACAATATTGAAATAGCCAAGACATGGAAGCAAAAAAAAGGTCCATAAACAGGTGAATGGACAAAGAAGAAGTGGTATATGGACAGAATAGAAGAGTAGCCTCGGGAAAAAAATGAACAATGCCGTTTTCAGGACTAGAGTTGAGACTAGAAATAATCATATAAGGTTAAGTAAGACAAAAGGGTATTACAAATATCCTATGATATTATTTATACAAGTTTTCCTAAGATTGCTACCAATGAACATATTTCCACAGAAAAAGACACTCACAGACTTATCAAATAAACTAATGGTTAGCCAAAATGAAAGGTGGGAGGATGGGTAAATTAGGACTATGGGGTTAACATACATATACTAATGTAAGTTAAATGTATATAAACATATAACATATAAATGATATGAATTATATATTCACCAATACCTTCAAAATATACATTCTGTAATCACATACATGGTAACAGGATCCGAAGATGAACAGACATATGTGTGAATCATTGAGCAGATTCTGTACAGCCAGACAATCAAAACACTCTAATCAAATTTACTCCGATAAGAAAGACAAATTAAATTTAAAAAACAAACATAAGTAAGGAGACATAAACTTCTGGGGGCTTGTCCCAGCACATTGCACTCTAATTTACAAGCTCAGAACACTACCTCCAGGAAGACTCTGTTCTCCTAGTAACAAGACTTGAGAACGCAATAATGCTGCCGCCTTGTGGCTGCTTCCCACAACAGCACTTTAAACCCAGTGCCAATGATTGCTTATATAGTCACAAGGACTGCAGGGCTGTAAATGACACAAGCCCTCAAAATATGCCCTGGGGTAGGGAATTGGCAAGAACATTCAACACATGAGAAATTTCCAAGAAGTCAATAAGAGGAGGGAAGTTGTACTCACTCTTTAAAAAAAAAAGGAAAAGAAAAAAAGGACATGCCTAAAGCTCAGTATAAGGAATTATTAGCCACATGCAAATTCAAATTCAAAAAGGTTTCAGCTCACTCCACTCATGCCCATCAGCAAAAAGTCTACAAACAATAAATGCTGAAGGGGTTTTAGAGAAGTGTGTACCTTCTAGCTGCTGGTGGGATGTAAAGTGGTACCAGCAGTAACGCAAACTGAATCGAGCTGCTTGAAAAGGTAAAAATTGAGTTACCATATGGTGCGGCAGGGCACCTTTTGGGCCTATAACCTAAGACCACCAGATTCGGAAAGAGAGAGGCAGGCAAATGTGCATTGCAACAATATTGAAATAGCCAAGACATGGAAGCAAAAAAAAAGGTCCATAAACAGATGAATGGACAAAGACGAAGTGGGATACGTACCAAATGGAATACTAGCCTCGGGAAAAAAATGAACAATGCCGTTTTCAGGACTACAGTTGAGCCTAGAAATAATCATATAAGGTTAAGTAAGTCAAAAGGGTATGACAAATATCCTATGATATCATTTATACATGTTATCCTAAGATTGCTACCAATGAACATATTTCCACAGAAAAAGACACTCACAGACTTATCATATAAACTAATGGTTAGCCAAAATGAAAGGTGGGAGGATGGGTAAATTAGGACTATGGGGTTAACATACATATACTAATGTATGTTAAATGTATATAAACATATAACATATAAATGATATGAATTATATATTCACCAATACCTTCAAAATATACATTCTGTAATCACATACATGGTAACAGGATCCGAAGATGAACAGACATATGTATGAATCATTGAGCAGATTCTGTACAGCCAGACAATCAAAACACTCTAATCAAATTTACTCCGATAAGAAATAGAAATTAAATTTAAAAAACAAACATAAGTTAGGAGACATAAACTTTTGGGGGCTTGTCCCAGCACATTGCACTCTAATTTACAAGCTCGGAACACTACCTCCAGGAAGACTGTGTTGTCCTTGTAACAAGACTTGAGAACGTAATAATGCTGCCGCCTTGTGGCTGCTTCCCACAACAGTAGCTTTAAACCCAGTGCCAATGGTTGCTTATATAGTCACAAGGACTGCAGGGCTGTAAAAGACACAGGCCCTCAAAAAATGCCCTAGGGTAGGGAATTGGCAAGAAAATTCAACACATGAGAAATTTTCAAAAGTCAATAAGAGTACGGAAGTTGAACTCACTCTTTAAAAAAAAAGGAAAAGAAAAAAAGGACATGCCTAAAGGTCAGCAAAAGGAATTATTAGCCACATGCGTATCCAACCTCCAAAAAGGTTTCAGCTCACACCAGTCATGACCATCAGCAAAAAGTCTACAAACTATAAATGCTGAAGGGGTTTTAGAGAAGTGTTTACCTTCTAGCTGCTGGTGGGATATAAAGTCGTAACAGCACTAACGCAAACTGAATCGAGCTGCTTGAAAACGTAAAAATTGAGCTACCATATGATGCGGCAGGGCACCTTTTGGGCCTATAACCTACGACCACCAGAATCGGAAAGACAGAGGCAGGCAAATGTGCACTGCAACAATACTGAAATAGCAAAGACATGGAAGCAAAAAAAAGATCCATAAACAGGTGAATGGACAAAGAAGAAGTGGTATATGGACAGAATGGAAGAGTAGCCTCGGGAAAAAAATGAACAATGCCGTTTTCAGGACTAGAGTTGAGACTAGAAATAATCATATAAGGTTAAGTAAGACAAAAGGGTATTACAAATATCCTATGATATTATTTATACAAGTTTTCCTAAGATTGCTACCAATGAACATATTTCCACAGAAAAAGACACTCACAGACTTATCAAATAAACTAATGGTTAGCCAAAATGAAAGGTGGGAGGATGGGTAAATTAGGACTATGGGGTTAACATACATATACTAATGTAAGTTAAATGTATATAAACATATAACATATAAATGATATGAATTATATATTCACCAATACCTTCAAAATATACATTCTGTAATCACATACATGGTAACAGGATCCGAGGATGAACAGACATATGTGTGAATCATTGAGCAGATTCTGTACAGCCAGACAATCAAAACACTCTAATCAAATTTACTCCGATAAGAAAGACAAATTAAATTTAAAAAACAAACATAAGTAAGGAGACATAAACTTCTGGGGGCTTGTCCCAGCACATTGCACTCTAATTTAAAAGCTCGGAACACTACCTCCAGGAAGACTCTGTTGTCCTAGTAACAAGACTTGAGAACGCAATAATGCTGCCGCCTTGCGGCTGCTTCCCACAACAGCACTTTAAACCCAGTGCCAATGATTGCTTATATAGTCACAAGGACTGCAGGGCTGTAAATGACACAAGCCCTCAAAATATGCCCTGGGGTAGGGAATTGGCAAGAACATTCAACACATGAGAAATTTCCAAGAAGTCAATAAGAGGAGGGAAGTTGTACTCACTCTTTAAAAAAAAAAGGAAAAGAAAAAACAGGACATGCCTAAAGCTTAGTATAAGGAATTATTAGCCACATACAAATTCAAATTCAAAAAGGTTTCAGCTCACACCAGTCATTACCATCAGCAAAATGTCTACAAACTATAAATGCTGAAGGAGTTTTAGAGATCTGTGTACCTTCTAGCTGCTGGTGGGATGTAAAGTGGAAACAGCACTAACGCAAACTGAATCGAGCTGCTTGAAAAGGTAAAAATTGAGCTACCAAATGATGCGGCAGGGCACCTTTTGGGCCTATAACCTAAGACCACCAAAATTGGAAAGACAGAGGCAGGCAAATATGCACTGCAACAATACTGAAATAGCCAAGATATGGAAGCAAAAAAAATGTCCATAAACAGATGAATGGACAAAGAAGAAGTGGTATACGGACAGAATGGAATAGAAGCCTCGGGAGAAAAATGAACAATGCTGTTTTCAGGACTACAGTTGAGCCTAGAAAAAATCATATAAGGTTAAGTAAGTCAAAAGGGTATGACAAATATCCTATGACATCATTTATACATGTTATCCTAAGATTGCTACCAATGAACATATTTCCACAGAAAAAGACACTCACAGACTTATCAAATAAACTAATGGCTAGCCAAAATGAAAGGTGGGAGGATGGGTAAATTAGGACTATGGGGTTAACATACATATACTAATGTATGTTAAATGTATATAAACATATAACATATGAACTATATAAATTATATAATCACCAATACCTTTAAAATATACATTCTGTAATCACATACAAGCTAACAGGTTCGAAGATGAACAGACATATGTATGAATCATTGAGCAGATTCTGTACAGCCAGAAAACCACAACACTCTAATCAAATTTACTCCGATAAGAAATAGAAATTAAATTTAAAAAACAAACATGAGTTAGGAGACATAAACTTCTGGGGGCTTGTCCCAGGACATTGCACTCTAATTTACAGGCTCGGAACACTACCTCCAGGAAGACTCTGTTCTCCTAGTAACAAGACTTGAGAACGCAATAATGCTGCCGCCTTGTGGCTGCTTCCCACAACAGTAGCTTTAAACCCAGTGCCAATGGTTGCTTATATAGTCACAAGGACTGCAGGGCTGTAAAAGACACAGGCCCTCAAAAAATGCCCTGGGGTAGGGAATTGGCAAGAAAATTCAACACATGAGAAATTTTCAAGAAGTCAATAAGAGTACGGAAGTTGTACTCACTCTTTAAAAAAAAAGGAAAAGAAAAAAAGGACATGCCTAAAGCTCAGCATAAGGAATTATTAGCCACATGCGTATCCAACCTCCAAAAAGGTTTCAGCTCACACCAGTCATGACCATCAGCAAAAAGTCTACAAACTATAAATGCTGAAGGGGTTTTAGAGAACTGTGTACCTTCTAGCTGCTGTTTGGATGTAAAGTGGTAACAGCAGTAACGCAAACTGAATCGAGCTGCTTGAAAAGGTAAACATTGAGCTACCATATGATGTGGCAAGGCACCTTTTGGGCCTATAACCTAAGACCACCGGATTCAGAAAGACAGAGGCAGGCAAATGTGCACTGCAACAATATTGAAATAGCCAAGACATGGAAGCAAAAAAAAGGTCCATAAACAGATGAATGGACAAAGACGAAATGGTATACGTACCAAATGGAATAGTAGCCTCTGGAAAAAAATGAACAATGCCGTTTTCAGGACTAGAGTTGAGCCTAGAAATAATCATATAAGGTTAAGTAAGTCAAAAGGGTATGACAAATATCCTATGATATCATTTATACATGTTATCCTAAGATTGCTACCAATGAACATATTTCCACAGAAAAAGACACTCACAGACTTATCAAATAAACTAATGGTTAGCCAAAATGAAAGTTGGGGAGATGGGTAAATTAGGACTATGGGGTTAACATACATATACTAATATAAGTTAAATGTATATAAACATATAACATATAAATGATATGAATTATATAATCACCAATACCTTCAAAATATACATTCTGTAATCACATACATGCTAACAGGTTCAGAAGATGAACAGATATATGTATGAATCATTGAACAGATTCTGTACAGCCAGACAATCAAAACACTCTAATCAAATTTACTCCGATAAAAAATACAAATTAAATTTAAAAAACAAACATAAGTAAGGAGACATAAACTTCTGGGGGCTTGTCCCAGCACATTGCACTCTAATTTAAAAGCTCGGAACACTACCTCCAGGAAGACTCTGTTCTCCTAGTAACAAGACTTGAGAACGCAATAATGCTGCCGCCTTGTGGCTGCTTCCCACAACAGCACTTTAAACCCAGTGCCAATGATTGCTTATATAGTCACAAGGACTGCAGGGCTGTAAATGACACAAGCCCTCAAAATATGCCCTGGGGTAGGGAATTGGCAAGAACATTCAACACATGAGAAATTTCCAAGAAGTCAATAAGAGGAGGGAAGTTGTACTCACTCTTTAAAAAAAAAAGGAAAAGAAAAAAAAGGACATGCCTAAAGCTTAGTATAAGGAATTATTAGCCACATACAAATTCAAATTCAAAAAGGTTTCAGCTCACACCAGTCATTACCATCAGCAAAATGTCTACAAACTATAAATGCTGAAGGGGTTTTAGAGATCTGTGTACCTTCTAGCTGCTGGTGGGATGTAAAGTGGAAACAGCACTAACGCAAACTGAATCGAGCTGCTTGAAAAGGTAAAAATTGAGCTACCAAATGATGGGGCAGGGCACCTTTTGGGCCTATAACCTAAGACCACCAAAATTGGAAAGACAGAGGCAGGCAAATATGCACTGCAACAATACTGAAATAGCCAAGATATGGAAGCAAAAAAAAGGTCCATAAACAGATGAATGGACAAAGAAGAAGTGGTATACGGACAGAATGGAATAGTAGCCTCGGGAGAAAAATGAACAATGCTGTTTTCAGGACTACAGTTGAGCCTAGAAAAAATCATATAAGGTTAAGTAAGTCAAAAGGGTATGACAAATATCCTATGATATCATTTATACAAGTTTTCTTAAGATTGCTACCAATGAACATATTTCCACAGAAAAAGACACTCACAGACTTATCAAATAAACTAATGTTTAGCCAAAATGAAAGGTGGGGGGATGGGTAAGTTAGGACTATGGGGTTAACATACATATACTAATGTAAGTTAAATGTATATAAACATATAACATATAAACGATATGAATTATATAATCACCAATACCTTCAAAATATATATTCTGTGATCACATACATGGTAACAGGATCCGAAGATGAACAGACATATGTATGAATCATTGAACAGATTCTGTACAGCCAGACAATCAAAACACTCTAATCAAATTTACTCCGATAAAAAATACAAATTAAATTTAAAAAACAAACATAAGTAAGGAGACATAAACTTCTGGGGGCTTGTCCCAGCACATTGCACTCTAATTTAAAAGCTCGGAACACTACCTCCAGGAAGACTCTGTTGTCCTAGTAACAAGACTTGAGAACGTAATAATGCTGCCGCCTTGTGGCTGTCTCCAAAAACAGCACCTTTAAACCCAGTGCCAATGGTTGCTTATATAGTCACAAGGACTGCACGGTTGTAAATGACACAGGCACTCAAAAAATGCCCTGGGGTAGGGAATAGGCAAGAAAATTCAACACATAAGAAACTTTTCAAGAAATCAATAAGAGGAGGGAAGTTGTACTCACTCATTTTAAAAAAAAGGAAAAGAAAAAATAGGACATGCCTAAAGCTCAGCATAAGGAATTATTAGCCACATGCGTATCCAACCTCCAAAAAGGTTTCAGCTCACACCAGTCATGACCATCAGCAAAAAGTCTACAAGCTATAAATGCTGAAGGGGTTTTAGAGAAGTGTGTACCTTCTAGCTGCTGGTGGGATATAAAGTCGTAACAGCACTAATGCAAACTGAATCGAGCTGCTTGAAAACGTAAAAATTGAGCTACCATATGATGCGGCAGGGCATCTTTTGGGCCTATAACCTAAGACCACCAGAATCGGAAAGACAGAGGCAGGCAAATGTGCACTGCAACAATACTGAAATAGCCAAGACATGGAAGCAAAAAAAGGTCCATAAACAGATGAATGGACAAAGACGAAGTGGGATACGTACCAAATGGAATAGTAGCCTCGGGAAAAAAATGAACAATGCCGTTTTCAGGACTACAGTTGAGCCTAGAAATAATCATATAAGGTTAAGTAAGTCAAAAGGGTATGACAAATATCCTATGATATCATTTATACATGTTATCCTAAGATTGCTACCAATGAACATATTTCCACAGAAAAAGACACTCACAGACTTATCAAATAAACTAATGGTTAGCCAAAATGAAAGGTGGGGGGATGGGTAAATTAGGACTATGGGGTTAACATACATATACTAATATAAGTTAAATGTATATAAACATATAACATATAAATGATATGAATTATATAATCACCAATACCTTCAAAATATACATTCTGTAATCACATACATGGTAACAGGATCCGAAGATGAACAGACATATGTATGAATCATTGAACAGATTCTGTACAGCCAGACAATCAAAACACTCTAATCAAATTTACTCCGATAAAAAATACAAATTAAATTTAAAAAACAAACATAAGTAAGGAGACATAAACTTCTGGGGGCTTGTCCCAGCACATTGCACTCTAATTTAAAAGCTCGGAACACTACCTCCAGGAAGACTCCGTTGTCCTAGTAACAAGACTTGAGAACGTAATAATGCTGCCGCCTTGTGGCTGTCTCCAAAAACAGCACCTTTAAACCCAGTGCCAATGGTTGCTTATATAGTCACAAGGACTGTACGGTTGTAAATGACACAGGCACTCAAAAAATGCCCTGGGGTAGGGAATAGGCAAGAAAATTCAACACATAAGAAACTTTTCAAGAAATCAATAAGAGGAGGGAAGTTGTACTCACTCTTTTTAAAAAAAAGGAAAAGAAAAAATAGGACATGCCTAAAGCTCAGCATAAGGAATTATTAGCCACATGCGTATCCAACCTCCAAAAAGGTTTCAGCTCACACCAGTCATGACCATCAGCAAAATGTCTACAAACTATAAATGCTGAAGGGGTTTTAGAGATCTGTGTACCTTCTAGCTGCTGGTGGGATGTAAAGTGGCAACAGCACTAACGCAAACTGAATGGAGCTGCTTGAAAAGGTAAAAATTGAGCTACCATATGATGCGGTAGGGCACCTTTTGGGCCTATAACCTAAGACCACCAGATTCGGAAAGAGAGAGGCAGGCAAATGTGCATTGCAACAATATTGAAATAGCCAAGACATGGAAGCAAAAAAAAGGTCCATAAACAGATGAATGGAGAAAGACGAAGTGGGATACGTACCAAATGGAATAGTAGCCTCGGGAAAAAAATGAACAATGCCGTTTTCAGGAGTACAGTTGAGCCTAGAAATAATCATATAAGGTTAAGTAAGTCAAAAGGGTATGACAAATATCCTAGGACATCATTTATACATGTTATCCTAAGATTGCTACCAATGAACATATTTCCACAGAAAAAGACACTCACAGACTTATCAAATAAACTAATGGCTAGCCAAAATGAAAGGTGGGAGGATGGGTAAATTAGGACTATGGGGTTAAAATACATATACTAATGTATGTTAAATGTATATAAACATATAACATATGAAATATATAAATTATATAATCACCAATACCTTTAAAATATACATTCTGTAATCACATACATGCTAACAGGTTCGAAGATGAACAGACATATGTATGAATCATTGAGCAGATTCTGTACAGCCAGAAAACCACAACACTCTAATCAAATTTACTCCGATAAGAAATAGAAATTAAATTTAAAAAACAAACATAAGTTAGGAGACATAAACTTCTGGGGGCTTGTCCCAGCACATTGCACTCTAATTTACAAGCTCGGAACACTACCTCCAGGAAGACTGTGTTGTCCTAGTAACAAGACTTGAGAACGTAATAATGCTGCCGCCTTGTGGCTGCTTCCCACAACAGTAGCTTTAAACCCAGTGCCAATGGTTGCTTATATAGTCACAAGGACTGCAGGGCTGTAAAAGACACAGGCCCTCAAAAAATGCCCTGGGGTATGGAATTGGCAAGAAAATTCAACACATGAGAAATTTTCAAGAAGTCAATAAGAGGAGGGAAGTTGTAGTCACTCTTTAAAAAAAAAGGAAAAGAAAAAAAGGACATGCCTAAAGCTCAGCATAAGGAATTATTAGCCACATGCGTATCCAACCTCCAAAAAGGTTTCAGCTCACACCAGTCATGACCATCAGCAAAAAGTCTACAAACTATAAATGCTGAAGGGGTTTTAGAGAACTGTGTACCTTCTAGCTGCTGGTGGGATGTAAAGTGGTAACAGCAGTAACGCAAACTGAATCGAGCTGCTTGAAAAGGTAAACATTGAGCTACCATATGATGCGGCAGGGCACATTTTGGGCCTATAACCTAAGACAACTGGATTCGGAAAGACAGAGGCAGGCAAATGTGCACTGCAACAATATTGAAATAGCCAAGACATGGAAGCAAAAAAAAGGTCCATAAACAGATGAATGGACAAAGACGAAATGGTACACGTACCAAATGGAATAGAAGCCTCTGGAAAAAAATGAACAATGCCGTTTTCAGGACTAGAGTTGAGCCTAGAAATAATCATATAAGGTTAAGTAAGTCAAAAGGGTATGACAAATATCCTATGATATCATTAATACATGTTATCCTAAGATTGCTACCAATGAACATATTTCCACAGAAAAAGACACTCACAGACTTATCAAATAAACTAATGGTTAGCCAAAATGAAAGGTGGGAGGATGGGTAAATTAGGACAATGGGGTTAACATACATATACTAATGTATGTTAAATGTATATAAACATATCACATATAAACTATATGCATTATATCATCACCAATAGCTTCAAAAATATACATTCTGTAATCACGTACATGGTAGCAGGATCCGAAGATGAACAGACATATGTATGAATCATTGAGCAGATTCTGTACAGCCAGACAATCAAAACACTCTAAGCAAACTGACTCTGATAAGAAATAGAAATTAAATTTAAAAAGCAAACATAAGTTAGGAGACATAAACTTCTGGGGGCTTGTCCCAGCACATTCCACTCTAATTTACAACCTTGGAAAACTACCTCCAGGAAGACTCTGTTGCCCTAGTAACAAGAGTTGAGAAAGTAATAATGCTGCCACCTTGTGGCTGTTTCCCACAACAGCAGCTTTAAACCCAGTGCCAAAGGTTGCTTAATAGTCACAAGGACTGCAGGGCTCTAAATGACACCGGCCCTCAAAGAATGCCCTGGAGTAGGGAATAGGCAAAAAAATTCAACACATGAGTAAATTTTCAAGAAGTCAATAAGAGGAGGGAAGTTGTACTCACTCTTTAAAAAAAAAAGGAAAAGAATAAAAAAGGACATGCCTAAAGCTCAGTATAAGGAATTATTAGCCACATGCAAATTCATATTCAAAAAGGTTTCAGGTGACACCAGTCATGACCATCAGCAAAAAGTCTACAAACTATAAATGCTGAAGGGGTTTTAGAGCATTGTGTACCTTCTAGCTGCTGGTGGGATGTAAAGTGGAAACAGCACTAACGCAAAATGAATCGAGCTGCTTGAAAAGGTAAAAATTGAGCTACCAAATGATGGGGCAGGGCACCTTTTGGGCCTATAACCTAAGACCACCAAAATTGGAAACACAGAGGCAGGCAAATATGCACTGCAACAATACTGAAATAGCCAAGATATGGAAGCAAAAAAAAGGTCCATAAACAGATGAATGGACAAAGAAGAAGTGGTATACGGACAGAATGGAATAGTAGCCTCGGGAGAAAAATGAACAATGCTGTTTTCAGGACTACAGTTGAGCCTAGAAAAAATCATATAAGGTTAAGTAAGTCAAAAGGGTATGACAAATATCCTATGATATCATTTATACAAGTTTTCTTAAGATTGCTACCAATGAACATATTTCCACAGAAAAAGACACTCACAGACTTATCAAATAAACTAATGGTTAGCCAAAATGAAAGGTCGGGGGATGGGTAAGTTAGGACTATGGGGTTAACATACATATACTAAAGTAAGTTAAATGTATATAAACATATAACATATAAACGATATGAATTATATAATCACCAATACCTTCAAAATATATATTCTGTGATCACATACATGGTAACAGGATCCGAAGATGAACAGACATATGTATGAATCATTGAACAGATTCTGTACAGCCAGACAATCAAAACACTCTAATCAAATTTACTCCTATAAAAAATACAAATTAAATTTAAAAAACAAACATAAGTAAGGAGACATAAACTTCTGGGGGCTTGTCCCAGCACATTGCACTCTAATTTAAAAGCTCGGAACACTACCTCCAGGAAGACTGTGTTGTCCTAGTAACAAGACTTGAGAACGTAATAATGCTGCTGCCTTGTGGCTGCTTCCCACAACAGTAGCTTTAAACCCAGTGCCAATGGTTGCTTATATAGTCACAAGGACTGCAGGGCTGTAAAAGACACAGGCCCTCAAAAAATGCCCTGGGGTATGGAATTGGCAAGAAAATTCAACACATGAGAAATTTTCAAGAAGTCAATAAGAGGAGGGAAGTTGTAGTCACTCTTTAAAAAAAAAGGAAAAGAAAAAAAGGACATGCCTAAAGCTCAGCATAAGGAATTATTAGCCACATGCGTATCCAACCTCCAAAAAGGTTTCAGCTCACACCAGTCATGACCATCAGCAAAAAGTCTACAAACTATAAATGCTGAAGGGGTTTTAGAGAACTGTGTACCTTCTAGCTGCTGGTGGGATGTAAAGTGGTAACAGCAGTAACGCAAACTGAATCGAGCTGCTTGAAAAGGTAAACATTGAGCTACCATATGATGCGGCAGGGCACATTTTGGGCCTATAACCTAAGACAACTGGATTCGGAAAGACAGAGGCAGGCAAATGTGCACTGCAACAATATTGAAATAGCCAAGACATGGAAGCAAAAAAAAGGTCCATAAACAGATGAATGGACAAAGACGAAATGGTACACGTACCAAATGGAATAGAAGCCTCTGGAAAAAAATGAACAATGCCGTTTTCAGGACTAGAGATGAACCTAGAAATAATCATATAAGGTTAAGTAAGTCAAAAGGGTATGACAAATATCCTATGATATCATTAATACATGTTATCCTAAGATTGCTACCAATGAACATATTTCCACAGAAAAAGACACTCACAGACTTATCAAATAAACTAATGGTTAGCCAAAATGAAAGGTGGGAGGATGGGTAAATTAGGACAATGGGGTTAACATACATATACTAATGTATGTTAAATGTATATAAACATATCACATATAAACTATATGCATTATATCATCACCAATAGCTTCAAAAATATACATTCTGTAATCACGTACATGGTAGCAGGATCCGAAGATGAACAGACATATGTATGAATCATTGAACAGATTCTGTACAGCCAGAGAATCAAAACACTCTAAGCAAATTGACTCTGATAAGAAATAGAAATTATATTTAAAAAGCAAACATAAGTTAGGAGACATAAACTTCTGGGGGCTTGTCCCAGCACATTGCACTCTAATTTAAAAGCTCGGAACACTACCTCCAGGAAGACTGTGTTGTCCTAGTAACAAGACTTGAGAACGTAATAATGCTGCTGCCTTGTGGCTGCTTCCCACAACAGTAGCTTTAAACCCAGTGCCAATGGTTGCTTATATAGTCACAAGGACTGCACGGTTGTAAATGACACAGGCACTCAAAAAATGCCCTGGGGTAGGGAATAGGCAAGAAAATTCAACACATAAGAAACTTTTCAAGAAATCAATAAGAGGAGGGAAGTTGTACTCACTCATTTTAAAAAAAAGGAAAAGAAAAAATAGGACATGCCTAAAGCTCAGCATAAGGAATTATTAGCCACATGCGTATCCAACCTCCAAAAAGGTTTCAGCTCACACCAGTCATGACCATCAGCAAAAAGTCTACAAACTATAAATGCTGAAGGGGTTTTAGAGAAGTGTGTACCTTCTAGCTGCTGGTGGGATATAAAGTCGTAACAGCACTAATGCAAACTGAATCGAGCTGCTTGAAAACGTAAAAATTGAGCTACCATATGATGCGGCAGGGCACCTTTTGGGCCTATAACCTAAGACCACCAGAATCGGAAAGACAGAGGCAGGCAAATGTGCACTGCAACAATAATGAAATAGCAAAGACATGGAAGGAAAAAAAAAGGTCCATAAACAGATGAATGGACAAAGACGAAGTGGGATACGTACCAAATGGAATAGTAGCCTCGGGAAAAAAATGAACAATGCCGTTTTCAGGACTACAGTTGAGCCTAGAAATAATCATATAAGGTTAAGTAAGTCAAAAGGGTATGACAAATATCCTATGACATCATTTATACATGTTATCCTAAGATTGCTACCAATGAACATATTTCCACAGAAAAAGACACTCACAGACTTATCAAATAAACTAATGGCTAGCCAAAATGAAAGGTGGGAGGATGGGTAAATTAGGACAATGGGGTTAAAATACATATACTAATGTATGTTAAATGTATATAAACATATAACATATGAAATATATAAATAATATAATCACCAATACCTTTAAAATATACATTCTGTAATCACATACATGCTAACAGGTTCGAAGATGAACAGACATATGTATGAATCATTGAGCAGATTCTGTACAGCCAGAAAACCACAACACTCTAATCAAATTTACTCCGATAAGAAATAGAAATTAAATTTAAAAAACAAACATAAGTTAGGAGACATAAACTTCTGGGGGCTTGTCCCAGCACATTGCACTCTAATTTACAAGCTCGGAACACTACCTCCAGGAAGACTGTGTTGTCCTAATAACAAGACTTGAGAACGTAATAATGCTGCCGCCTTGTGGCTGCTTCCCACAACAGTAGCTTTAAACCCAGTGCCAATGGTTGCTTATATAGTCACAAGGACTGCAGGGCTGTAAAAGACACAGGCCCTCAAAAAATGCCCTGGGGTATGGAATTGGCAAGAAAATTCAACACATGAGTAACTTTTCAAGAAGTCAATAAGAGGAGGGAAGTTGTACTCACTCTTTAAAAAAAAAGGAAAAGAAAAAAAAAGGACATGCCTAAAGCTCAGTATAAGGAATTATTAGCCACATGCAAATTCAAATTCAAAAAGGTTTCAGGTGACACCAGTCATGACCATCAGCAAAAAGTCTACAAACTATAAATGCTGAAGGGGTTTTAGAGAATTGTGTACATTCTACCTGCTGGTGGGATGTAAAGTGGTAACAGCACTAACGCATACTGAATGGAGCTGCTTGAAAAGGTAAAAATTGAGTTACCATATGATGCGGCAGGGCACCTTTTGGGCCTATAACCTAAGACCACCAAAATCGGAAATACAGAGGCAGGCAAATGTGCACTGCAACAATACTGAAATACCCAAGACATGGAAGCAAAAAATGGTCCATAAACAGGTGAATGGACAAAGAAGAAGTGGTATATGGACAGAATGGAAGAGTAGCCTCGGGAAAAAAATGAACAATGCCGTTTTCAGAACTACAGTTGAGACTAGAAATAGTCATATAAGGGTAAGTTAGTCAAAAGGGTATGACAAATATCCTATGATATCATTTATACATGTTATCCTAAGATTGCTACCAATGAACATATTTCCACAAAAAAAGACACTCACAGACTTATCAAATAAACTAATGGTTAGCCAAAATGAAAGGTGGGAGGATGGGTAAATTAGGACTATGGGGTTAACATACATATACTAATGTATGTTAAATGTATATAAACATATAACATATGAACTATATAAAATATATAATCACCAAACCTTTAAAATATACATTCTGTAATCACATACATGATAACAGGTTCCGAAGATGAACAGATATATGTATGAATCATTGAGCAGATTCTGTACAGCCAATCAAAACACTCTAATCAAATTTACTCCGATAAGAAATAGAAATTAAATTTAAAAAGCAAACATAAGTTAGGAGACATAAACTTCTGGGGGCTTGTCCCAGCACATTGCACTCTAATTTACAACCTTGGAAAACTACCTCCAGGAAGACTCTGTTGCCCTAGTAAGAAGAGTGGAGAACGTAATAATGCTGCCGCCTTGTGGCTGTTTCCCACAACAGCAGCTTTAAACCCAGTGCCAAAGGTTGCTTAATAGTCACAAGGACTCAAGGGCTCTAAATGACACCTGCATTCAAAAAATGCCCTGGGGTAGGGAATAGGCAAAAAAATTCAACACATGAGAAACTTTTCAAGAAGTCAATAAGAGGAGGGAAGTTGTACTCACTCTTTAAAACAAAAGGAAAAGAAAAAAATGACATGCCTAAAGCTCAGTATAAGGAATTATTAGCCACATGCAAATTCAAATTCAAAAAGGTTTCAGGTAACACCAGTCATGACCATCATCAAAAAGTCTACAAACTATAAATGCTGAAGGGGTTTTAGAGGAATGTGTACCTTCTAGCTGCTGGTGGGATGTAAAGAAGTAATACCACTAATGCAAACTGAATGGAGCTGCTTCAAAAGGTAAAAATTGAGTTACCATACGATGCGGCAGGGCACCTTTTGGGCCTATAACCTAAGACCACCAGAATCGGAAAGACAGAGGCAGGCAAATGTGCACTGCAACAATACTGAAATAGCCAAGACATGGAAGCAAAAAAAGGTCCATAAACAGATGAATGGACAAAGACGAAGTGGGATACGTACCAAATGGAATAGTAGCCTCGGGAAAAAAATGAACAATGCCGTTTTCAGGACTACAGTTGAGCCTAGAAATAATCATATAAGGTTAAGTAAGTCAAAAGGGTATGACAAATATCCTAGGACATCATTTATACATGTTATCCTAAGATTGCTACCAATGAACATATTTCCACAGAAAAAGACACTCACAGACTTATCAAATAAACTAATTGCTAGCCAAAATGAAAGGTGGGAGGATGGGTAAATTAGGACTATGGGGTTAAAATACATATACTAATGTATGTTAAATGTATATAAACATATAACATATGAAATATATAAATTATATAATCACCAATACCTTTAAAATATACATTCTGTAATCACATACATGCTAACAGGTTCGAAGATGAACAGACATATGTATGAATCATTGAGCAGATTCTGTACAGCCAGAAAACCACAACACTCTAATCAAATTTACTCCGATAAGAAATAGAAATTAAATTTAAAAAGCAAACATAAGTTAGGAGACATAAACTTCTGGGGGCTTGTCCCAGCATATTGCACTCTAATTTACAAGCTCAGAACACTACCTCCAGGAAGACTCTGTTCTCCTAGTAACAAGACTTGAGAACGCAATAATGCTGCCGCCTTGTGGCTGCTTCCCACAACAGCACTTTAAACCCAGTGCCAATGATTGCTTATATAGTCACAAGGACTGCAGGGCTGTAAATGACACAAGCCCTCAAAATATGCCCTGGGGTAGGGAATTGGCAAGAACATTCAACACATGAGAAATTTCCAAGAAGTCAATAAGAGGAGGGAAGTTGTACTCACTCTTTAAAAAAAAAAGGAAAAGAAAAAAAAGGACATGCCTAAAGCTTAGTATAAGGAATTATTAGCCACATACAAATTCAAATTCAAAAAGGTTTCAGCTCACACCAGTCATTACCATCAGCAAAATGTCTACAAACTATAAATGCTGAAGGGGTTTTAGAGATCTGTGTACCTTCTAGCTGCTGGTGGGATGTAAAGTGGAAACAGCACTAACGCAAACTGAATCGAGCTGCTTGAAAAGGTAAAAATTGAGCTACCAAATGATGCGGCAGGGCACCTTTTGGGCCTATAACCTAAGAACACCAAAATTGGAAAGACAGAGGCAGGCAAATATGCACTGCAACAATACTGAAATAGCCAAGATATGGAAGCAAAAAAAAGGTCCATAAACAGATGAATGGACAAAGAAGAAGTGGTATACGGACAGAATGGAATAGTAGCCTCGGGAGAAAAATGAACAATGCCATTTTCAGGACTAGAGTTGAGCCTAGAAATAATCATATAAGGTTAAGTAAGTCAAAAGGGTATGACAAATATCCTATGACATCATTTATACATGTTATCCTAAGATTGCTACCAATGAACATATTTCCACAGAAAAAGACACTCACAGACTTATCATATAAACTAATGGTTAGCCAAAATGAAAGGTGGGAGGATGGGTAAATTAGGACTATGGGGTTAACATACATATACTAATGTATGTTAAATGTATATAAACATATAACATATAAATGATATGAATTATATATTCACCAATACCTTCAAAATATACATTCTGTAATCACATACATGGTAACAGGATCCGAAGATGAACAGACATATGTATGAATCATTGAGCAGATTCTGTACAGCCAGACAATCAAAACACTCTAATCAAATTTACTCCGATAAGAAATAGAAATTAAATTTAAAAAACAAACATAAGTTAGGAGACATAAACTTTTGGGGGCTTGTCCCAGCACATTGCACTCTAATTTACAAGCTCGGAACACTACCTCCAGGAAGACTGTGTTGTCCTAGTAACAAGACTTGAGAACGTAATAATGCTGCCGCCTTGTGGCTGCTTCCCACAACAGTAGCTTTAAACCCAGTGCCAATGGTTGCTTATATAGTCACAAGGACTGCAGGGCTGTAAAAGACACAGGCCCTCAAAAAATACCCTGGTGTAGGGAATTGGCAAGAAAATTCAACACATGAGAAATTTTCAAGAAGTCAATAAGAGTACGGAAGTTGTACTCACTCTTTAAAAAAAAGGAAAAGAAAAAAAGGACATGCCTAAAGCTCAGCATAAGGAATTATTAGCCACATGCGTATCCAACCTCTAAAAAGGTTTCAGCTCACACCAGTCATGACCATCAGCAAAAAGTCTACAAACTATAAATGCTGAAGGGGTTTTAGAGAACTGTGTACCTTCTAGCTGCTGTTTGGATGTAAAGTGGTAACAGCAGTAACGCAAACTGAATCGAGCTGCTTGAAAAGGTAAACACTGAGCTACCATATGATGCGGCAGGGCACCTTTTGGGCCTATAACCTAAGACCACCGGATTCGGAAAGACAGAGGCAGGCAAATGTGCACTGCAACAATATTGAAATAGCCAAGACATGGAAGCAAAAAAAAGGTCCATAAACAGATGAATGGACAAAGACGAAATGGTATACGTACCAAATGGAATAGTAGCCTCTGGAAAAAAATGAACAATGCCGTTTTCAGGACTAGAGTTGAGCCTAGAAATAATCATATAAGGTTAAGTAAGTCAAAAGGGTATGACAAATATCCTATGATATCATTTATACATGTTATCCTAAGATTGCTACCAATGAACATATTTCCACAGAAAAAGACACTCACAGACTTATCAAATAAACTAATGGTTAGCCAAAATGAAAGGTGGGGGGATGGGTAAATTAGGACTATGGGGTTAACATACATATACTAATATAAGTTAAATGTATATAAACATATAACATATAAATGATATGAATTATATAATCACCAATACCTTCAAAATATACATTCTGTAATCACATACATGGTAACAGGATCCGAAGATGAACAGACATATGTATGAATCATTGAACAGATTCTGTACAGCCAGACAATCAAAACACTCTAATCAAATTTACTCCGATAAAAAATACAAATTAAATTTAAAAAACAAACATAAGTAAGGAGACATAAACTTCTGGGGGCTTGTCCCAGCACATTGCACTCTAATTTAAAAGCTCGGAACACTACCTCCAGGAAGACTCTGTTGTCCTAGTAACAAGACTTGAGAACGTAATAATGCTGCCGCCTTGTGGCTGTCTCCAAAAACAGCACCTTTAAACCCAGTGCCAATGGTTGCTTATATAGTCACAAGGACTGTACGGTTGTAAATGACACAGGCACTCAAAAAATGCCCTGGGGTAGGGAATAGGCAAGAAAATTCAACACATAAGAAACTTTTCAAGAAATCAATAAGAGGAGGGAAGTTGTACTCACTCTTTTTAAAAAAAAGGAAAAGAAAAAATAGGACATGCCTAAAGCTCAGCATAAGGAATTATTAGCCACATGGGTATCCAACCTCCAAAAAGGTTTCAGCTCACACCAGTCATGACCATCAGCAAAATGTCTACAAACTATAAATGCTGAAGGGGTTTTAGAGATCTGTGTACCTTCTAGCTGCTGGTGGGATGTAAAGTGGCAACAGCACTAACGCAAACTGAATGGAGCTGCTTGAAAAGGTAAAAATTGAGCTACCATATGATGCGGCAGGGCACCTTTTGGGCCTATAACCTAAGACCACCAGATTCGGAAAGAGAGAGGCAGGCAAATGTGCATTGCAACAATATTGAAATAGCCAAGACATGGAAGCAAAAAAAAGGTCCATAAACAGATGAATGGAGAAAGACGAAGTGGGATACGTACCAAATGGAATAGTAGCCTCGGGAAAAAAATGAACAATGCCGTTTTCAGGACTACAGTTGAGCCTAGAAATAATCATATAAGGTTAAGTAAGTCAAACGGGTATGACAAATATCCTAGGACATCATTTATACATGTTATCCTAAGATTGCTACCAATGAACATATTTCCACAGAAAAAGACACTCACAGACTTATCAAATAAACTAATGGCTAGCCAAAATGAAAGGTGGGAGGATGGGTAAATTAGGACTATGGGGTTAAAATACATATACTAATGTATGTTAAATGTATATAAACATATAACATATGAAATATATAAATTATATAATCACCAATACCTTTAAAATATACATTCTGTAATCACATACATGCTAACAGGTTCGAAGATGAACAGACATATGTATGAATCATTGAGCAGATTCTGTACAGCCAGAAAACCACAACACTCTAATCAAATTTACTCCGATAAGAAATAGAAATTAAATTTAAAAAACAAACATAAGTTAGGAGACATAAACTTCTGGGGGCTTGTCCCAGCACATTGCACTCTAATTTACAAGCTCGGAACACTACCTCCAGGAAGACTGTGTTGTCCTAGTAACAAGACTTGAGAACGTAATAATGCTGCCGCCTTGTGGCTGCTTCCCACAACAGTAGCTTTAAACCCAGTGCCAATGGTTGCTTATATAGTCACAAGGACTGCAGGGCTGTAAAAGACACAGACCCTCAAAAAATGCCCTGCGGTATGGAATTGGCAAGAAAATTCAACACATGAGAAATTTTCAAGAAGTCAATAAGAGGAGGGAAGTTGTAGTCACTCTTTAAAAAAAAAGGAAAAGAAAAAAAGGACATGCCTAAAGCTCAGCATAAGGAATTATTAGCCACATGCGTATCCAACCTCCAAAAAGGTTTCAGCTCACACCAGTCATGACCATCAGCAAAAAGTCTACAAACTATAAATGCTGAAGGGGTTTTAGAGAACTGTGTACCTTCTAGCTGCTGGTGGGATGTAAAGTGGTAACAGCAGTAACGCAAACTGAATCGAGCTGCTTGAAAAGGTAAACATTGAGCTACCATATGATGCGGCAGGGCACATTTTGGGCCTATAACCTAAGACAACTGGATTCGGAAAGACAGAGGCAGGCAAATGTGCACTGCAACAATATTGAAATAGCCAAGACATGGAAGCAAAAAAAAGGTCCATAAACAGATGAATGGACAAAGACGAAATGGTACACGTACCAAATGGAATAGAAGCCTCTGGAAAAAAATGAACAATGCCGTTTTCAGGACTAGAGATGAGCCTAGAAATAATCATATAAGGTTAAGTAAGTCAAAAGGGTATGACAAATATCCTATGATATCATTAATACATGTTATCCTAAGATTGCTACCAATGAACATATTTCCACAGAAAAAGACACTCACAGACTTATCAAATAAACTAATGGTTAGCCAAAATGAAAGGTGGGAGGATGGGTAAATTAGGACAATGGGGTTAACATACATATACTAATGTATGTTAAATGTATATAAACATATCACATATAAACTATATGCATTATATCATCACCAATAGCTTCAAAAATATACATTCTGTAATCACGTACATGGTAGCAGGATCCGAAGATGAACAGACATATGTATGAATCATTGAACAGATTCTGTACAGCCAGACAATCAAAACACTCTAAGCAAATTGACTCTGATAAGAAATAGAAATTATATTTAAAAAGCAAACATAAGTTAGGAGACATAAACTTCTGGGGGCTTGTCCCAGCACATTGCACTCTAATTTAAAAGCTCGGAACACTACCTCCAGGAAGACTCTGTTGTCCTAGTAACAAGACTTGAGAACGTAATAATGCTGCTGCCTTGTGGCTGCTTCCCACAACAGTAGCTTTAAACCCAGTGCCAATGGTTGCTTATATAGTCACAAGGACTGCACGGTTGTAAATGACACAGGCACTCAAAAAATGCCCTGGGGTAGGGAATAGGCAAGAAAATTCAACACATAAGAAACTTTTCAAGAAATCAATAAGAGGAGGGAAGTTGTACTCACTCATTTTAAAAAAAAGGAAAAGAAAAAATAGGACATGCCTAAAGCTCAGCATAAGGAATTATTAGCCACATGCGTATCCAACCTCCAAAAAGGTTTCAGCTCACACCAGTCATGACCATCAGCAAAAAGTCTACAAACTATAAATGCTGAAGGGGTTTTAGAGAAGTGTGTACCTTCTAGCTGCTGGTGGGATATAAAGTCGTAACAGCACTAATGCAAACTGAATCGAGCTGCTTGAAAACGTAAAAATTGAGCTACCATATGATGCGGCAGGGCACCTTTTGGGCCTATAACCTAAGACCACCAGAATCGGAAAGACAGAGGCAGGCAAATGTGCACTGCAACAATACTGAAATAGCAAAGACATGGAAGCAAAAAAAAAGGTCCATAAACAGATGAATGGACAAAGACGAAGTGGGATACGTACCAAATGGAATAGTAGCCTCGGGAAAAAAATGAACAATGCCGTTTTCAGGACTACAGTTGAGCCTAGAAATAATCATATAAGGTTAAGTAAGTCAAAAGGGTATGACAAATATCCTATGACATCATTTATACATGTTATCCTAAGATTGCTACCAATGAACATATTTCCACAGAAAAAGACACTCACAGACTTATCAAATAAACTAATGGCTAGCCAAAATGAAAGGTGGGAGGATGGGTAAATTAGGACAATGGGGTTAAAATACATATACTAATGTATGTTAAATGTATATAAACATATAACATATGAAATATATAAATAATATAATCACCAATACCTTTAAAATATACATTCTGTAATCACATACATGCTAACAGGTTCGAAGATGAACAGACATATGTATGAATCATTGAGCAGATTCTGTACAGCCAGAAAACCACAACACTCTAATCAAATTTACTCCGATAAGAAATAGAAATTAAATTTAAAAAACAAACATAAGTTAGGAGACATAAACTTCTGGGGGCTTGTCCCAGCACATTGCACTCTAATTTACAAGCTCGGAACACTACCTCCAGGAAGACTGTGTTGTCCTAGTAACAAGACTTGAGAACGTAATAATGCTGCCGCCTTTTGGCTGCTTCCCACAACAGTAGCTTTAAACCCAGTGCCAATGGTTGCTTATATAGTCACAAGGACTGCAGGGCTGTAAAAGACACAGGCCCTCAAAAAATGCCCTGGGGTATGGAATTGGCAAGAAAATTCAACACATGAGTAACTTTTCAAGAAGTCAATAAGAGGAGGGAAGTTGTACTCACTCTTTAAAAAAAAAGGAAAAGAAAAAAAAAGGACATGCCTAAAGCTCAGTATAAGGAATTATTAGCCACATGCAAATTCAAATTCAAAAAGGTTTCAGGTGACACCAGTCATGACCATCAGCAAAAAGTCTACAAACTATAAATGCTGAAGGGGTTTTAGAGAATTGTGTACATTCTACCTGCTGGTGGGATGTAAAGTGGTAACAGCACTAACGAATACTGAATGGAGCTGCTTGAAAAGGTAAAAATTGAGTTACCATATGATGCGGCAGGGCACCTTTTGGGCCTATAACCTAAGACCACCAAAATCGGAAATACAGAGGCAGGCAAATGTGCACTGCAACAATACTGAAATACCCAAGACATGGAAGCAAAAAATGGTCCATAAACAGGTGAATGGACAAAGAAGAAGTGGTATATGGACAGAATGGAAGAGTAGCCTCGGGAAAAAAATGAACAATGCCGTTTTCAGAACTACAGTTGAGACTAGAAATAGTCATATAAGGGTAAGTTAGTCAAAAGGGTATGACAAATATCCTATGATATCATTTATACATGTTATCCTAAGATTGCTACCAATGAACATATTTCCACAAAAAAAGACACTCACAGACTTATCAAATAAACTAATGGTTAGCCAAAATGAAAGGTGGGAGGATGGGTAAATTAGGACTATGGGGTTAACATACATATACTAATGTATGTTAAATGTATATAAACATATAACATATGAACTATATAAAATATATAATCACCAAACCTTTAAAATATACATTCTGTAATCACATACATGATAACAGGTTCCGAAGATGAACAGATATATGTATGAATCATTGAGCAGATTCTGTACAGCCAATCAAAACACTCTAATCAAATTTACTCCGATAAGAAATAGAAATTAAATTTAAAAAGCAAACATAAGTTAGGAGACATAAACTTCTGGGGGCTTGTCCCAGCACATTCCACTCTAATTTACAACCTTGGAAAACTACCTCCAGGAAGACTCTGTTGCCCTAGTAAGAAGAGTGGAGAACGTAATAATGCTGCCGCCTTGTGGCTGTTTCCCACAACAGCAGCTTTAAACCCAGTGCCAAAGGTTACTTATTAGTCACAAGGACTCAAGGGCTCTAAATGACACCTGCATTCAAAAAATGCCCTGGGGTAGGGAATAGGCAAAAAAATTCAACACATGAGAAACTTTTCAAGAAGTCAATAAGAGGAGGGAAGTTGTACTCACTCTTTAAAACAAAAGGAAAAGAAAAAAATGACATGCCTAAAGCTCAGTATAAGGAATTATTAGCCACATGCAAATTCAAATTCAAAAAGGTTTCAGGTAACACCAGTCATGACCATCATCAAAAAGTCTACAAACTATAAATGCTGAAGGGGTTTTAGAGGAATGTGTACCTTCTAGCTGCTGGTGGGATGTAAAGAAGTAATACCACTAATGCAAACTGAATGGAGCTGCTTCAAAAGGTAAAAATTGAGTTACCATACGATGCGGCAGGGCACCTTTTGGGCCTATAACCTAAGACCACCAGAATCGGAAAGACAGAGGCAGGCAAATGTGCACTGCAACAATACTGAAATAGCCAAGACATGGAAGCAAAAAAAGGTCCATAAACAGATGAATGGACAAAGACGAAGTGGGATACGTACCAAATGGAATAGTAGCCTCGGGAAAAAAATGAACAATGCCGTTTTCAGGACTACAGTTGAGCCTAGAAATAATCATATAAGGTTAAGTAAGTCAAAAGGGTATGACAAATATCCTAGGACATCATTTATACATGTTATCCTAAGATTGCTACCAATGAACATATTTCCACAGAAAAAGACACTCACAGACTTATCAAATAAACTAATTGCTAGCCAAAATGAAAGGTGGGAGGATGGGTAAATTAGGACTATGGGGTTAAAATACATATACTAATGTATGTTAAATGTATATAAACATATAACATATGAAATATATAAATTATATAATCACCAATACCTTTAAAATATACATTCTGTAATCACATACATGCTAACAGGTTCGAAGATGAACAGACATATGTATGAATCATTGAGCAGATTCTGTACAGCCAGAAAACCACAACACTCTAATCAAATTTACTCCGATAAGAAATAGAAATTAAATTTAAAAAGCAAACATAAGTTAGGAGACATAAACTTCTGGGGGCTTGTCCCAGCATATTGCACTCTAATTTACAAGCTCAGAACACTACCTCCAGGAAGACTCTGTTCTCCTAGTAACAAGACTTGAGAACGCAATAATGCTGCCGCCTTGTGGCTGCTTCCCACAACAGCACTTTAAACCCAGTGCCAATGATTGCTTATATAGTCACAAGGACTGCAGGGCTGTAAATGACACAAGCCCTCAAAATATGCCCTGGGGTAGGGAATTGGCAAGAACATTCAACACATGAGAAATTTCCAAGAAGTCAATAAGAGGAGGGAAGTTGTACTCACTCTTTAAAAAAAAAAGGAAAAGAAAAAAAAGGACATGCCTAAAGCTTAGTATAAGGAATTATTAGCCACATACAAATTCAAATTCAAAAAGGTTTCAGCTCACACCAGTCATTACCATCAGCAAAATGTCTACAAACTATAAATGCTGAAGGGGTTTTAGAGATCTGTGTACCTTCTAGCTGCTGGTGGGATGTAAAGTGGAAACAGCACTAACGCAAACTGAATCGAGCTGCTTGAAAAGGTAAAAATTGAGCTACCAAATGATGCGGCAGGGCACCTTTTGGGCCTATAACCTAAGAACACCAAAATTGGAAAGACAGAGGCAGGCAATATGCACTGCAACAATACTGAAATAGCCAAGATATGGAAGCAAAAAAAAGGTCCATAAACAGATGAATGGACAAAGAAGAAGTGGTATACGGACAGAATGGAATAGTAGCCTCGGGAGAAAAATGAACAATGCCATTTTCAGGACTAGAGTTGAGCCTAGAAATAATCATATAAGGTTAAGTAAGTCAAAAGGGTATGACAAATATCCTATGACATCATTTATACATGTTATCCTAAGATTGCTACCAATGAACATATTTCCACAGAAAAAGACACTCACAGACTTATCATATAAACTAATGGTTAGCCAAAATGAAAGGTGGGAGGATGGGTAAATTAGGACTATGGGGTTAACATACATATACTAATATAAGTTAAATGTATATAAACATATAACATATAAATGATATGAATTATATAATCACCAATACCTTCAAAATATACATTCTGTAATCACATACATGCTAACAGGTTCAGAAGATGAACAGATATATGTATGAATCATTGAACAGATTCTGTACAGCCAGACAATCAAAACACTCTAATCAAATTTACTCCGATAAAAAATACAAATTAAATTTAAAAAACAAACATAAGTAAGGAGACATAAACTTCTGGGGGCTTGTCCCAGCACATTGCACTCTAATTTAAAAGCTCGGAACACTACCTCCAGGAAGACTCTGTTCTCCTAGTAACAAGACTTGAGAACGCAATAATGCTGCCGCCTTGTGGCTGCTTCCCACAACAGCACTTTAAACCCAGTGCCAATGATTGCTTATATAGTCACAAGGACTGCAGGGCTGTAAATGACACAAGCCCTCAAAATATGCCCTGGGGTAGGGAATTGGCAAGAACATTCAACACATGAGAAATTTCCAAGAAGTCAATAAGAGGAGGGAAGTTGTACTCACTCTTTAAAAAAAAAAGGAAAAGAAAAAAAAGGACATGCCTAAAGCTTAGTATAAGGAATTATTAGCCACATACAAATTCAAATTCAAAAAGGTTTCAGCTCACAACAGTCATTACCATCAGCAAAATGTCTACAAACTATAAATGCTGAAGGGGTTTTAGAGATCTGTGTACCTTCTAGCTGCTGGTGGGATGTAAAGTGGAAACAGCACTAACGCAAACTGAATCGAGCTGCTTGAAAAGGTAAAAATTGAGCTACCAAATGATGGGGCAGGGCACCTTTTGGGCCTATAACCTAAGACCACCAAAATTGGAAAGACAGAGGCAGGCAAATATGCACTGCAACAATACTGAAATAGCCAAGATATGGAAGCAAAAAAAAGGTCCATAAACACATGAATGGACAAAGAAGAAGTGGTATACGGACAGAATGGAATAGTAGCCTCGGGAGAAAAATGAACAATGCTGTTTTCAGGACTACAGTTGAGCCTAGAAAAAATCATATAAGGTTAAGTAAGTCAAAAGGGTATGACAAATATCCTATGATATCATTTATACAAGTTTTCTTAAGATTGCTACCACTGAACATATTTCCACAGAAAAAGACACTCACAGACTTATCAAATAAACTAATGTTTAGCCAAAATGAAAGGTGGGGGGATGGGTAAGTTAGGACTATGGGGTTAACATACATATACTAATGTAAGTTAAATGAATATAAACATATAACATATAAACGATATGAATTATATAATCACCAATACCTTCAAAATATATATTCTGTGATCACATACATGGTAACAGGATCCGAAGATGAACAGACATATGTATGAATCATTGAACAGATTCTGTACAGCCAGACAATCAAAACACTCTAATCAAATTTACTCCGATAAAAAATACAAATTAAATTTAAAAAACAAACATAAGTAAGGAGACATAAACTTCTGGGGGCTTGTCCCAGCACATTGCACTCTAATTTAAAAGCTCGGAACACTACCTCCAGGAAGACTCTGTTGTCCTAGTAACAAGACTTGAGAACGTAATAATGCTGCCGCCTTGTGGCTGTCTCCAAAAACAGCACCTTTAAACCCAGTGCCAATGGTTGCTTATATAGTCACAAGGACTGCACGGTTGTAAATGACACAGGCACTCAAAAAATGCCCTGGGGTAGGGAATAGGCAAGAAAATTCAACACATAAGAAACTTTTCAAGAAATCAATAAGAGGAGGGAAGTTGTACTCACTCATTTTAAAAAAAAGGAAAAGAAAAAATAGGACATGCCTAAAGCTCAGCATAAGGAATTATTAGCCACATGCGTATCCAACCTCCAAAAAGGTTTCAGCTCACACCAGTCATGACCATCAGCAAAAAGTCTACAAGCTATAAATGCTGAAGGGGTTTTAGAGAAGTGTGTACCTTCTAGCTGCTGGTGGGATATAAAGTCGTAACAGCACTAATGCAAACTGAATCGAGCTGCTTGAAAACGTAAAAATTGAGCTACCATATGATGCGGCAGGGCATCTTTTGGGCCTATAACCTAAGACCACCAGAATCGGAAAGACAGAGGCAGGCAAATGTGCACTGCAACAATACTGAAATAGCAAAGACATGGAAGCAAAAAAAAAGGTCCATAAACAGATGAATGGACAAAGACGAAGTGGGATACGTACCAAATGGAATAGTAGCCTCGGGAAAAAAATGAACAATGCCGTTTTCAGGACTACAGTTGAGCCTAGAAATAATCATATAAGGTTAAGTAAGTCAAAAGGGTATGACAAATATCCTATGACATCATTTATACATGTTATCCTAAGATTGCTATCAATGAACATATTTCCACAGAAAAAGACACTCACAGACTTATCAAATAAACTAATGGCTAGCCAAAATGAAAGGTGGGAGGATGGGTAAATTAGGACTATGGGGTTAACATACATATACTAATGTATGTTAAATGTATATAAACATATAACATATGAACTATATAAATTATATAATCACCAATACCTTTAAAATATACATTCTGTAATCACATACATGCTAACAGGTTCCGAAGATGAACAGATATATGTATGAATCATTGAACAGATTCTGTACAGTCAGACAATCAAAACACTCTAATCAAATTTACTCCGATAAAAAATACAAATTAAATTTAAAAAACAAACATAAGTAAGGAGACATAAACTTCTGGGGGCTTGTCCCAGCACATTGCACTCTAATTTAAAAGCTCGGAACACTACCTCCAGGAAGACTCTGTTGTCCTAGTAACAAGACTTGAGAACGTAATAATGCTGCCGCCTTGTGGCTGTCTCCAAAAACAGCACCTTTAAACCCAGTGCCAATGGTTGCTTATATAGTCACAAGGACTGCAGGGTTGTAAATGACACAGGCACTCAAAAAATGCCCTGGGGTAGGGAATAGGCAAGAAAATTCAACACATAAGAAACTTTTCAAGAAATCAATAAGAGGAGGGAAGTTGTACTCACTCATTTTAAAAAAAAGGAAAAGAAAAAATAGGACATGCCTAAAGCTCAGCATAAGGAATTATTAGCCACATGCGTATCCAACCTAGAAAAAGGTTTCAGCTCACACCAGTCATGACCATCAGCAAAAAGTCTACAAACTATAAATGCTGAAGGGGTTTTAGAGAAGTGTGTACCTTCTAGCTGCTGGTGGGATATAAAGTCGTAACAGCACTAATGCAAACTGAATCGAGCTGCTTGAAAACGTAAAAATTGAGCTACCATATGATGCGGCAGGGCACCTTTTGGGCCTATAACCTAAGACCACCAGAATCGGAAAGACAGAGGCAGGCAAATGTGCACTGCAACAATACTGAAATAGCAAAGACATGGAAGCAAAAAAAAAGGTCCATAAACAGATGAATGGACAAAGACGAAGTGGGATACGTACCAAATGGAATAGTAGCCTCGGGAAAAAAATGAACAATGCCGTTTTCAGGACTACAGTTGACCCTAGAAATAATCATATAAGGTTAAGTAAGTCAAAAGGGTATGACAAATATACTATGACATCATTTATACATGTTACCCTAAGATTGCTACCAATGAACATATTTCCACAGAAAAAGACACTCACAGACTTATCAAATAAACTAATGGCTAGCCAAAATGAAAGGTGGGAGGATGGGTAAATTAGGACAATGGGGTTAAAATACATATACTAATGTATGTTAAATGTATATAAACATATAACATATGAAATATATAAATAATATAATCACCAATACCTTTAAAATATACATTCTGTAATCACATACATGCTAACAGGTTCGAAGATGAACAGACATATGTATGAATCATTGAGCAGATTCTGTACAGTCAGAAAACCACAACACTCTAATCAAATTTACTCCGATAAGAAATAGAAATTAAATTTAAAAAACAAACATAAGTTAGGAGACATAAACTTCTGGGGGCTTGTCCCAGCACATTGCACTCTAATTTACAAGCTCGGAACACTACCTCCAGGAAGACTGTGTTGTCCTAGTAACAAGACTTGAGAACGTAATAATGCTGCCGCCATGTGGCTGCTTCCCACAACAGTAGCTTTAAACCCAGTGCCAATGGTTGCTTATATAGTCACAAGGACTGCAGGGCTGTAAAAGACACAGGCCCTCAAAAAATGCCCTGGGGTATGGAATTGGCAAGAAAATTCAACACATGAGTAACTTTTCAAGAAGTCAATAAGAGGAGGGAAGTTGTACTCACTCTTTAAAAAAAAAGGAAAAGAAAAAAAAAGGACATGCCTAAAGCTCAGTATAAGGAATTATTACCCACATGCAAATTCAAATTCAAAAAGGTTTCAGGTGACACCAGTCATGACCATCAGCAAAAAGTCTACAAACTATAAATGCTGAAGGGGTTTTAGAGAATTGTGTACATTCTAGCTGCTGGTGGGATGTAAAGTGGTAACAGCACTAACGCATACTGAATGGAGCTGCTTGAAAAGGTAAAAATTGAGTTACCATATGATGCGGCAGGGCACCTTTTGGGCCTATAACCTAAGACCACCAAAATCGGAAATACAGAGGCAGGCAAATGTGCACTGCAACAATACTGAAATACCCAAGACATGGAAGCAAAAAATGGTCCATAAACAGGTGAATGGACAAAGAAGAAGTGGTATATGGACAGAATGGAAGAGTAGCCTCGGGAAAAAAATGAACAATGCCGTTTTCAGAACTACAGTTGAGACTAGAAATAGTCATATAAGGTTAAGTAAGTAAAAAGGGTGTGACAAATATCCTATGAAATCATTTATACATGTTTTCCTAAGATTACTACCAATGAACATATTTCCACAGAAAAAGACAGTCACAGACTTATCAAAAATACTAACGGTTAGCCAAAATGAAAGGTGGGAGGATGGGTAAATTAGGACTATGGGGTTAACCAACATATACTAATGTATGTTAAATGTATATAAACATATAACATATGAACTATATAAATTATATAATCACCAAACCTTTAAAATATACATTCTGTAATCACATACATAATAACAGGTTCCGAAGATGAACAGATATATGTATGAATCATTGAGCAGATTCTGTACAGCCAATCAAAACTCTCTAATCAAATTTACTCCGATAAGAAATAGAAATTAAATTTAAAAAGCAAACATAAGTTAGGAGACATAAACTTCTGGGGGCTTGTCCCAGCACATTCCACTCTAATTTACAACCTTGGAAAACTACCTCCAGGAAGACTCTGTTGCCCTAGTAAGAAGAGGTGAGAACGTAATAATGCTGCCGCCTTGTGGCTGTTTCCCACAACAGCAGCTTTAAACCCAGTGCCAAAGGTTGCTTAATAGTCACAAGGACTGAAGGGCTCTAAATGACACCTGCATTCAAAAAATGCCCTGGGGTAGGGAATAGGCAAAAAAATTCAACACATGAGAAACTTTTCAAGAAGTCAATAAGAGGAGGGAAGTTGTACTCACTCTTTAAAACAAAAGGAAAAGAAAAAAATGACATGCCTAAAGCTCAGTATAAGGAATTATTAGCCACATGCAAATTCAAATTCAAAAAGGTTTCAGGTAACACCAGTCATGACCATCATCAAAAAGTCTACAAACTATAAATGCTGAAGGGGTTTTAGAGGAATGTGTACCTTCTAGCTGCTGGTGGGATGTAAAGAAGTAATACCACTAATGAAACTGAATGGAGCTGCTTGAAAAGGTAAAAATTGAGTTACCATACGATGCAGCAGGGCACCTTTTGGGCCTATAACCTAAGACCACCAGAATCGGAAAGACAGAGGCAGGCAAATGTGCACTGCAACAATACTGAAATAGCCAAGACATGGAAGCAAAAAAAGGTCCATAAACAGATGAATGGACAAAGACGAAATGGTATACATACCAAATGGAATAGTAGCCTCTGGAAAACAATGAACAATGCCGTTTTCAGGACTAGAGTTGAGCCTAGAAATAATCATATAAGGTTAAGTAAGTCAAAAGGGTATGACAAATATCCTATGATATCATTTATACATGTTATCCTAAGATTGCTACCAATGAACATATTTCCACAGAAAAAGACACTCACAGACTTATTAAATAAACTAATGGTTAGCCAAAATGAAAGGTGGGGGGATGGGTAAATTAGGACTATGGGGTTAACATACATATACTAATATAAGTTAAATGTATATAAACATATAACATATAAATGATATGAATTATATAATCACCAATACCTTCAAAATATACATTCTGTAATCACATACATGGTAACAGGATCCGAAGATGAACAGACATATGTATGAATCATTGAACAGATTCTGTACAGCCAGACAATCAAAACACTCTAATCAAATTTACTCCGATAAAAAATACAAATTAAATTTAAAAAACAAACATAAGTAAGGAGACATAAACTTCTGGGGGCTTGTCCCAGCACATTGCACTCTAATTTAAAAGCTCGGAACACTACCTCCAGGAAGACTCTGTTGTCCTAGTAACAAGACTTGAGAACGTAATAATGCTGCCGCCTTGTGGCTGTCTCCAAAAACAGCACCTTTAAACCCAGTGCCAATGGTTGCTTATATAGTCACAAGGACTGTACGGTTGTAAATGACACAGGCACTCAAAAAATGCCCTGGGGTAGGGAATAGGCAAGAAAATTCAACACATAAGAAACTTTTCAAGAAATCAATAAGAGGAGGGAAGTTGTACTCACTCTTTTTAAAAAAAAGGAAAAGAAAAAATAGGACATGCCTAAAGCTCAGCATAAGGAATTATTAGCCATATGCGTATCCAACCTCCAAAAAGGTTTCAGCTCACACCAGTCATGACCATCAGCAAAAAGTCTACAAACTATAAATGCTGAAGGGGTTTTAGAGAAGTGTGTACCTTCTAGCTGCTGGTGGGATATAAAGTTGTAACAGCACTAAAGCAAACTGAATCGAGCTGCTTGAAAACGTAAAAATTGAACTACCATATGATGCGGCAGGGCACCTTTTGGGCCTATAACCTAAGACCACCAGAATCGGAAAGACAGAGGCAGGCAAATGTGCACTGCAACAATACTGAAATAGCAAAGACATGGAAGCAAAAAAAAGGTCCATAAACAGGTGAATGGACAAAGAAGAAGTGGTATATGGACAGAATGGAAGAGTAGCCTCGGGAAAAAAATGAACAATGCCGTTTTCAGGACTAGAGTTGAGACTAGAAATAATCATATAAGGTTAAGTAAGACAAAAGGGTATTACAAATATCCTATGATATTATTTATACAAGTTTTCCTAAGATTGCTACCAATGAACATATTTCCACAGAAAAAGACACTCACAGACTTATCAAATAAACTAATGGTTAGCCAAAATGAAAGGTGGGAGGATGGGTAAATTAGGACTATGGGGTTAACATACATATACTAATATAAGTTAAATGTATATAAACATATAACATATAAATGATATGAATTATATAATCACCAATACCTTCAAAATATACATTCTGTAATCACATACATGGTAACAGGATCCGAAGATGAACAGACATATGTGTGAATCATTGAACAGATTCTGTACAGCCAGACAATCAAAACACTCTAATCAAATTTACTCCGATAAAAAATACAAATTAAATTTAAAAAACAAACATAAGTAAGGAGACATAAACTTCTGGGGGCTTGTCCCAGCACATTGCACTCTAATTTACAAGCTCGGAACACTACCTCCAGGAAGACTCTGTTGTCCTAGTAACAAGACTTGAGAACGTAATAATGCTGCCGCCTTGTGGCTGTCTCCCAAAACAGCAGCTTTAAACCCAGTGACAATGGTTGCTTATATAGTCCCAAGGACTGCAGGGCTGTAAATGACACAGCCCTCAAAAATTGCCCTGGGGTAGGGAATAGGCAAGAAAATCCAACACATGAGAAATTTTTCAAGAAGTCAATAAGAGGAGGGGAGTTGTACTCACTCTTTAAAAAAAAAAAGGAAAAGAAAAAAAAGGACATGCCTAAAGCTTAGTATAAGGAATTATTAGCCACATACAAATTCAAATTCAAAAAGGTTTCAGCTCACACCAGTCATTACCATCAGCAAAATGTCTACAAACTATAAATGCTGAAGGGGTTTTAGAGATCTGTGTACCTTCTAGCTGCTGGTGGGATGTAAAGTGGAAACAGCACTAACGCAAACTGAATCGAGCTGCTTGAAAAGGTAAAAATTGAGCTACCAAATGATGCGGCAGGGCACCTTTTGGGCCTATAACCTAAGACCACCAAAATTGGAAAGACAGAGGCAGGCAAATATGCACTGCAACAATACTGAAATAGCCAAGATATGGAAGCAAAAAAAAGGTCCATAAACAGATGAATGGACAAAGAAGAAGTGGTATACGGACAGAATGGAATAGTAGCCTCGGGAGAAAAATGAACAATGCTGTTTTCAGGACTACAGTTGAGCCTAGAAAAAATCATATAAGGTTAAGTAAGTCAAAAGGGTATGACAAATATCCTATGATATCATTTATACAAGTTTTCTTAAGATTGCTACCAATGAACATATTTCCACAGAAAAAGACACTCACAGACTTATCAAATAAACTAATGGTTAGCCAAAATGAAAGGTGGGGGGATGGGTAAGTTAGGACTATGGGGTTAAAATACATATACTAATGTAAGTTAAATGTATATAAACATATAACATATAAACGATATGAATTATATAATCACCAATACCTTCAAAATATATATTCTGTGATCACATACATGGTAACAGGATCCGAAGATGAACAGACATATGTATGAATCATTGAGCAGATTCTGTACAGCCAGACAATCAAAACACTCTAATCAAATTTACTCCGATAAGAAACAGAAATTAAATTTAAAAAAAAAACATAAGTTAGGAGACATAAACTTCTGGGGGCTTGTCCCAGCATATTGCACTCTACTTTACAAGCTCAGAACACTACCTCCAGGAAGACTCTGTTCTCCTAGTAACAAGACTTGAGAACGCAATAATGCTGCCGCCTTGTGGCTGCTTCCCACAACAGCACTTTAAACCCAGTGCCAATGATTGCTTATATAGTCACAAGGACTGCAGGGTTGTAAATGACACAAGCCCTCAAAATATGCCCGGGGGTAGGGAATTGGCAAGAACATTCAACACATGAGAAATTTCCAAGAAGTCAATAAGAGGAGGGAAGTTGTACTCACTCTTTAAAAAAAAAAGGAAAAGAAAAAAAACGACATGCCTAAAGCTTAGTATAAGGAATTATTAGGCACATACAAATTCAAATTCAAAAAGGTTTCAGCTCACACCAGTCATTACCATCAGCAAAATGTCTACAAACTATAAATGCTGAAGGGGTTTTAGAGATCTGTGTACCTTCTAGCTGCTGGTGGGATGTAAAGTGGTAACAGTAGTAACGCAAACTGAATCGAGCTGCTTGAAAAGGTAAAAATTGAGTTACCATATGGTGCGGCAGGGCACCTTTTGGGCCTATAACCTAAGACCACCAGATTCGGAAAGAGAGAGGCAGGCAAATGTGCATTGCAACAATATTGAAATAGCCAAGACATGGAAGCAAAAAAAAAGGTCCATAAACAGATGAATGGACAAAGACGAAGTGGGATACGTACCAAATGGAAGAGTAGCCTCGGGAAAAAAATGAACAATGCCGTTTTCAGGACTACAGTTGAGCCTAGAAATAATCATATAAGGTTAAGTAAGTCAAAAGGGTATGACAAATATCCTATGACATCATTTATACATGTTATCCTAAGATTGCTACCAATGAACATATTTCCACAGAAAAAGACACTCACAGACTTATCAAATAAACTAATGGCTAGCCAAAATGAAAGGTGGGAGGATGGGTAAATTAGGACTATGGGGTTAACATACATATACTAATGTATGTTAAATGTATATAAACATATAACATATGAACTATATAAATTATATAATCACCAATACCTTTAAAATATACATTCTGTAATCACAGACATGCTAACAGGTTCGAAGATGAACAGACATATGTATGAATCATTGAGCAGATTCTGTACAGCCAGAAAACCACAACACTCTAATCAAATTTACTCCGATAAGAAATAGAAATTAAATTTAAAAAACAAACATAAGTTAGGAGACATAAACTTCTGGGGGCTTGTCCCAGGACATTGCACTCTAATTTACAGGCTCGGAACACTACCTCCAGGAAGACTGTGTTGTCCTAGTAACAAGACTTGAGAACGTAATAATGCTGCCGCCTTGTGGCTGCTTCCCACAACAGTACCTTTAAACCCAGTGCCAATGGTTGCTTATATAGTCACAAGGACTGCAGGGCTGTAAAAGACACAGGCCCTCAAAAAATGCCCTGGGGTAGGGAATTGGCAAGAAAATTCAACACATGAGAAATTTTCAAGAAGTCAATAAGAGTACGGAAGTTGTACTCACTCTTTAAAAAAAAAGGAAAAGAAAAAAAGGACATGCCTAAAGCTCAGCATAAGGAATTATTAGCCACATGCGTATCCAACCTCCAAAAAGGTTTCAGCTCACACCAGTCATGACCATCAGCAAAAAGTCTACAAACTATAAATGCTGAAGGGGTTTTAGAGAACTGTGTACCTTCTAGCTGCTGTTTGGATGTAAAGTGGTAACAGCAGTAACGCAAACTGAATCGAGCTGCTTGAAAAGGTAAACATTGAGCTACCATATGATGCGGCAGGGCACCTTTTGGGCCTATAACCTAAGACCACCGGATTCGGAAAGACAGAGGCAGGCAAATGTGCACTGCAACAATATTGAAATAGCCAAGACATGGAAGCAAAAAAAAGGTCCATAAACAGGTGAATGGACAAAGAAGAAGTGGTATATGGACAGAATAGAAGAGTAGCCTCGGGAAAAAAATGAACAATGCCGTTTTCAGGACTAGAGTTGAGACTAGAAATAATCATATAAGGTTAAGTAAGACAAAAGGGTATTACAAATATCCTATGATATTATTTATACAAGTTTTCCTAAGATTGCTACCAATGAACATATTTCCACAGAAAAAGACACTCACAGACTTATCAAATAAACTAATGGTTAGCCAAAATGAAAGGTGGGAGGATGGGTAAATTAGGACTATGGGGTTAACATACATATACTAATGTAAGTTAAATGTATATAAACATATAACATATAAATGATATGAATTATATATTCACCAATACCTTCAAAATATACATTCTGTAATCACATACATGGTAACAGGATCCGAAGATGAACAGACATATGTGTGAATCATTGAACAGATTCTGTACAGCCAGACAATCAAAACACTCTAATCAAATTTACTCCGATAAAAAATACAAATTAAATTTAAAAAACAAACATAAGTAAGGAGACATAAACTTCTGGGGGCTTGTCCCAGCACATTGCACTCTAATTTACAAGCTCGGAACACTACCTCCAGGAAGACTCTGTTGTCCTAGTAACAAGACTTGAGAACGTAATAATGCTGCCGCCTTGTGGCTGTCTCCCAAAACAGCAGCTTTAAACCCAGTGACAATGGTTGCTTATATAGTCCCAAGGACTGCAGGGCTGTAAATGACACAGCCCTCAAAAATTGCCCTGGGGTAGGGAATAGGCAAGAAAATCCAACACATGAGAAATTTTTCAAGAAGTCAATAAGAGGAGGGGAGTTGTACTCACTCTTTAAAAAAAAAAAGGAAAAGAAAAAAAAGGACATGCCTAAAGCTTAGTATAAGGAATTATTAGCCACATACAAATTCAAATTCAAAAAGGTTTCAGCTCACACCAGTCATTACCATCAGCAAAATGTCTACAAACTATAAATGCTGAAGGGGTTTTAGAGATCTGTGTACCTTCTAGCTGCTGGTGGGATGTAAAGTGGAAACAGCACTAACGCAAACTGAATCGAGCTGCTTGAAAAGGTAAAAATTGAGCTACCAAATGATGCGGCAGGGCACCTTTTGGGCCTATAACCTAAGACCACCAAAATTGGAAAGACAGAGGCAGGCAAATATGCACTGCAACAATACTGAAATAGCCAAGATATGGAAGCAAAAAAAAGGTCCATAAACAGATGAATGGACAAAGAAGAAGTGGTATACGGACAGAATGGAATAGTAGCCTCGGGAGAAAAATGAACAATGCTGTTTTCAGGACTACAGTTGAGCCTAGAAAAAATCATATAAGGTTAAGTAAGTCAAAAGGGTATGACAAATATCCTATGATATCATTTATACAAGTTTTCTTAAGATTGCTACCAATGAACATATTTCCACAGAAAAAGACACTCACAGACTTATCAAATAAACTAATGGTTAGCCAAAATGAAAGGTGGGGGGATGGGTAAGTTAGGACTATGGGGTTAAAATACATATACTAATGTAAGTTAAATGTATATAAACATATAACATATAAACGATATGAATTATATAATCACCAATACCTTCAAAATATATATTCTGTGATCACATACATGGTAACAGGATCCGAAGATGAACAGACATATGTATGAATCATTGAGCAGATTCTGTACAGCCAGACAATCAAAACACTCTAATCAAATTTACTCCGATAAGAAACAGAAATTAAATTTAAAAAAAAAACATAAGTTAGGAGACATAAACTTCTGGGGGCTTGTCCCAGCATATTGCACTCTACTTTACAAGCTCAGAACACTACCTCCAGGAAGACTCTGTTCTCCTAGTAACAAGACTTGAGAACGCAATAATGCTGCCGCCTTGTGGCTGCTTCCCACAACAGCACTTTAAACCCAGTGCCAATGATTGCTTATATAGTCACAAGGACTGCAGGGTTGTAAATGACACAAGCCCTCAAAATATGCCCGGGGGTAGGGAATTGGCAAGAACATTCAACACATGAGAAATTTCCAAGAAGTCAATAAGAGGAGGGAAGTTGTACTCACTCTTTAAAAAAAAAAGGAAAAGAAAAAAAACGACATGCCTAAAGCTTAGTATAAGGAATTATTAGGCACATACAAATTCAAATTCAAAAAGGTTTCAGCTCACACCAGTCATTACCATCAGCAAAATGTCTACAAACTATAAATGCTGAAGGGGTTTTAGAGATCTGTGTACCTTCTAGCTGCTGGTGGGATGTAAAGTGGTAACAGTAGTAACGCAAACTGAATCGAGCTGCTTGAAAAGGTAAAAATTGAGTTACCATATGGTGCGGCAGGGCACCTTTTGGGCCTATAACCTAAGACCACCAGATTCGGAAAGAGAGAGGCAGGCAAATGTGCATTGCAACAATATTGAAATAGCCAAGACATGGAAGCAAAAAAAAAGGTCCATAAACAGATGAATGGACAAAGACGAAGTGGGATACGTACCAAATGGAAGAGTAGCCTCGGGAAAAAAATGAACAATGCCGTTTTCAGGACTACAGTTGAGCCTAGAAATAATCATATAAGGTTAAGTAAGTCAAAAGGGTATGACAAATATCCTATGACATCATTTATACATGTTATCCTAAGATTGCTACCAATGAACATATTTCCACAGAAAAAGACACTCACAGACTTATCAAATAAACTAATGGCTAGCCAAAATGAAAGGTGGGAGGATGGGTAAATTAGGACTATGGGGTTAACATACATATACTAATGTATGTTAAATGTATATAAACATATAACATATGAACTATATAAATTATATAATCACCAATACCTTTAAAATATACATTCTGTAATCACAGACATGCTAACAGGTTCGAAGATGAACAGACATATGTATGAATCATTGAGCAGATTCTGTACAGCCAGAAAACCACAACACTCTAATCAAATTTACTCCGATAAGAAATAGAAATTAAATTTAAAAAACAAACATAAGTTAGGAGACATAAACTTCTGGGGGCTTGTCCCAGGACATTGCACTCTAATTTACAGGCTCGGAACACTACCTCCAGGAAGACTGTGTTGTCCTAGTAACAAGACTTGAGAACGTAATAATGCTGCCGCCTTGTGGCTGCTTCCCACAACAGTACCTTTAAACCCAGTGCCAATGGTTGCTTATATAGTCACAAGGACTGCAGGGCTGTAAAAGACACAGGCCCTCAAAAAATGCCCTGGGGTAGGGAATTGGCAAGAAAATTCAACACATGAGAAATTTTCAAGAAGTCAATAAGAGTACGGAAGTTGTACTCACTCTTTAAAAAAAAAGGAAAAGAAAAAAAGGACATGCCTAAAGCTCAGCATAAGGAATTATTAGCCACATGCGTATCCAACCTCCAAAAAGGTTTCAGCTCACACCAGTCATGACCATCAGCAAAAAGTCTACAAACTATAAATGCTGAAGGGGTTTTAGAGAACTGTGTACCTTCTAGCTGCTGTTTGGATGTAAAGTGGTAACAGCAGTAACGCAAACTGAATCGAGCTGCTTGAAAAGGTAAACATTGAGCTACCATATGATGCGGCAGGGCACCTTTTGGGCCTATAACCTAAGACCACCGGATTCGGAAAGACAGAGGCAGGCAAATGTGCACTGCAACAATATTGAAATAGCCAAGACATGGAAGCAAAAAAAAGGTCCATAAACAGGTGAATGGACAAAGAAGAAGTGGTATATGGACAGAATAGAAGAGTAGCCTCGGGAAAAAAATGAACAATGCCGTTTTCAGGACTAGAGTTGAGACTAGAAATAATCATATAAGGTTAAGTAAGACAAAAGGGTATTACAAATATCCTATGATATTATTTATACAAGTTTTCCTAAGATTGCTACCAATGAACATATTTCCACAGAAAAAGACACTCACAGACTTATCAAATAAACTAATGGTTAGCCAAAATGAAAGGTGGGAGGATGGGTAAATTAGGACTATGGGGTTAACATACATATACTAATGTAAGTTAAATGTATATAAACATATAACATATAAATGATATGAATTATATATTCACCAATACCTTCAAAATATACATTCTGTAATCACATACATGGTAACAGGATCCGAAGATGAACAGACATATGTGTGAATCATTGAGCAGATTCTGTACAGCCAGACAATCAAAACACTCTAATCAAATTTACTCCGATAAGAAAGACAAATTAAATTTAAAAAACAAACATAAGTAAGGAGACATAAACTTCTGGGGGCTTGTCCCAGCACATTGCACTCTAATTTACAAGCTCAGAACACTACCTCCAGGAAGACTCTGTTCTCCTAGTAACAAGACTTGAGAACGCAATAATGCTGCCGCCTTGTGGCTGCTTCCCACAACAGCACTTTAAACCCAGTGCCAATGATTGCTTATATAGTCACAAGGACTGCAGGGCTGTAAATGACACAAGCCCTCAAAATATGCCCTGGGGTAGGGAATTGGCAAGAACATTCAACACATGAGAAATTTCCAAGAAGTCAATAAGAGGAGGGAAGTTGTACTCACTCTTTAAAAAAAAAAGGAAAAGAAAAAAAGGACATGCCTAAAGCTCAGTATAAGGAATTATTAGCCACATGCAAATTCAAATTCAAAAAGGTTTCAGCTCACTCCACTCATGCCCATCAGCAAAAAGTCTACAAACAATAAATGCTGAAGGGGTTTTAGAGAAGTGTGTACCTTCTAGCTGCTGGTGGGATGTAAAGTGGTACCAGCAGTAACGCAAACTGAATCGAGCTGCTTGAAAAGGTAAAAATTGAGTTACCATATGGTGCGGCAGGGCACCTTTTGGGCCTATAACCTAAGACCACCAGATTCGGAAAGAGAGAGGCAGGCAAATGTGCATTGCAACAATATTGAAATAGCCAAGACATGGAAGCAAAAAAAAAGGTCCATAAACAGATGAATGGACAAAGACGAAGTGGGATACGTACCAAATGGAATACTAGCCTCGGGAAAAAAATGAACAATGCCGTTTTCAGGACTACAGTTGAGCCTAGAAATAATCATATAAGGTTAAGTAAGTCAAAAGGGTATGACAAATATCCTATGATATCATTTATACATGTTATCCTAAGATTGCTACCAATGAACATATTTCCACAGAAAAAGACACTCACAGACTTATCATATAAACTAATGGTTAGCCAAAATGAAAGGTGGGAGGATGGGTAAATTAGGACTATGGGGTTAACATACATATACTAATGTATGTTAAATGTATATAAACATATAACATATAAATGATATGAATTATATATTCACCAATACCTTCAAAATATACATTCTGTAATCACATACATGGTAACAGGATCCGAAGATGAACAGACATATGTATGAATCATTGAGCAGATTCTGTACAGCCAGACAATCAAAACACTCTAATCAAATTTACTCCGATAAGAAATAGAAATTAAATTTAAAAAACAAACATAAGTTAGGAGACATAAACTTTTGGGGGCTTGTCCCAGCACATTGCACTCTAATTTACAAGCTCGGAACACTACCTCCAGGAAGACTGTGTTGTCCTTGTAACAAGACTTGAGAACGTAATAATGCTGCCGCCTTGTGGCTGCTTCCCACAACAGTAGCTTTAAACCCAGTGCCAATGGTTGCTTATATAGTCACAAGGACTGCAGGGCTGTAAAAGACACAGGCCCTCAAAAAATGCCCTAGGGTAGGGAATTGGCAAGAAAATTCAACACATGAGAAATTTTCAAAAGTCAATAAGAGTACGGAAGTTGAACTCACTCTTTAAAAAAAAAGGAAAAGAAAAAAAGGACATGCCTAAAGGTCAGCAAAAGGAATTATTAGCCACATGCGTATCCAACCTCCAAAAAGGTTTCAGCTCACACCAGTCATGACCATCAGCAAAAAGTCTACAAACTATAAATGCTGAAGGGGTTTTAGAGAAGTGTTTACCTTCTAGCTGCTGGTGGGATATAAAGTCGTAACAGCACTAACGCAAACTGAATCGAGCTGCTTGAAAACGTAAAAATTGAGCTACCATATGATGCGGCAGGGCACCTTTTGGGCCTATAACCTAAGACCACCAGAATCGGAAAGACAGAGGCAGGCAAATGTGCACTGCAACAATACTGAAATAGCAAAGACATGGAAGCAAAAAAAAGATCCATAAACAGGTGAATGGACAAAGAAGAAGTGGTATATGGACAGAATGGAAGAGTAGCCTCGGGAAAAAAATGAACAATGCCGTTTTCAGGACTAGAGTTGGGACTAGAAATAATCATATAAGGTTAAGTAAGACAAAAGGGTATTACAAATATCCTATGATATTATTTATACAAGTTTTCCTAAGATTGCTACCAATGAACATATTTCCACAGAAAAAGACACTCACAGACTTATCAAATAAACTAATGGTTAGCCAAAATGAAAGGTGGGAGGATGGGTAAATTAGGACTATGGGGTTAACATACATATACTAATGTAAGTTAAATGTATATAAACATATAACATATAAATGATATGAATTATATATTCACCAATACCTTCAAAATATACATTCTGTAATCACATACATGGTAACAGGATCCGAGGATGAACAGACATATGTGTGAATCATTGAGCAGATTCTGTACAGCCAGACAATCAAAACACTCTAATCAAATTTACTCCGATAAGAAAGACAAATTAAATTTAAAAAACAAACATAAGTAAGGAGACATAAACTTCTGGGGGCTTGTCCCAGCACATTGCACTCTAATTTAAAAGCTCGGAACACTACCTCCAGGAAGACTCTGTTGTCCTAGTAACAAGACTTGAGAACGCAATAATGCTGCCGCCTTGCGGCTGCTTCCCACAACAGCACTTTAAACCCAGTGCCAATGATTGCTTATATAGTCACAAGGACTGCAGGGCTGTAAATGACACAAGCCCTCAAAATATGCCCTGGGGTAGGGAATTGGCAAGAACATTCAACACATGAGAAATTTCCAAGAAGTCAATAAGAGGAGGGAAGTTGTACTCACTCTTTAAAAAAAAAAGGAAAAGAAAAAACAGGACATGCCTAAAGCTTAGTATAAGGAATTATTAGCCACATACAAATTCAAATTCAAAAAGGTTTCAGCTCACACCAGTCATTACCATCAGCAAAATGTCTACAAACTATAAATGCTGAAGGGGTTTTAGAGATCTGTGTACCTTCTAGCTGCTGGTGGGATGTAAAGTGGAAACAGCACTAACGCAAACTGAATCGAGCTGCTTGAAAAGGTAAAAATTGAGCTACCAAATGATGCGGCAGGGCACCTTTTGGGCCTATAACCTAAGACCACCAAAATTGGAAAGACAGAGGCAGGCAAATATGCACTGCAACAATACTGAAATAGCCAAGATATGGAAGCAAAAAAAATGTCCATAAACAGATGAATGGACAAAGAAGAAGTGGTATACGGACAGAATGGAATAGAAGCCTCGGGAGAAAAATGAACAATGCTGTTTTCAGGACTACAGTTGAGCCTAGAAAAAATCATATAAGGTTAAGTAAGTCAAAAGGGTATGACAAATATCCTATGACATCATTTATACATGTTATCCTAAGATTGCTACCAATGAACATATTTCCACAGAAAAAGACACTCACAGACTTATCAAATAAACTAATGGCTAGCCAAAATGAAAGGTGGGAGGATGGGTAAATTAGGACTATGGGGTTAACATACATATACTAATGTATGTTAAATGTATATAAACATATAACATATGAACTATATAAATTATATAATCACCAATACCTTTAAAATATACATTCTGTAATCACATACAAGCTAACAGGTTCGAAGATGAACAGACATATGTATGAATCATTGAGCAGATTCTGTACAGCCAGAAAACCACAACACTCTAATCAAATTTACTCCGATAAGAAATAGAAATTAAATTTAAAAAACAAACATGAGTTAGGAGACATAAACTTCTGGGGGCTTGTCCCAGGACATTGCACTCTAATTTACAGGCTCGGAACACTACCTCCAGGAAGACTCTGTTCTCCTAGTAACAAGACTTGAGAACGCAATAATGCTGCCGCCTTGTGGCTGCTTCCCACAACAGTAGCTTTAAACCCAGTGCCAATGGTTGCTTATATAGTCACAAGGACTGCAGGGCTGTAAAAGACACAGGCCCTCAAAAAATGCCCTGGGGTAGGGAATTGGCAAGAAAATTCAACACATGAGAAATTTTCAAGAAGTCAATAAGAGTACGGAAGTTGTACTCACTCTTTAAAAAAAAAGGAAAACAAAAAAAGGACATGCCTAAAGCTCAGCATAAGGAATTATTAGCCACATGCGTATCCAACCTCCAAAAAGGTTTCAGCTCACACCAGTCATGACCATCAGCAAAAAGTCTACAAACTATAAATGCTGAAGGGGTTTTAGAGAACTGTGTACCTTCTAGCTGCTGTTTGGATGTAAAGTGGTAACAGCAGTAACGCAAACTGAATCGAGCTGCTTGAAAAGGTAAACATTGAGCTACCATATGATGTGGCAAGGCACCTTTTGGGCCTATAACCTAAGACCACCGGATTCAGAAAGACAGAGGCAGGCAAATGTGCACTGCAACAATATTGAAATAGCCAAGACATGGAAGCAAAAAAAAGGTCCATAAACAGATGAATGGACAAAGACGAAATGGTATACGTACCAAATGGAATAGTAGCCTCTGGAAAAAAATGAACAATGCCGTTTTCAGGACTAGAGTTGAGCCTAGAAATAATCATATAAGGTTAAGTAAGTCAAAAGGGTATGACAAATATCCTATGATATCATTTATACATGTTATCCTAAGATTGCTACCAATGAACATATTTCCACAGAAAAAGACACTCACAGACTTATCAAATAAACTAATGGTTAGCCAAAATGAAAGTTGGGGGGATGGGTAAATTAGGACTATGGGGTTAACATACATATACTAATATAAGTTAAATGTATATAAACATATAACATATAAATGATATGAATTATATAATCACCAATACCTTCAAAATATACATTCTGTAATCACATACATGCTAACAGGTTCAGAAGATGAACAGATATATGTATGAATCATTGAACAGATTCTGTACAGCCAGACAATCAAAACACTCTAATCAAATTTACTCCGATAAAAAATACAAATTAAATTTAAAAAACAAACATAAGTAAGGAGACATAAACTTCTGGGGGCTTGTCCCAGCACATTGCACTCTAATTTAAAAGCTCGGAACACTACCTCCAGGAAGACTCTGTTCTCCTAGTAACAAGACTTGAGAACGCAATAATGCTGCCGCCTTGTGGCTGCTTCCCACAACAGCACTTTAAACCCAGTGCCAATGATTGCTTATATAGTCACAAGGACTGCAGGGCTGTAAATGACACAAGCCCTCAAAATATGCCCTGGGGTAGGGAATTGGCAAGAACATTCAACACATGAGAAATTTCCAAGAAGTCAATAAGAGGAGGGAAGTTGTACTCACTCTTTAAAAAAAAAAGGAAAAGAAAAAAAAGGACATGCCTAAAGCTTAGTATAAGGAATTATTAGCCACATACAAATTCAAATTCAAAAAGGTTTCAGCTCACACCAGTCATTACCATCAGCAAAATGTCTACAAACTATAAATGCTGAAGGGGTTTTAGAGATCTGTGTACCTTCTAGCTGCTGGTGGGATGTAAAGTGGAAACAGCACTAACGCAAACTGAATCGAGCTGCTTGAAAAGGTAAAAATTGAGCTACCAAATGATGGGGCAGGGCACCTTTTGGGCCTATAACCTAAGACCACCAAAATTGGAAAGACAGAGGCAGGCAAATATGCACTGCAACAATACTGAAATAGCCAAGATATGGAAGCAAAAAAAAGGTCCATAAACAGATGAATGGACAAAGAAGAAGTGGTATACGGACAGAATGGAATAGTAGCCTCGGGAGAAAAATGAACAATGCTGTTTTCAGGACTACAGTTGAGCCTAGAAAAAATCATATAAGGTTAAGTAAGTCAAAAGGGTATGACAAATATCCTATGATATCATTTATACAAGTTTTCTTAAGATTGCTACCAATGAACATATTTCCACAGAAAAAGACACTCACAGACTTATCAAATAAACTAATGTTTAGCCAAAATGAAAGGTGGGGGGATGGGTAAGTTAGGACTATGGGGTTAACATACATATACTAATGTAAGTTAAATGTATATAAACATATAACATATAAACGATATGAATTATATAATCACCAATACCTTCAAAATATATATTCTGTGATCACATACATGGTAACAGGATCCGAAGATGAACAGACATATGTATGAATCATTGAACAGATTCTGTACAGCCAGACAATCAAAACACTCTAATCAAATTTACTCCGATAAAAAATACAAATTAAATTTAAAAAACAAACATAAGTAAGGAGACATAAACTTCTGGGGGCTTGTCCCAGCACATTGCACTCTAATTTAAAAGCTCGGAACACTACCTCCAGGAAGACTCTGTTGTCCTAGTAACAAGACTTGAGAACGTAATAATGCTGCCGCCTTGTGGCTGTCTCCAAAAACAGCACCTTTAAACCCAGTGCCAATGGTTGCTTATATAGTCACAAGGACTGCACGGTTGTAAATGACACAGGCACTCAAAAAATGCCCTGGGGTAGGGAATAGGCAAGAAAATTCAACACATAAGAAACTTTTCAAGAAATCAATAAGAGGAGGGAAGTTGTACTCACTCATTTTAAAAAAAAGGAAAAGAAAAAATAGGACATGCCTAAAGCTCAGCATAAGGAATTATTAGCCACATGCGTATCCAACCTCCAAAAAGGTTTCAGCTCACACCAGTCATGACCATCAGCAAAAAGTCTACAAGCTATAAATGCTGAAGGGGTTTTAGAGAAGTGTGTACCTTCTAGCTGCTGGTGGGATATAAAGTCGTAACAGCACTAATGCAAACTGAATCGAGCTGCTTGAAAACGTAAAAATTGAGCTACCATATGATGCGGCAGGGCATCTTTTGGGCCTATAACCTAAGACCACCAGAATCGGAAAGACAGAGGCAGGCAAATGTGCACTGCAACAATACTGAAATAGCCAAGACATGGAAGCAAAAAAAGGTCCATAAACAGATGAATGGACAAAGACGAAGTGGGATACGTACCAAATGGAATAGTAGCCTCGGGAAAAAAATGAACAATGCCGTTTTCAGGACTACAGTTGAGCCTAGAAATAATCATATAAGGTTAAGTAAGTCAAAAGGGTATGACAAATATCCTATGATATCATTTATACATGTTATCCTAAGATTGCTACCAATGAACATATTTCCACAGAAAAAGACACTCACAGACTTATCAAATAAACTAATGGTTAGCCAAAATGAAAGGTGGGGGGATGGGTAAATTAGGACTATGGGGTTAACATACATATACTAATATAAGTTAAATGTATATAAACATATAACATATAAATGATATGAATTATATAATCACCAATACCTTCAAAATATACATTCTGTAATCACATACATGGTAACAGGATCCGAAGATGAACAGACATATGTATGAATCATTGAACAGATTCTGTACAGCCAGACAATCAAAACACTCTAATCAAATTTACTCCGATAAAAAATACAAATTAAATTTAAAAAACAAACATAAGTAAGGAGACATAAACTTCTGGGGGCTTGTCCCAGCACATTGCACTCTAATTTAAAAGCTCGGAACACTACCTCCAGGAAGACTCCGTTGTCCTAGTAACAAGACTTGAGAACGTAATAATGCTGCCGCCTTGTGGCTGTCTCCAAAAACAGCACCTTTAAACCCAGTGCCAATGGTTGCTTATATAGTCACAAGGACTGTACGGTTGTAAATGACACAGGCACTCAAAAAATGCCCTGGGGTAGGGAATAGGCAAGAAAATTCAACACATAAGAAACTTTTCAAGAAATCAATAAGAGGAGGGAAGTTGTACTCACTCTTTTTAAAAAAAAGGAAAAGAAAAAATAGGACATGCCTAAAGCTCAGCATAAGGAATTATTAGCCACATGCGTATCCAACCTCCAAAAAGGTTTCAGCTCACACCAGTCATGACCATCAGCAAAATGTCTACAAACTATAAATGCTGAAGGGGTTTTAGAGATCTGTGTACCTTCTAGCTGCTGGTGGGATGTAAAGTGGCAACAGCACTAACGCAAACTGAATGGAGCTGCTTGAAAAGGTAAAAATTGAGCTACCATATGATGCGGTAGGGCACCTTTTGGGCCTATAACCTAAGACCACCAGATTCGGAAAGAGAGAGGCAGGCAAATGTGCATTGCAACAATATTGAAATAGCCAAGACATGGAAGCAAAAAAAAGGTCCATAAACAGATGAATGGAGAAAGACGAAGTGGGATACGTACCAAATGGAATAGTAGCCTCGGGAAAAAAATGAACAATGCCGTTTTCAGGAGTACAGTTGAGCCTAGAAATAATCATATAAGGTTAAGTAAGTCAAAAGGGTATGACAAATATCCTAGGACATCATTTATACATGTTATCCTAAGATTGCTACCAATGAACATATTTCCACAGAAAAAGACACTCACAGACTTATCAAATAAACTAATGGCTAGCCAAAATGAAAGGTGGGAGGATGGGTAAATTAGGACTATGGGGTTAAAATACATATACTAATGTATGTTAAATGTATATAAACATATAACATATGAAATATATAAATTATATAATCACCAATACCTTTAAAATATACATTCTGTAATCACATACATGCTAACAGGTTCGAAGATGAACAGACATATGTATGAATCATTGAGCAGATTCTGTACAGCCAGAAAACCACAACACTCTAATCAAATTTACTCCGATAAGAAATAGAAATTAAATTTAAAAAACAAACATAAGTTAGGAGACATAAACTTCTGGGGGCTTGTCCCAGCACATTGCACTCTAATTTACAAGCTCGGAACACTACCTCCAGGAAGACTGTGTTGTCCTAGTAACAAGACTTGAGAACGTAATAATGCTGCCGCCTTGTGGCTGCTTCCCACAACAGTAGCTTTAAACCCAGTGCCAATGGTTGCTTATATAGTCACAAGGACTGCAGGGCTGTAAAAGACACAGGCCCTCAAAAAATGCCCTGGGGTATGGAATTGGCAAGAAAATTCAACACATGAGAAATTTTCAAGAAGTCAATAAGAGGAGGGAAGTTGTAGTCACTCTTTAAAAAAAAAGGAAAAGAAAAAAAGGACATAGCTAAAGCTCAGCATAAGGAATTATTAGCCACATGCGTATCCAACCTCCAAAAAGGTTTCAGCTCACACCAGTCATGACCATCAGCAAAAAGTCTACAAACTATAAATGCTGAAGGGGTTTTAGAGAACTGTGTACCTTCTAGCTGCTGGTGGGATGTAAAGTGGTAACAGCAGTAACGCAAACTGAATCGAGCTGCTTGAAAAGGTAAACATTGAGCTACCATATGATGCGGCAGGGCACATTTTGGGCCTATAACCTAAGACAACTGGATTCGGAAAGACAGAGGCAGGCAAATGTGCACTGCAACAATATTGAAATAGCCAAGACATGGAAGCAAAAAAAAGGTCCATAAACAGATGAATGGACAAAGACGAAATGGTACACGTACCAAATGGAATAGAAGCCTCTGGAAAAAAATGAACAATGCCGTTTTCAGGACTAGAGTTGAGCCTAGAAATAATCATATAAGGTTAAGTAAGTCAAAAGGGTATGACAAATATCCTATGATATCATTAATACATGTTATCCTAAGATTGCTACCAATGAACATATTTCCACAGAAAAAGACACTCACAGACTTATCAAATAAACTAATGGTTAGCCAAAATGAAAGGTGGGAGGATGGGTAAATTAGGACAATGGGGTTAACATACATATACTAATGTATGTTAAATGTATATAAACATATCACATATAAACTATATGCATTATATCATCACCAATAGCTTCAAAAATATACATTCTGTAATCACGTACATGGTAGCAGGATCCGAAGATGAACAGACATATGTATGAATCATTGAGCAGATTCTGTACAGCCAGACAATCAAAACACTCTAAGCAAACTGACTCTGATAAGAAATAGAAATTAAATTTAAAAAGCAAACATAAGTTAGGAGACATAAACTTCTGGGGGCTTGTCCCAGCACATTCCACTCTAATTTACAACCTTGGAAAACTACCTCCAGGAAGACTCTGTTGCCCTAGTAACAAGAGTTGAGAAAGTAATAATGCTGCCACCTTGTGGCTGTTTCCCACAACAGCAGCTTTAAACCCAGTGCCAAAGGTTGCTTAATAGTCACAAGGACTGCAGGGCGCTAAATGACACCGGCCCTCAAAGAATGCCCTGGAGTAGGGAATAGGCAAAAAAATTCAACACATGAGTAAATTTTCAAGAAGTCAATAAGAGGAGGGAAGTTGTACTCACTCTTTAAAAAAAAAAGGAAAAGAATAAAAAAGGACATGCCTAAAGCTCAGTATAAGGAATTATTAGCCACATGCAAATTCATATTCAAAAAGGTTTCAGGTGACACCAGTCATGACCATCAGCAAAAAGTCTACAAACTATAAATGCTGAAGGGGTTTTAGAGCATTGTGTACCTTCTAGCTGCTGGTGGGATGTAAAGTGGAAACAGCACTAACGCAAAATGAATCGAGCTGCTTGAAAAGGTAAAAATTGAGCTACCAAATGATGGGGCAGGGCACCTTTTGGGCCTATAACCTAAGACCACCAAAATTGGAAACACAGAGGCAGGCAAATATGCACTGCAACAATACTGAAATAGCCAAGATATGGAAGCAAAAAAAAGGTCCATAAACAGATGAATGGACAAAGAAGAAGTGGTATACGGACAGAATGGAATAGTAGCCTCGGGAGAAAAATGAACAATGCTGTTTTCAGGACTACAGTTGAGCCTAGAAAAAATCATATAAGGTTAAGTAAGTCAAAAGGGTATGACAAATATCCTATGATATCATTTATACAAGTTTTCTTAAGATTGCTACCAATGAACATATTTCCACAGAAAAAGACACTCACAGACTTATCAAATAAACTAATGGTTAGCCAAAATGAAAGGTCGGGGGATGGGTAAGTTAGGACTATGGGGTTAACATACATATACTAATGTAAGTTAAATGTATATAAACATATAACATATAAACGATATGAATTATATAATCACCAATACCTTCAAAATATATATTCTGTGATCACATACATGGTAACAGGATCCGAAGATGAACAGACATATGTATGAATCATTGAACAGATTCTGTACAGCCAGACAATCAAAACACTCTAATCAAATTTACTCCTATAAAAAATACAAATTAAATTTAAAAAACAAACATAAGTAAGGAGACATAAACTTCTGGGGGCTTGTCCCAGCACATTGCACTCTAATTTAAAAGCTCGGAACACTACCTCCAGGAAGACTGTGTTGTCCTAGTAACAAGACTTGAGAACGTAATAATGCTGCTGCCTTGTGGCTGCTTCCCACAACAGTAGCTTTAAACCCAGTGCCAATGGTTGCTTATATAGTCACAAGGACTGCAGGGCTGTAAAAGACACAGGCCCTCAAAAAATGCCCTGGGGTATGGAATTGGCAAGAAAATTCAACACATGAGAAATTTTCAAGAAGTCAATAAGAGGAGGGAAGTTGTAGTCACTCTTTAAAAAAAAAGGAAAAGAAAAAAAGGACATGCCTAAAGCTCAGCATAAGGAATTATTAGCCACATGCGTATCCAACCTCCAAAAAGGTTTCAGCTCACACCAGTCATGACCATCAGCAAAAAGTCTACAAACTATAAATGCTGAAGGGGTTTTAGAGAACTGTGTACCTTCTAGCTGCTGGTGGGATGTAAAGTGGTAACAGCAGTAACGCAAACTGAATCGAGCTGCTTGAAAAGGTAAACATTGAGCTACCATATGATGCGGCAGGGCACATTTTGGGCCTATAACCTAAGACAACTGGATTCGGAAAGACAGAGGCAGGCAAATGTGCACTGCAACAATATTGAAATAGCCAAGACATGGAAGCAAAAAAAAGGTCCATAAACAGATGAATGGACAAAGACGAAATGGTACACGTACCAAATGGAATAGAAGCCTCTGGAAAAAAATGAACAATGCCGTTTTCAGGACTAGAGATGAACCTAGAAATAATCATATAAGGTTAAGTAAGTCAAAAGGGTATGACAAATATCCTATGATATCATTAATACATGTTATCCTAAGATTGCTACCAATGAACATATTTCCACAGAAAAAGACACTCACAGACTTATCAAATAAACTAATGGTTAGCCAAAATGAAAGGTGGGAGGATGGGTAAATTAGGACAATGGGGTTAACATACATATACTAATGTATGTTAAATGTATATAAACATATCACATATAAACTATATGCATTATATCATCACCAATAGCTTCAAAAATATACATTCTGTAATCACGTACATGGTAGCAGGATCCGAAGATGAACAGACATATGTATGAATCATTGAACAGATTCTGTACAGCCAGACAATCAAAACACTCTAAGCAAATTGACTCTGATAAGAAATAGAAATTATATTTAAAAAGCAAACATAAGTTAGGAGACATAAACTTCTGGGGGCTTGTCCCAGCACATTGCACTCTAATTTAAAAGCTCGGAACACTACCTCCAGGAAGACTGTGTTGTCCTAGTAACAAGACTTGAGAACGTAATAATGCTGCTGCCTTGTGGCTGCTTCCCACAACAGTAGCTTTAAACCCAGTGCCAATGGTTGCTTATATAGTCACAAGGACTGCACGGTTGTAAATGACACAGGCACTCAAAAAATGCCCTGGGGTAGGGAATAGGCAAGAAAATTCAACACATAAGAAACTTTTCAAGAAATCAATAAGAGGAGGGAAGTTGTACTCACTCATTTTAAAAAAAAGGAAAAGAAAAAATAGGACATGCCTAAAGCTCAGCATAAGGAATTATTAGCCACATGCGTATCCAACCTCCAAAAAGGTTTCAGCTCACACCAGTCATGACCATCAGCAAAAAGTCTACAAACTATAAATGCTGAAGGGGTTTTAGAGAAGTGTGTACCTTCTAGCTGCTGGTGGGATATAAAGTCGTAACAGCACTAATGCAAACTGAATCGAGCTGCTTGAAAACGTAAAAATTGAGCTACCATATGATGCGGCAGGGCACCTTTTGGGCCTATAACCTAAGACCACCAGAATCGGAAAGACAGAGGCAGGCAAATGTGCACTGCAACAATAATGAAATAGCAAAGACATGGAAGGAAAAAAAAAGGTCCATAAACAGATGAATGGACAAAGACGAAGTGGGATACGTACCAAATGGAATAGTAGCCTCGGGAAAAAAATGAACAATGCCGTTTTCAGGACTACAGTTGAGCCTAGAAATAATCATATAAGGTTAAGTAAGTCAAAAGGGTATGACAAATATCCTATGACATCATTTATACATGTTATCCTAAGATTGCTACCAATGAACATATTTCCACAGAAAAAGACACTCACAGACTTATCAAATAAACTAATGGCTAGCCAAAATGAAAGGTGGGAGGATGGGTAAATTAGGACAATGGGGTTAAAATACATATACTAATGTATGTTAAATGTATATAAACATATAACATATGAAATATATAAATAATATAATCACCAATACCTTTAAAATATACATTCTGTAATCACATACATGCTAACAGGTTCGAAGATGAACAGACATATGTATGAATCATTGAGCAGATTCTGTACAGCCAGAAAACCACAACACTCTAATCAAATTTACTCCGATAAGAAATAGAAATTAAATTTAAAAAACAAACATAAGTTAGGAGACATAAACTTCTGGGGGCTTGTCCCAGCACATTGCACTCTAATTTACAAGCTCGGAACACTACCTCCAGGAAGACTGTGTTGTCCTAGTAACAAGACTTGAGAACGTAATAATGCTGCCGCCTTGTGGCTGCTTCCCACAACAGTAGCTTTAAACCCAGTGCCAATGGTTGCTTATATAGTCACAAGGACTGCAGGGCTGTAAAAGACACAGGCCCTCAAAAAATGCCCTGGGGTATGGAATTGGCAAGAAAATTCAACACATGAGTAACTTTTCAAGAAGTCAATAAGAGGAGGGAAGTTGTACTCACTCTTTAAAAAAAAAGGAAAAGAAAAAAAAAGGACATGCCTAAAGCTCAGTATAAGGAATTATTAGCCACATGCAAATTCAAATTCAAAAAGGTTTCAGGTGACACCAGTCATGACCATCAGCAAAAAGTCTACAAACTATAAATGCTGAAGGGGTTTTAGAGAATTGTGTACATTCTACCTGCTGGTGGGATGTAAAGTGGTAACAGCACTAACGCATACTGAATGGAGCTGCTTGAAAAGGTAAAAATTGAGTTACCATATGATGCGGCAGGGCACCTTTTGGGCCTATAACCTAAGACCACCAAAATCGGAAATACAGAGGCAGGCAAATGTGCACTGCAACAATACTGAAATACCCAAGACATGGAAGCAAAAAATGGTCCATAAACAGGTGAATGGACAAAGAAGAAGTGGTATATGGACAGAATGGAAGAGTAGCCTCGGGAAAAAAATGAACAATGCCGTTTTCAGAACTACAGTTGAGACTAGAAATAGTCATATAAGGGTAAGTTAGTCAAAAGGGTATGACAAATATCCTATGATATCATTTATACATGTTATCCTAAGATTGCTACCAATGAACATATTTCCACAAAAAAAGACACTCACAGACTTATCAAATAAACTAATGGTTAGCCAAAATGAAAGGTGGGAGGATGGGTAAATTAGGACTATGGGGTTAACATACATATACTAATGTATGTTAAATGTATATAAACATATAACATATGAACTATATAAAATATATAATCACCAAACCTTTAAAATATACATTCTGTAATCACATACATGATAACAGGTTCCGAAGATGAACAGATATATGTATGAATCATTGAGCAGATTCTGTACAGCCAATCAAAACACTCTAATCAAATTTACTCCGATAAGAAATAGAAATTAAATTTAAAAAGCAAACATAAGTTAGGAGACATAAACTTCTGGGGGCTTGTCCCAGCACATTGCACTCTAATTTACAACCTTGGAAAACTACCTCCAGGAAGACTCTGTTGCCCTAGTAAGAAGAGTGGAGAACGTAATAATGCTGCCGCCTTGTGGCTGTTTCCCACAACAGCAGCTTTAAACCCAGTGCCAAAGGTTGCTTAATAGTCACAAGGACTCAAGGGCTCTAAATGACACCTGCATTCAAAAAATGCCCTGGGGTAGGGAATAGGCAAAAAAATTCAACACATGAGAAACTTTTCAAGAAGTCAATAAGAGGAGGGAAGTTGTACTCACTCTTTAAAACAAAAGGAAAAGAAAAAAATGACATGCCTAAAGCTCAGTATAAGGAATTATTAGCCACATGCAAATTCAAATTCAAAAAGGTTTCAGGTAACACCAGTCATGACCATCATCAAAAAGTCTACAAACTATAAATGCTGAAGGGGTTTTAGAGGAATGTGTACCTTCTAGCTGCTGGTGGGATGTAAAGAAGTAATACCACTAATGCAAACTGAATGGAGCTGCTTCAAAAGGTAAAAATTGAGTTACCATACGATGCGGCAGGGCACCTTTTGGGCCTATAACCTAAGACCACCAGAATCGGAAAGACAGAGGCAGGCAAATGTGCACTGCAACAATACTGAAATAGCCAAGACATGGAAGCAAAAAAAGGTCCATAAACAGATGAATGGACAAAGACGAAGTGGGATACGTACCAAATGGAATAGTAGCCTCGGGAAAAAAATGAACAATGCCGTTTTCAGGACTACAGTTGAGCCTAGAAATAATCATATAAGGTTAAGTAAGTCAAAAGGGTATGACAAATATCCTAGGACATCATTTATACATGTTATCCTAAGATTGCTACCAATGAACATATTTCCACAGAAAAAGACACTCACAGACTTATCAAATAAACTAATTGCTAGCCAAAATGAAAGGTGGGAGGATGGGTAAATTAGGACTATGGGGTTAAAATACATATACTAATGTATGTTAAATGTATATAAACATATAACATATGAAATATATAAATTATATAATCACCAATACCTTTAAAATATACATTCTGTAATCACATACATGCTAACAGGTTCGAAGATGAACAGACATATGTATGAATCATTGAGCAGATTCTGTACAGCCAGAAAACCACAACACTCTAATCAAATTTACTCCGATAAGAAATAGAAATTAAATTTAAAAAGCAAACATAAGTTAGGAGACATAAACTTCTGGGGGCTTGTCCCAGCATATTGCACTCTAATTTACAAGCTCAGAACACTACCTCCAGGAAGACTCTGTTCTCCTAGTAACAAGACTTGAGAACGCAATAATGCTGCCGCCTTGTGGCTGCTTCCCACAACAGCACTTTAAACCCAGTGCCAATGATTGCTTATATAGTCACAAGGACTGCAGGGCTGTAAATGACACAAGCCCTCAAAATATGCCCTGGGGTAGGGAATTGGCAAGAACATTCAACACATGAGAAATTTCCAAGAAGTCAATAAGAGGAGGGAAGTTGTACTCACTCTTTAAAAAAAAAAGGAAAAGAAAAAAAAGGACATGCCTAAAGCTTAGTATAAGGAATTATTAGCCACATACAAATTCAAATTCAAAAAGGTTTCAGCTCACACCAGTCATTACCATCAGCAAAATGTCTACAAACTATAAATGCTGAAGGGGTTTTAGAGATCTGTGTACCTTCTAGCTGCTGGTGGGATGTAAAGTGGAAACAGCACTAACGCAAACTGAATCGAGCTGCTTGAAAAGGTAAAAATTGAGCTACCAAATGATGCGGCAGGGCACCTTTTGGGCCTATAACCTAAGAACACCAAAATTGGAAAGACAGAGGCAGGCAAATATGCACTGCAACAATACTGAAATAGCCAAGATATGGAAGCAAAAAAAAGGTCCATAAACAGATGAATGGACAAAGAAGAAGTGGTATACGGACAGAATGGAATAGTAGCCTCGGGAGAAAAATGAACAATGCCATTTTCAGGACTAGAGTTGAGCCTAGAAATAATCATATAAGGTTAAGTAAGTCAAAAGGGTATGACAAATATCCTATGACATCATTTATACATGTTATCCTAAGATTGCTACCAATGAACATATTTCCACAGAAAAAGACACTCACAGACTTATCATATAAACTAATGGTTAGCCAAAATGAAAGGTGGGAGGATGGGTAAATTAGGACTATGGGGTTAACATACATATACTAATGTATGTTAAATGTATATAAACATATAACATATAAATGATATGAATTATATATTCACCAATACCTTCAAAATATACATTCTGTAATCACATACATGGTAACAGGATCCGAAGATGAACAGACATATGTATGAATCATTGAGCAGATTCTGTACAGCCAGACAATCAAAACACTCTAATCAAATTTACTCCGATAAGAAATAGAAATTAAATTTAAAAAACAAACATAAGTTAGGAGACATAAACTTTTGGGGGCTTGTCCCAGCACATTGCACTCTAATTTACAAGCTCGGAACACTACCTCCAGGAAGACTGTGTTGTCCTAGTAACAAGACTTGAGAACGTAATAATGCTGCCGCCTTGTGGCTGCTTCCCACAACAGTAGCTTTAAACCCAGTGCCAATGGTTGCTTATATAGTCACAAGGACTGCAGGGCTGTAAAAGACACAGGCCCTCAAAAAATACCCTGGTGTAGGGAATTGGCAAGAAAATTCAACACATGAGAAATTTTCAAGAAGTCAATAAGAGTACGGAAGTTGTACTCACTCTTTAAAAAAAAGGAAAAGAAAAAAAGGACATGCCTAAAGCTCAGCATAAGGAATTATTAGCCACATGCGTATCCAACCTCCAAAAAGGTTTCAGCTCACACCAGTCATGACCATCAGCAAAAAGTCTACAAACTATAAATGCTGAAGGGGTTTTAGAGAACTGTGTACCTTCTAGCTGCTGTTTGGATGTAAAGTGGTAACAGCAGTAACGCAAACTGAATCGAGCTGCTTGAAAAGGTAAACACTGAGCTACCATATGATGCGGCAGGGCACCTTTTGGGCCTATAACCTAAGACCACCGGATTCGGAAAGACAGAGGCAGGCAAATGTGCACTGCAACAATATTGAAATAGCCAAGACATGGAAGCAAAAAAAAGGTCCATAAACAGATGAATGGACAAAGACGAAATGGTATACGTACCAAATGGAATAGTAGCCTCTGGAAAAAAATGAACAATGCCGTTTTCAGGACTAGAGTTGAGCCTAGAAATAATCATATAAGGTTAAGTAAGTCAAAAGGGTATGACAAATATCCTATGATATCATTTATACATGTTATCCTAAGATTGCTACCAATGAACATATTTCCACAGAAAAAGACACTCACAGACTTATCAAATAAACTAATGGTTAGCCAAAATGAAAGGTGGGGGGATGGGTAAATTAGGACTATGGGGTTAACATACATATACTAATATAAGTTAAATGTATATAAACATATAACATATAAATGATATGAATTATATAATCACCAATACCTTCAAAATATACATTCTGTAATCACATACATGGTAACAGGATCCGAAGATGAACAGACATATGTATGAATCATTGAACAGATTCTGTACAGCCAGACAATCAAAACACTCTAATCAAATTTACTCCGATAAAAAATACAAATTAAATTTAAAAAACAAACATAAGTAAGGAGACATAAACTTCTGGGGGCTTGTCCCAGCACATTGCACTCTAATTTAAAAGCTCGGAACACTACCTCCAGGAAGACTCTGTTGTCCTAGTAACAAGACTTGAGAACGTAATAATGCTGCCGCCTTGTGGCTGTCTCCAAAAACAGCACCTTTAAACCCAGTGCCAATGGTTGCTTATATAGTCACAAGGACTGTACGGTTGTAAATGACACAGGCACTCAAAAAATGCCCTGGGGTAGGGAATAGGCAAGAAAATTCAACACATAAGAAACTTTTCAAGAAATCAATAAGAGGAGGGAAGTTGTACTCACTCTTTTTAAAAAAAAGGAAAAGAAAAAATAGGACATGCCTAAAGCTCAGCATAAGGAATTATTAGCCACATGGGTATCCAACCTCCAAAAAGGTTTCAGCTCACACCAGTCATGACCATCAGCAAAATGTCTACAAACTATAAATGCTGAAGGGGTTTTAGAGATCTGTGTACCTTCTAGCTGCTGGTGGGATGTAAAGTGGCAACAGCACTAACGCAAACTGAATGGAGCTGCTTGAAAAGGTAAAAATTGAGCTACCATATGATGCGGCAGGGCACCTTTTGGGCCTATAACCTAAGACCACCAGATTCGGAAAGAGAGAGGCAGGCAAATGTGCATTGCAACAATATTGAAATAGCCAAGACATGGAAGCAAAAAAAAGGTCCATAAACAGATGAATGGAGAAAGACGAAGTGGGATACGTACCAAATGGAATAGTAGCCTCGGGAAAAAAATGAACAATGCCGTTTTCAGGACTACAGTTGAGCCTAGAAATAATCATATAAGGTTAAGTAAGTCAAACGGGTATGACAAATATCCTAGGACATCATTTATACATGTTATCCTAAGATTGCTACCAATGAACATATTTCCACAGAAAAAGACACTCACAGACTTATCAAATAAACTAATGGCTAGCCAAAATGAAAGGTGGGAGGATGGGTAAATTAGGACTATGGGGTTAAAATACATATACTAATGTATGTTAAATGTATATAAACATATAACATATGAAATATATAAATTATATAATCACCAATACCTTTAAAATATACATTCTGTAATCACATACATGCTAACAGGTTCGAAGATGAACAGACATATGTATGAATCATTGAGCAGATTCTGTACAGCCAGAAAACCACAACACTCTAATCAAATTTACTCCGATAAGAAATAGAAATTAAATTTAAAAAACAAACATAAGTTAGGAGACATAAACTTCTGGGGGCTTGTCCCAGCACATTGCACTCTAATTTACAAGCTCGGAACACTACCTCCAGGAAGACTGTGTTGTCCTAGTAACAAGACTTGAGAACGTAATAATGCTGCCGCCTTGTGGCTGCTTCCCACAACAGTAGCTTTAAACCCAGTGCCAATGGTTGCTTATATAGTCACAAGGACTGCAGGGCTGTAAAAGACACAGACCCTCAAAAAATGCCCTGCGGTATGGAATTGGCAAGAAAATTCAACACATGAGAAATTTTCAAGAAGTCAATAAGAGGAGGGAAGTTGTAGTCACTCTTTAAAAAAAAAGGAAAAGAAAAAAAGGACATGCCTAAAGCTCAGCATAAGGAATTATTAGCCACATGCGTATCCAACCTCCAAAAAGGTTTCAGCTCACACCAGTCATGACCATCAGCAAAAAGTCTACAAACTATAAATGCTGAAGGGGTTTTAGAGAACTGTGTACCTTCTAGCTGCTGGTGGGATGTAAAGTGGTAACAGCAGTAACGCAAACTGAATCGAGCTGCTTGAAAAGGTAAACATTGAGCTACCATATGATGCGGCAGGGCACATTTTGGGCCTATAACCTAAGACAACTGGATTCGGAAAGACAGAGGCAGGCAAATGTGCACTGCAACAATATTGAAATAGCCAAGACATGGAAGCAAAAAAAAGGTCCATAAACAGATGAATGGACAAAGACGAAATGGTACACGTACCAAATGGAATAGAAGCCTCTGGAAAAAAATGAACAATGCCGTTTTCAGGACTAGAGATGAGCCTAGAAATAATCATATAAGGTTAAGTAAGTCAAAAGGGTATGACAAATATCCTATGATATCATTAATACATGTTATCCTAAGATTGCTACCAATGAACATATTTCCACAGAAAAAGACACTCACAGACTTATCAAATAAACTAATGGTTAGCCAAAATGAAAGGTGGGAGGATGGGTAAATTAGGACAATGGGGTTAACATACATATACTAATGTATGTTAAATGTATATAAACATATCACATATAAACTATATGCATTATATCATCACCAATAGCTTCAAAAATATACATTCTGTAATCACGTACATGGTAGCAGGATCCGAAGATGAACAGACATATGTATGAATCATTGAACAGATTCTGTACAGCCAGACAATCAAAACACTCTAAGCAAATTGACTCTGATAAGAAATAGAAATTATATTTAAAAAGCAAACATAAGTTAGGAGACATAAACTTCTGGGGGCTTGTCCCAGCACATTGCACTCTAATTTAAAAGCTCGGAACACTACCTCCAGGAAGACTGTGTTGTCCTAGTAACAAGACTTGAGAACGTAATAATGCTGCTGCCTTGTGGCTGCTTCCCACAACAGTAGCTTTAAACCCAGTGCCAATGGTTGCTTATATAGTCACAAGGACTGCACGGTTGTAAATGACACAGGCACTCAAAAAATGCCCTGGGGTAGGGAATAGGCAAGAAAATTCAACACATAAGAAACTTTTCAAGAAATCAATAAGAGGAGGGAAGTTGTACTCACTCATTTTAAAAAAAAGGAAAAGAAAAAATAGGACATGCCTAAAGCTCAGCATAAGGAATTATTAGCCACATGCGTATCCAACCTCCAAAAAGGTTTCAGCTCACACCAGTCATGACCATCAGCAAAAAGTCTACAAACTATAAATGCTGAAGGGGTTTTAGAGAAGTGTGTACCTTCTAGCTGCTGGTGGGATATAAAGTCGTAACAGCACTAATGCAAACTGAATCGAGCTGCTTGAAAACGTAAAAATTGAGCTACCATATGATGCGGCAGGGCACCTTTTGGGCCTATAACCTAAGACCACCAGAATCGGAAAGACAGAGGCAGGCAAATGTGCACTGCAACAATACTGAAATAGCAAAGACATGGAAGCAAAAAAAAAGGTCCATAAACAGATGAATGGACAAAGACGAAGTGGGATACGTACCAAATGGAATAGTAGCCTCGGGAAAAAAATGAACAATGCCGTTTTCAGGACTACAGTTGAGCCTAGAAATAATCATATAAGGTTAAGTAAGTCAAAAGGGTATGACAAATATCCTATGACATCATTTATACATGTTATCCTAAGATTGCTACCAATGAACATATTTCCACAGAAAAAGACACTCACAGACTTATCAAATAAACTAATGGCTAGCCAAAATGAAAGGTGGGAGGATGGGTAAATTAGGACAATGGGGTTAAAATACATATACTAATGTATGTTAAATGTATATAAACATATAACATATGAAATATATAAATAATATAATCACCAATACCTTTAAAATATACATTCTGTAATCACATACATGCTAACAGGTTCGAAGATGAACAGACATATGTATGAATCATTGAGCAGATTCTGTACAGCCAGAAAACCACAACACTCTAATCAAATTTACTCCGATAAGAAATAGAAATTAAATTTAAAAAACAAACATAAGTTAGGAGACATAAACTTCTGGGGGCTTGTCCCAGCACATTGCACTCTAATTTACAAGCTCGGAACACTACCTCCAGGAAGACTGTGTTGTCCTAGTAACAAGACTTGAGAACGTAATAATGCTGCCGCCTTTTGGCTGCTTCCCACAACAGTAGCTTTAAACCCAGTGCCAATGGTTGCTTATATAGTCACAAGGACTGCAGGGCTGTAAAAGACACAGGCCCTCAAAAAATGCCCTGGGGTATGGAATTGGCAAGAAAATTCAACACATGAGTAACTTTTCAAGAAGTCAATAAGAGGAGGGAAGTTGTACTCACTCTTTAAAAAAAAAGGAAAAGAAAAAAAAAGGACATGCCTAAAGCTCAGTATAAGGAATTATTAGCCACATGCAAATTCAAATTCAAAAAGGTTTCAGGTGACACCAGTCATGACCATCAGCAAAAAGTCTACAAACTATAAATGCTGAAGGGGTTTTAGAGAATTGTGTACATTCTACCTGCTGGTGGGATGTAAAGTGGTAACAGCACTAACGCATACTGAATGGAGCTGCTTGAAAAGGTAAAAATTGAGTTACCATATGATGCGGCAGGGCACCTTTTGGGCCTATAACCTAAGACCACCAAAATCGGAAATACAGAGGCAGGCAAATGTGCACTGCAACAATACTGAAATACCCAAGACATGGAAGCAAAAAATGGTCCATAAACAGGTGAATGGACAAAGAAGAAGTGGTATATGGACAGAATGGAAGAGTAGCCTCGGGAAAAAAATGAACAATGCCGTTTTCAGAACTACAGTTGAGACTAGAAATAGTCATATAAGGGTAAGTTAGTCAAAAGGGTATGACAAATATCCTATGATATCATTTATACATGTTATCCTAAGATTGCTACCAATGAACATATTTCCACAAAAAAAGACACTCACAGACTTATCAAATAAACTAATGGTTAGCCAAAATGAAAGGTGGGAGGATGGGTAAATTAGGACTATGGGGTTAACATACATATACTAATGTATGTTAAATGTATATAAACATATAACATATGAACTATATAAAATATATAATCACCAAACCTTTAAAATATACATTCTGTAATCACATACATGATAACAGGTTCCGAAGATGAACAGATATATGTATGAATCATTGAGCAGATTCTGTACAGCCAATCAAAACACTCTAATCAAATTTACTCCGATAAGAAATAGAAATTAAATTTAAAAAGCAAACATAAGTTAGGAGACATAAACTTCTGGGGGCTTGTCCCAGCACATTCCACTCTAATTTACAACCTTGGAAAACTACCTCCAGGAAGACTCTGTTGCCCTAGTAAGAAGAGTGGAGAACGTAATAATGCTGCCGCCTTGTGGCTGTTTCCCACAACAGCAGCTTTAAACCCAGTGCCAAAGGTTGCTTATTAGTCACAAGGACTCAAGGGCTCTAAATGACACCTGCATTCAAAAAATGCCCTGGGGTAGGGAATAGGCAAAAAAATTCAACACATGAGAAACTTTTCAAGAAGTCAATAAGAGGAGGGAAGTTGTACTCACTCTTTAAAACAAAAGGAAAAGAAAAAAATGACATGCCTAAAGCTCAGTATAAGGAATTATTAGCCACATGCAAATTCAAATTCAAAAAGGTTTCAGGTAACACCAGTCATGACCATCATCAAAAAGTCTACAAACTATAAATGCTGAAGGGGTTTTAGAGGAATGTGTACCTTCTAGCTGCTGGTGGGATGTAAAGAAGTAATACCACTAATGCAAACTGAATGGAGCTGCTTCAAAAGGTAAAAATTGAGTTACCATACGATGCGGCAGGGCACCTTTTGGGCCTATAACCTAAGACCACCAGAATCGGAAAGACAGAGGCAGGCAAATGTGCACTGCAACAATACTGAAATAGCCAAGACATGGAAGCAAAAAAAGGTCCATAAACAGATGAATGGACAAAGACGAAGTGGGATACGTACCAAATGGAATAGTAGCCTCGGGAAAAAAATGAACAATGCCGTTTTCAGGACTACAGTTGAGCCTAGAAATAATCATATAAGGTTAAGTAAGTCAAAAGGGTATGACAAATATCCTAGGACATCATTTATACATGTTATCCTAAGATTGCTACCAATGAACATATTTCCACAGAAAAAGACACTCACAGACTTATCAAATAAACTAATTGCTAGCCAAAATGAAAGGTGGGAGGATGGGTAAATTAGGACTATGGGGTTAAAATACATATACTAATGTATGTTAAATGTATATAAACATATAACATATGAAATATATAAATTATATAATCACCAATACCTTTAAAATATACATTCTGTAATCACATACATGCTAACAGGTTCGAAGATGAACAGACATATGTATGAATCATTGAGCAGATTCTGTACAGCCAGAAAACCACAACACTCTAATCAAATTTACTCCGATAAGAAATAGAAATTAAATTTAAAAAGCAAACATAAGTTAGGAGACATAAACTTCTGGGGGCTTGTCCCAGCATATTGCACTCTAATTTACAAGCTCAGAACACTACCTCCAGGAAGACTCTGTTCTCCTAGTAACAAGACTTGAGAACGCAATAATGCTGCCACCTTGTGGCTGCTTCCCACAACAGCACTTTAAACCCAGTGCCAATGATTGCTTATATAGTCACAAGGACTGCAGGGCTGTAAATGACACAAGCCCTCAAAATATGCCCTGGGGTAGGGAATTGGCAAGAACATTCAACACATGAGAAATTTCCAAGAAGTCAATAAGAGGAGGGAAGTTGTACTCACTCTTTAAAAAAAAAAGGAAAAGAAAAAAAAGGACATGCCTAAAGCTTAGTATAAGGAATTATTAGCCACATACAAATTCAAATTCAAAAAGGTTTCAGCTCACACCAGTCATTACCATCAGCAAAATGTCTACAAACTATAAATGCTGAAGGGGTTTTAGAGATCTGTGTACCTTCTAGCTGCTGGTGGGATGTAAAGTGGAAACAGCACTAACGCAAACTGAATCGAGCTGCTTGAAAAGGTAAAAATTGAGCTACCAAATGATGCGGCAGGGCACCTTTTGGGCCTATAACCTAAGAACACCAAAATTGGAAAGACAGAGGCAGGCAAATATGCACTGCAACAATACTGAAATAGCCAAGATATGGAAGCAAAAAAAAGGTCCATAAACAGATGAATGGACAAAGAAGAAGTGGTATACGGACAGAATGGAATAGTAGCCTCGGGAGAAAAATGAACAATGCCATTTTCAGGACTAGAGTTGAGCCTAGAAATAATCATATAAGGTTAAGTAAGTCAAAAGGGTATGACAAATATCCTATGACATCATTTATACATGTTATCCTAAGATTGCTACCAATGAACATATTTCCACAGAAAAAGACACTCACAGACTTATCATATAAACTAATGGTTAGCCAAAATGAAAGGTGGGAGGATGGGTAAATTAGGACTATGGGGTTAACATACATATACTAATGTATGTTAAATGTATATAAACATATAACATATAAATGATATGAATTATATATTCACCAATACCTTCAAAATATACATTCTGTAATCACATACATGGTAACAGGATCCGAAGATGAACAGACATATGTATGAATCATTGAGCAGATTCTGTACAGCCAGACAATCAAAACACTCTAATCAAATTTACTCCGATAAGAAATAGAAATTAAATTTAAAAAACAAACATAAGTTAGGAGACATAAACTTTTGGGGGCTTGTCCCAGCACATTGCACTCTAATTTACAAGCTCGGAACACTACCTCCAGGAAGACTGTGTTGTCCTAGTAACAAGACTTGAGAACGTAATAATGCTGCCGCCTTGTGGCTGCTTCCCACAACAGTAGCTTTAAACCCAGTGCCAATGGTTGCTTATATAGTCACAAGGACTGCAGGGCTGTAAAAGACACAGGCCCTCAAAAAATACCCTGGTGTAGGGAATTGGCAAGAAAATTCAACACATGAGAAATTTTCAAGAAGTCAATAAGAGTACGGAAGTTGTACTCACTCTTTAAAAAAAAGGAAAAGAAAAAAAGGACATGCCTAAAGCTCAGCATAAGGAATTATTAGCCACATGCGTATCCAACCTCCAAAAAGGTTTCAGCTCACACCAGTCATGACCATCAGCAAAAAGTCTACAAACTATAAATGCTGAAGGGGTTTTAGAGAACTGTGTACCTTCTAGCTGCTGTTTGGATGTAAAGTGGTAACAGCAGTAACGCAAACTGAATCGAGCTGCTTGAAAAGGTAAACACTGAGCTACCATATGATGCGGCAGGGCACCTTTTGGGCCTATAACCTAAGACCACCGGATTCGGAAAGACAGAGGCAGGCAAATGTGCACTGCAACAATATTGAAATAGCCAAGACATGGAAGCAAAAAAAAGGTCCATAAACAGATGAATGGACAAAGACGAAATGGTATACGTACCAAATGGAATAGTAGCCTCTGGAAAAAAATGAACAATGCCGTTTTCAGGACTAGAGTTGAGCCTAGAAATAATCATATAAGGTTAAGTAAGTCAAAAGGGTATGACAAATATCCTATGATATCATTTATACATGTTATCCTAAGATTGCTACCAATGAACATATTTCCACAGAAAAAGACACTCACAGACTTATCAAATAAACTAATGGTTAGCCAAAATGAAAGGTGGGGGGATGGGTAAATTAGGACTATGGGGTTAACATACATATACTAATATAAGTTAAATGTATATAAACATATAACATATAAATGATATGAATTATATAATCACCAATACCTTCAAAATATACATTCTGTAATCACATACATGGTAACAGGATCCGAAGATGAACAGACATATGTATGAATCATTGAACAGATTCTGTACAGCCAGACAATCAAAACACTCTAATCAAATTTACTCCGATAAAAAATACAAATTAAATTTAAAAAACAAACATAAGTAAGGAGACATAAACTTCTGGGGGCTTGTCCCAGCACATTGCACTCTAATTTAAAAGCTCGGAACACTACCTCCAGGAAGACTCTGTTGTCCTAGTAACAAGACTTGAGAACGTAATAATGCTGCCGCCTTGTGGCTGTCTCCAAAAACAGCACCTTTAAACCCAGTGCCAATGGTTGCTTATATAGTCACAAGGACTGTACGGTTGTAAATGACACAGGCACTCAAAAAATGCCCTGGGGTAGGGAATAGGCAAGAAAATTCAACACATAAGAAACTTTTCAAGAAATCAATAAGAGGAGGGAAGTTGTACTCACTCTTTTTAAAAAAAAGGAAAAGAAAAAATAGGACATGCCTAAAGCTCAGCATAAGGAATTATTAGCCACATGCGTATCCAACCTCCAAAAAGGTTTCAGCTCACACCAGTCATGACCATCAGCAAAATGTCTACAAACTATAAATGCTGAAGGGGTTTTAGAGATCTGTGTACCTTCTAGCTGCTGGTGGGATGTAAAGTGGCAACAGCACTAACGCAAACTGAATGGAGCTGCTTGAAAAGGTAAAAATTGAGCTACCATATGATGCGGCAGGGCACCTTTTGGGCCTATAACCTAAGACCACCAGATTCGGAAAGAGAGAGGCAGGCAAATGTGCATTGCAACAATATTGAAATAGCCAAGACATGGAAGCAAAAAAAAGGTCCATAAACAGATGAATGGAGAAAGACGAAGTGGGATACGTACCAAATGGAATAGTAGCCTCGGGAAAAAAATGAACAATGCCGTTTTCAGGACTACAGTTGAGCCTAGAAATAATCATATAAGGTTAAGTAAGTCAAACGGGTATGACAAATATCCTAGGACATCATTTATACATGTTATCCTAAGATTGCTACCAATGAACATATTTCCACAGAAAAAGACACTCACAGACTTATCAAATAAACTAATGGCTAGCCAAAATGAAAGGTGGGAGGATGGGTAAATTAGGACTATGGGGTTAAAATACATATACTAATGTATGTTAAATGTATATAAACATATAACATATGAAATATATAAATTATATAATCACCAATACCTTTAAAATATACATTCTGTAATCACATACATGCTAACAGGTTCGAAGATGAACAGACATATGTATGAATCATTGAGCAGATTCTGTACAGCCAGAAAACCACAACACTCTAATCAAATTTACTCCGATAAGAAATAGAAATTAAATTTAAAAAACAAACATAAGTTAGGAGACATAAACTTCTGGGGGCTTGTCCCAGCACATTGCACTCTAATTTACAAGCTCGGAACACTACCTCCAGGAAGACTGTGTTGTCCTAGTAACAAGACTTGAGAACGTAATAATGCTGCCGCCTTGTGGCTGCTTCCCACAACAGTAGCTTTAAACCCAGTGCCAATGGTTGCTTATATAGTCACAAGGACTGCAGGGCTGTAAAAGACACAGGCCCTCAAAAAATGCCCTGGGGTATGGAATTGGCAAGAAAATTCAACACATGAGAAATTTTCAAGAAGTCAATAAGAGGAGGGAAGTTGTAGTCACTCTTTAAAAAAAAAGGAAAAGAAAAAAAGGACATGCCTAAAGCTCAGCATAAGGAATTATTAGCCACATGCGTATCCAACCTCCAAAAAGGTTTCAGCTCACACCAGTCATGACCATCAGCAAAAAGTCTACAAACTATAAATGCTGAAGGGGTTTTAGAGAACTGTGTACCTTCTAGCTGCTGGTGGGATGTAAAGTGGTAACAGCAGTAACGCAAACTGAAAGGAGCTGCTTGAAAAGGTAAACATTGAGCTACCATATGATGCGGCAGGGCACATTTTGGGCCTATAACCTAAGACAACTGGATTCGGAAAGACAGAGGCAGGCAAATGTGCACTGCAACAATATTGAAATAGCCAAGACATGGAAGCAAAAAAAAGGTCCATAAACAGATGAATGGACAAAGACGAAATGGTACACGTACCAAATGGAATAGAAGCCTCTGGAAAAAAATGAACAATGCCGTTTTCAGGACTAGAGTTGAGCCTAGAAATAATCATATAAGGTTAAGTAAGTCAAAAGGGTATGACAAATATCCTATGATATCATTAATACATGTTATCCTAAGATTGCTACCAATGAACATATTTCCACAGAAAAAGACACTCACAGACTTATCAAATAAACTAATGGTTAGCCAAAATGAAAGGTGGGAGGATGGGTAAATTAGGACAATGGGGTTAACATACATATACTAATGTATGTTAAATGTATATAAACATATCACATATAAACTATATGCATTATATCATCACCAATAGCTTCAAAAATATACATTCTGTAATCACGTACATGGTAGCAGGATCCGAAGATGAACAGACATATGTATGAATCATTGAGCAGATTCTGTACAGCCAGACAATCAAAACACTCTAAGCAAACTGACTCTGATAAGAAATAGAAATTAAATTTAAAAAGCAAACATAAGTTAGGAGACATAAACTTCTGGGGGCTTGTCCCAGCACATTCCACTCTAATTTACAACCTTGGAAAACTACCTCCAGGAAGACTCTGTTGCCCTAGTAACAAGAGTTGAGAACGTAATAATGCTGCCACCTTGTGGCTGTTTCCCACAACAGCAGCTTTAAACCCAGTGCCAAAGGTTGCTTAATAGTCACAAGGACTGCAGGGCTCTAAATGACACCGGCCCTCAAAGAATGCCCTGGAGTAGGGAATAGGCAAAAAAATTCAACACATGAGTAAATTTTCAAGAAGTCAATAAGAGGAGGGAAGTTGTACTCACTCTTTAAAAAAAAAAGGAAAAGAATAAAAAAGGACATGCCTAAAGCTCAGTATAAGGAATTATTAGCCACATGCAAATTCAAATTCAAAAAGGTTTCAGGTGACACCAGTCATGACCATCAGCAAAAAGTCTACAAACTATAAATGCTGAAGGGGTTTTAGAGCATTGTGTACCTTCTAGCTGCTGGTGGGATGTAAAGTGGAAACAGCACTAACGCAAAATGAATCGAGCTGCTTGAAAAGGTAAAAATTGAGCTACCAAATGATGGGGCAGGGCACCTTTTGGGCCTATAACCTAAGACCACCAAAATTGGAAAGACAGAGGCAGGCAAATATGCACTGCAACAATACTGAAATAGCCAAGATATGGAAGCAAAAAAAAGGTCCATAAACAGATGAATGGACAAAGAAGAAGTGGTATACGGACAGAATGGAATAGTAGCCTCGGGAGAAAAATGAACAATGCTGTTTTCAAGACTACAGTTGAGCCTAGAAAAAATCATATAAGGTTAAGTAAGTCAAAAGGGTATGACAAATATCCTATGATATCATTTATACAAGTTTTCTTAAGATTGCTACCAATGAACATATTTCCACAGAAAAAGACACTCACAGACTTATCAAATAAACTAATGGTTAGCCAAAATGAAAGGTGGGGGGATGGGTAAGTTAGGACTATGGGGTTAACATACATATACTAATGTAAGTTAAATGTATATAAACATATAACATATAAACGATATGAATTATATAATCACCAATACCTTCAAAATATATATTCTGTGATCACATACATGGTAACAGGATCCGAAGATGAACAGACATATGTATGAATCATTGAACAGATTCTGTACAGCCAGACAATCAAAACACTCTAATCAAATTTACTCCGATAAAAAATACAAATTAAATTTAAAAAACAAACATAAGTAAGGAGACATAAACTTCTGGGGGCTTGTCCCAGCACATTGCACTCTAATTTACAAGCTCGGAACACTACCTCCAGGAAGACTGTGTTGTCCTAGTAACAAGACTTGAGAACGTAATAATGCTGCCGCCTTGTGGCTGCTTCCCACAACAGTAGCTTTAAACCCAGTGCCAATGGTTGCTTATATAGTCACAAGGACTGCAGGGCTGTAAAAGACACAGGCCCTCAAAAAATGCCCTGGGGTATGGAATTAGCAAGAAAATTCAACACATGAGAAATTTTCAAGAAGTCAATAAGAGGAGGGAAGTTGTAGTCATTCTTTAAAAAAAAAGGAAAAGAAAAAAAGGACATGCCTAAAGCTCAGCATAAGGAATTATTAGCCACATGCGTATCCAACCTCCAAAAAGGTTTCAGCTCACACCAGTCATGACCATCAGCAAAAAGTCTACAAACTATAAATGCTGAAGGGGTTTTAGAGAACTGTGTACCTTCTAGCTGCTGGTGGGATGTAAAGTGGTAACAGCAGTAACGCAAACTGAATCGAGCTGCTTGAAAAGGTAAACATTGAGCTACCATATGATGCGGCAGGGCACATTTTGGGCCTATAACCTAAGACAACTGGATTCGGAAAGACAGAGGCAGGCAAATGTGCACTGCAACAATATTGAAATAGCCAAGACATGGAAGCAAAAAAAAGGTCCATAAACAGATGAATGGACAAAGACGAAATGGTACACGTACCAAATGGAATAGAAGCCTCTGGAAAAAAATGAACAATGCCGTTTTCAGGACTAGAGATGAGCCTAGAAATAATCATATAAGGTTAAGTAAGTCAAAAGGGTATGACAAATATCCTATGATATCATTAATACATGTTATCCTAAGATTGCTACCAATGAACATATTTCCACAGAAAAAGACACTCACAGACTTATCAAATAAACTAATGGTTAGCCAAAATGAAAGGTGGGAGGATGGGTAAATTAGGACAATGGGGTTAACATACATATACTAATGTATGTTAAATGTATATAAACATATCACATATAAACTATATGCATTATATCATCACCAATAGCTTCAAAAATATACATTCTGTAATCACGTACATGGTAGCAGGATCCGAAGATGAACAGACATATGTATGAATCATTGAACAGATTCTGTACAGCCAGACAATCAAAACACTCTAAGCAAATTGACTCTGATAAGAAATAGAAATTATATTTAAAAAGCAAACATAAGTTAGGAGACATAAACTTCTGGGGGCTTGTCCCAGCACATTGCACTCTAATTTAAAAGCTCGGAACAATACCTCCAGGAAGACTCTGTTGTCCTAGTAACAAGACTTGAGAACGTAATAATGCTGCCGCCTTGTGGCTGTCTCCAAAAACAGCACCTTTAAACCCAGTGCCAATGGTTGCTTATATAGTCACAAGGACTGCACGGTTGTAAATGACACAGGCACTCAAAAAATGCCCTGGGGTAGGGAATAGGCAAGAAAATTCAACACATAAGAAACTTTTCAAGAAATCAATAAGAGGAGGGAAGTTGTACTCACTCATTTTAAAAAAAAGGAAAAGAAAAAATAGGACATGCCTAAAGCTCAGCATAAGGAATTATTAGCCACATGCGTATCCAACCTCCAAAAAGGTTTCAGCTCACACCAGTCATGACCATCAGCAAAAAGTCTACAAACTATAAATGCTGAAGGGGTTTTAGAGAAGTGTGTACCTTCTAGCTGCTGGTGGGATATAAAGTCGTAACAGCACTAATGCAAACTGAATCGAGCTGCTTGAAAACGTAAAAATTGAGCTACCATATGATGCGGCAGGGCACCTTTTGGGCCTATAACCTAAGACCACCAGAATCGGAAAGACAGAGGCAGGCAAATGTGCACTGCAACAATACTGAAATAGCAAAGACATGGAAGCAAAAAAAAAGGTCCATAAACAGATGAATGGACAAAGACGAAGTGGGATACGTACCAAATGGAATAGTAGCCTCGGGAAAAAAATGAACAATGCCGTTTTCAGGACTACAGTTGAGCCTAGAAATAATCATATAAGGTTAAGTAAGTCAAACGGGTATGACAAATATCCTAGGACATCATTTATACATGTTATCCTAAGATTGCTACCAATGAACATATTTCCACAGAAAAAGACACTCACAGACTTATCAAATAAACTAATGGCTAGCCAAAATGAAAGGTGGGAGGATGGGTAAATTAGGACTATGGGGTTAAAATACATATACTAATGTATGTTAAATGTATATAAACATATAACATATGAAATATATAAATTATATAATCACCAATACCTTTAAAATATACATTCTGTAATCACATACATGCTAACAGGTTCGAAGATGAACAGACATATGTATGAATCATTGAGCAGATTCTGTACAGCCAGAAAACCACAACACTCTAATCAAATTTACTCCGATAAGAAATAGAAATTAAATTTAAAAAACAAACATAAGTTAGGAGACATAAACTTCTGGGGGCTTGTCCCAGCACATTGCACTCTAATTTACAAGCTCGGAACACTACCTCCAGGAAGACTGTGTTGTCCTAGTAACAAGACTTGAGAACGTAATAATGCTGCCGCCTTGTGGCTGCTTCCCACAACAGTAGCTTTAAACCCAGTGCCAATGGTTGCTTATATAGTCACAAGGACTGCAGGGCTGTAAAAGACACAGGCCCTCAAAAAATGCCCTGGGGTATGGAATTGGCAAGAAAATTCAACACATGAGAAATTTTCAAGAAGTCAATAAGAGGAGGGAAGTTGTAGTCACTCTTTAAAAAAAAAGGAAAAGAAAAAAAGGACATGCCTAAAGCTCAGCATAAGGAATTATTAGCCACATGCGTATCCAACCTCCAAAAAGGTTTCAGCTCACACCAGTCATGACCATCAGCAAAAAGTCTACAAACTATAAATGCTGAAGGGGTTTTAGAGAACTGTGTACCTTCTAGCTGCTGGTGGGATGTAAAGTGGTAACAGCAGTAACGCAAACTGAATCGAGCTGCTTGAAAAGGTAAACATTGAGCTACCATATGATGCGGCAGGGCACATTTTGGGCCTATAACCTAAGACAACTGGATTCGGAAAGACAGAGGCAGGCAAATGTGCACTGCAACAATATTGAAATAGCCAAGACATGGAAGCAAAAAAAAGGTCCATAAACAGATGAATGGACAAAGACGAAATGGTACACGTACCAAATGGAATAGAAGCCTCTGGAAAAAAATGAACAATGCCGTTTTCAGGACTAGAGATGAGCCTAGAAATAATCATATAAGGTTAAGTAAGTCAAAAGGGTATGACAAATATCCTATGATATCATTAATACATGTTATCCTAAGATTGCTACCAATGAACATATTTCCACAGAAAAAGACACTCACAGACTTATCAAATAAACTAATGGTTAGCCAAAATGAAAGGTGGGAGGATGGGTAAATTAGGACAATGGGGTTAACATACATATACTAATGTATGTTAAATGTATATAAACATATCACATATAAACTATATGCATTATATCATCACCAATAGCTTCAAAAATATACATTCTGTAATCACGTACATGGTAGCAGGATCCGAAGATGAACAGACATATGTATGAATCATTGAACAGATTCTGTACAGCCAGACAATCAAAACACTCTAAGCAAATTGACTCTGATAAGAAATAGAAATTATATTTAAAAAGCAAACATAAGTTAGGAGACATAAACTTCTGGGGGCTTGTCCCAGCACATTGCACTCTAATTTAAAAGCTCGGAACACTACCTCCAGGAAGACTGTGTTGTCCTAGTAACAAGACTTGAGAACGTAATAATGCTGCTGCCTTGTGGCTGCTTCCCACAACAGTAGCTTTAAACCCAGTGCCAATGGTTGCTTATATAGTCACAAGGACTGCACGGTTGTAAATGACACAGGCACTCAAAAAATGCCCTGGGGTAGGGAATAGGCAAGAAAATTCAACACATAAGAAACTTTTCAAGAAATCAATAAGAGGAGGGAAGTTGTACTCACTCATTTTAAAAAAAAGGAAAAGAAAAAATAGGACATGCCTAAAGCTCAGCATAAGGAATTATTAGCCACATGCGTATCCAACCTCCAAAAAGGTTTCAGCTCACACCAGTCATGACCATCAGCAAAAAGTCTACAAACTATAAATGCTGAAGGGGTTTTAGAGAAGTGTGTACCTTCTAGCTGCTGGTGGGATATAAAGTCGTAACAGCACTAATGCAAACTGAATCGAGCTGCTTGAAAACGTAAAAATTGAGCTACCATATGATGCGGCAGGGCACCTTTTGGGCCTATAACCTAAGACCACCAGAATCGGAAAGACAGAGGCAGGCAAATGTGCACTGCAACAATACTGAAATAGCAAAGACATGGAAGCAAAAAAAAAGGTCCATAAACAGATGAATGGACAAAGACGAAGTGGGATACGTACCAAATGGAATAGTAGCCTCGGGAAAAAAATGAACAATGCCGTTTTCAGGACTACAGTTGAGCCTAGAAATAATCATATAAGGTTAAGTAAGTCAAAAGGGTATGACAAATATCCTATGACATCATTTATACATGTTATCCTAAGATTGCTACCAATGAACATATTTCCACAGAAAAAGACACTCACAGACTTATCAAATAAACTAATGGCTAGCCAAAATGAAAGGTGGGAGGATGGGTAAATTAGGACAATGGGGTTAAAATACATATACTAATGTATGTTAAATGTATATAAACATATAACATATGAAATATATAAATAATATAATCACCAATACCTTTAAAATATACATTCTGTAATCACATACATGCTAACAGGTTCGAAGATGAACAGACATATGTATGAATCATTGAGCAGATTCTGTACAGCCAGAAAACCACAACACTCTAATCAAATTTACTCCGATAAGAAATAGAAATTAAATTTAAAAAACAAACATAAGTTAGGAGACATAAACTTCTGGGGGCTTGTCCCAGCACATTGCACTCTAATTTACAAGCTCGGAACACTACCTCCAGGAAGACTGTGTTGTCCTAGTAACAAGACTTGAGAACGTAATAATGCTGCCGCCTTTTGGCTGCTTCCCACAACAGTAGCTTTAAACCCAGTGCCAATGGTTGCTTATATAGTCACAAGGACTGCAGGGCTGTAAAAGACACAGGCCCTCAAAAAATGCCCTGGGGTATGGAATTGGCAAGAAAATTCAACACATGAGTAACTTTTCAAGAAGTCAATAAGAGGAGGGAAGTTGTACTCACTCTTTAAAAAAAAAGGAAAAGAAAAAAAAAGGACATGCCTAAAGCTCAGTATAAGGAATTATTAGCCACATGCAAATTCAAATTCAAAAAGGTTTCAGGTGACACCAGTCATGACCATCAGCAAAAAGTCTACAAACTATAAATGCTGAAGGGGTTTTAGAGAATTGTGTACATTCTACCTGCTGGTGGGATGTAAAGTGGTAACAGCACTAACGCATACTGAATGGAGCTGCTTGAAAAGGTAAAAATTGAGTTACCATATGATGCGGCAGGGCACCTTTTGGGCCTATAACCTAAGACCACCAAAATCGGAAATACAGAGGCAGGCAAATGTGCACTGCAACAATACTGAAATACCCAAGACATGGAAGCAAAAAATGGTCCATAAACAGGTGAATGGACAAAGAAGAAGTGGTATATGGACAGAATGGAAGAGTAGCCTCGGGAAAAAAATGAACAATGCCGTTTTCAGAACTACAGTTGAGACTAGAAATAGTCATATAAGGGTAAGTTAGTCAAAAGGGTATGACAAATATCCTATGATATCATTTATACATGTTATCCTAAGATTGCTACCAATGAACATATTTCCACAAAAAAAGACACTCACAGACTTATCAAATAAACTAATGGTTAGCCAAAATGAAAGGTGGGAGGATGGGTAAATTAGGACTATGGGGTTAACATACATATACTAATGTATGTTAAATGTATATAAACATATAACATATGAACTATATAAAATATATAATCACCAAACCTTTAAAATATACATTCTGTAATCACATACATGATAACAGGTTCCGAAGATGAACAGATATATGTATGAATCATTGAGCAGATTCTGTACAGCCAATCAAAACACTCTAATCAAATTTACTCCGATAAGAAATAGAAATTAAATTTAAAAAGCAAACATAAGTTAGGAGACATAAACTTCTGGGGGCTTGTCCCAGCACATTCCACTCTAATTTACAACCTTGGAAAACTACCTCCAGGAAGACTCTGTTGCCCTAGTAAGAAGAGTGGAGAACGTAATAATGCTGCCGCCTTGTGGCTGTTTCCCACAACAGCAGCTTTAAACCCAGTGCCAAAGGTTGCTTATTAGTCACAAGGACTCAAGGGCTCTAAATGACACCTGCATTCAAAAAATGCCCTGGGGTAGGGAATAGGCAAAAAAATTCAACACATGAGAAACTTTTCAAGAAGTCAATAAGAGGAGGGAAGTTGTACTCACTCTTTAAAACAAAAGGAAAAGAAAAAAATGACATGCCTAAAGCTCAGTATAAGGAATTATTAGCCACATGCAAATTCAAATTCAAAAAGGTTTCAGGTAACACCAGTCATGACCATCATCAAAAAGTCTACAAACTATAAATGCTGAAGGGGTTTTAGAGGAATGTGTACCTTCTAGCTGCTGGTGGGATGTAAAGAAGTAATACCACTAATGCAAACTGAATGGAGCTGCTTCAAAAGGTAAAAATTGAGTTACCATACGATGCGGCAGGGCACCTTTTGGGCCTATAACCTAAGACCACCAGAATCGGAAAGACAGAGGCAGGCAAATGTGCACTGCAACAATACTGAAATAGCCAAGACATGGAAGCAAAAAAAGGTCCATAAACAGATGAATGGACAAAGACGAAGTGGGATACGTACCAAATGGAATAGTAGCCTCGGGAAAAAAATGAACAATGCCGTTTTCAGGACTACAGTTGAGCCTAGAAATAATCATATAAGGTTAAGTAAGTCAAAAGGGTATGACAAATATCCTAGGACATCATTTATACATGTTATCCTAAGATTGCTACCAATGAACATATTTCCACAGAAAAAGACACTCACAGACTTATCAAATAAACTAATTGCTAGCCAAAATGAAAGGTGGGAGGATGGGTAAATTAGGACTATGGGGTTAAAATACATATACTAATGTATGTTAAATGTATATAAACATATAACATATGAAATATATAAATTATATAATCACCAATACCTTTAAAATATACATTCTGTAATCACATACATGCTAACAGGTTCGAAGATGAACAGACATATGTATGAATCATTGAGCAGATTCTGTACAGCCAGAAAACCACAACACTCTAATCAAATTTACTCCGATAAGAAATAGAAATTAAATTTAAAAAGCAAACATAAGTTAGGAGACATAAACTTCTGGGGGCTTGTCCCAGCATATTGCACTCTAATTTACAAGCTCAGAACACTACCTCCAGGAAGACTCTGTTCTCCTAGTAACAAGACTTGAGAATGCAATAATGCTGCCACCTTGTGGCTGCTTCCCACAACAGCACTTTAAACCCAGTGCCAATGATTGCTTATATAGTCACAAGGACTGCAGGGCTGTAAATGACACAAGCCCTCAAAATATGCCCTGGGGTAGGGAATTGGCAAGAACATTCAACACATGAGAAATTTCCAAGAAGTCAATAAGAGGAGGGAAGTTGTACTCACTCTTTAAAAAAAAAAGGAAAAGAAAAAAAAGGACATGCCTAAAGCTTAGTATAAGGAATTATTAGCCACATACAAATTCAAATTCAAAAAGGTTTCAGCTCACACCAGTCATTACCATCAGCAAAATGTCTACAAACTATAAATGCTGAAGGGGTTTTAGAGATCTGTGTACCTTCTAGCTGCTGGTGGGATGTAAAGTGGAAACAGCACTAACGCAAACTGAATCGAGCTGCTTGAAAAGGTAAAAATTGAGCTACCAAATGATGCGGCAGGGCACCTTTTGGGCCTATAACCTAAGAACACCAAAATTGGAAAGACAGAGGCAGGCAAATATGCACTGCAACAATACTGAAATAGCCAAGATATGGAAGCAAAAAAAAGGTCCATAAACAGATGAATGGACAAAGAAGAAGTGGTATACGGACAGAATGGAATAGTAGCCTCGGGAGAAAAATGAACAATGCCATTTTCAGGACTAGAGTTGAGCCTAGAAATAATCATATAAGGTTAAGTAAGTCAAAAGGGTATGACAAATATCCTATGACATCATTTATACATGTTATCCTAAGATTGCTACCAATGAACATATTTCCACAGAAAAAGACACTCACAGACTTATCATATAAACTAATGGTTAGCCAAAATGAAAGGTGGGAGGATGGGTAAATTAGGACTATGGGGTTAACATACATATACTAATGTATGTTAAATGTATATAAACATATAACATATAAATGATATGAATTATATATTCACCAATACCTTCAAAATATACATTCTGTAATCACATACATGGTAACAGGATCCGAAGATGAACAGACATATGTATGAATCATTGAGCAGATTCTGTACAGCCAGACAATCAAAACACTCTAATCAAATTTACTCCGATAAGAAATAGAAATTAAATTTAAAAAACAAACATAAGTTAGGAGACATAAACTTTTGGGGGCTTGTCCCAGCACATTGCACTCTAATTTACAAGCTCGGAACACTACCTCCAGGAAGACTGTGTTGTCCTAGTAACAAGACTTGAGAACGTAATAATGCTGCCGCCTTGTGGCTGCTTCCCACAACAGTAGCTTTAAACCCAGTGCCAATGGTTGCTTATAAAGTCACAAGGACTGCAGGGCTGTAAAAGACACAGGCCCTCAAAAAATACCCTGGTGTAGGGAATTGGCAAGAAAATTCAACACATGAGAAATTTTCAAGAAGTCAATAAGAGTACGGAAGTTGTACTCACTCTTTAAAAAAAAGGAAAAGAAAAAAAGGACATGCCTAAAGCTCAGCATAAGGAATTATTAGCCACATGCGTATCCAACCTCCAAAAAGGTTTCAGCTCACACCAGTCATGACCATCAGCAAAAAGTCTACAAACTATAAATGCTGAAGGGGTTTTAGAGAACTGTGTACCTTCTAGCTGCTGTTTGGATGTAAAGTGGTAACAGCAGTAACGCAAACTGAATCGAGCTGCTTGAAAAGGTAAACACTGAGCTACCATATGATGCGGCAGGGCACCTTTTGGGCCTATAACCTAAGACCACCGGATTCGGAAAGACAGAGGCAGGCAAATGTGCACTGCAACAATATTGAAATAGCCAAGACATGGAAGCAAAAAAAAGGTCCATAAACAGATGAATGGACAAAGACGAAATGGTATACGTACCAAATGGAATAGTAGCCTCTGGAAAAAAATGAACAATGCCGTTTTCAGGACTAGAGTTGAGCCTAGAAATAATCATATAAGGTTAAGTAAGTCAAAAGGGTATGACAAATATCCTATGATATCATTTATACATGTTATCCTAAGATTGCTACCAATGAACATATTTCCACAGAAAAAGACACTCACAGACTTATCAAATAAACTAATGGTTAGCCAAAATGAAAGGTGGGGGGATGGGTAAATTAGGACTATGGGGTTAACATACATATACTAATATAAGTTAAATGTATATAAACATATAACATATAAATGATATGAATTATATAATCACCAATACCTTCAAAATATACATTCTGTAATCACATACATGGTAACAGGATCCGAAGATGAACAGACATATGTATGAATCATTGAACAGATTCTGTACAGCCAGACAATCAAAACACTCTAATCAAATTTACTCCGATAAAAAATACAAATTAAATTTAAAAAACAAACATAAGTAAGGAGACATAAACTTCTGGGGGCTTGTCCCAGCACATTGCACTCTAATTTAAAAGCTCGGAACACTACCTCCAGGAAGACTCTGTTGTCCTAGTAACAAGACTTGAGAACGTAATAATGCTGCCGCCTTGTGGCTGTCTCCAAAAACAGCACCTTTAAACCCAGTGCCAATGGTTGCTTATATAGTCACAAGGACTGTACGGTTGTAAATGACACAGGCACTCAAAAAATGCCCTGGGGTAGGGAATAGGCAAGAAAATTCAACACATAAGAAACTTTTCAAGAAATCAATAAGAGGAGGGAAGTTGTACTCACTCTTTTTAAAAAAAAGGAAAAGAAAAAATAGGACATGCCTAAAGCTCAGCATAAGGAATTATTAGCCACATGCGTATCCAACCTCCAAAAAGGTTTCAGCTCACACCAGTCATGACCATCAGCAAAATGTCTACAAACTATAAATGCTGAAGGGGTTTTAGAGATCTGTGTACCTTCTAGCTGCTGGTGGGATGTAAAGTGGCAACAGCACTAACGCAAACTGAATGGAGCTGCTTGAAAAGGTAAAAATTGAGCTACCATATGATGCGGCAGGGCACCTTTTGGGCCTATAACCTAAGACCACCAGATTCGGAAAGAGAGAGGCAGGCAAATGTGCATTGCAACAATATTGAAATAGCCAAGACATGGAAGCAAAAAAAAGGTCCATAAACAGATGAATGGAGAAAGACGAAGTGGGATACGTACCAAATGGAATAGTAGCCTCGGGAAGAAAATGAACAATGCCGTTTTCAGGACTACAGTTGAGCCTAGAAATAATCATATAAGGTTAAGTAAGTCAAACGGGTATGACAAATATCCTAGGACATCATTTATACATGTTATCCTAAGATTGCTACCAATGAACATATTTCCACAGAAAAAGACACTCACAGACTTATCAAATAAACTAATGGCTAGCCAAAATGAAAGGTGGGAGGATGGGTAAATTAGGACTATGGGGTTAAAATACATATACTAATGTATGTTAAATGTATATAAACATATAACATATGAAATATATAAATTATATAATCACCAATACCTTTAAAATATACATTCTGTAATCACATACATGCTAACAGGTTCGAAGATGAACAGACATATGTATGAATCATTGAGCAGATTCTGTACAGCCAGAAAACCACAACACTCTAATCAAATTTACTCCGATAAGAAATAGAAATTAAATTTAAAAAACAAACATAAGTTAGGAGACATAAACTTCTGGGGGCTTGTCCCAGCACATTGCACTCTAATTTACAAGCTCGGAACACTACCTCCAGGAAGACTGTGTTGTCCTAGTAACAAGACTTGAGAACGTAATAATGCTGCCGCCTTGTGGCTGCTTCCCACAACAGTAGCTTTAAACCCAGTGCCAATGGTTGCTTATATAGTCACAAGGACTGCAGGGCTGTAAAAGACACAGGCCCTCAAAAAATGCCCTGGGGTATGGAATTGGCAAGAAAATTCAACACATGAGAAATTTTCAAGAAGTCAATAAGAGGAGGGAAGTTGTAGTCACTCTTTAAAAAAAAAGGAAAAGAAAAAAAGGACATGCCTAAAGCTCAGCATAAGGAATTATTAGCCACATGCGTATCCAACCTCCAAAAAGGTTTCAGCTCACACCAGTCATGACCATCAGCAAAAAGTCTACAAACTATAAATGCTGAAGGGGTTTTAGAGAACTGTGTACCTTCTAGCTGCTGGTGGGATGTAAAGTGGTAACAGCAGTAACGCAAACTGAAAGGAGCTGCTTGAAAAGGTAAACATTGAGCTACCATATGATGCGGCAGGGCACATTTTGGGCCTATAACCTAAGACAACTGGATTCGGAAAGACAGAGGCAGGCAAATGTGCACTGCAACAATATTGAAATAGCCAAGACATGGAAGCAAAAAAAAGGTCCATAAACAGATGAATGGACAAAGACGAAATGGTACACGTACCAAATGGAATAGAAGCCTCTGGAAAAAAATGAACAATGCCGTTTTCAGGACTAGAGTTGAGCCTAGAAATAATCATATAAGGTTAAGTAAGTCAAAAGGGTATGACAAATATCCTATGATATCATTAATACATGTTATCCTAAGATTGCTACCAATGAACATATTTCCACAGAAAAAGACACTCACAGACTTATCAAATAAACTAATGGTTAGCCAAAATGAAAGGTGGGAGGATGGGTAAATTAGGACAATGGGGTTAACATACATATACTAATGTATGTTAAATGTATATAAACATATCACATATAAACTATATGCATTATATCATCACCAATAGCTTCAAAAATATACATTCTGTAATCACGTACATGGTAGCAGGATCCGAAGATGAACAGACATATGTATGAATCATTGAGCAGATTCTGTACAGCCAGACAATCAAAACACTCTAAGCAAACTGACTCTGATAAGAAATAGAAATTAAATTTAAAAAGCAAACATAAGTTAGGAGACATAAACTTCTGGGGGCTTGTCCCAGCACATTCCACTCTAATTTACAACCTTGGAAAACTACCTCCAGGAAGACTCTGTTGCCCTAGTAACAAGAGTTGAGAACGTAATAATGCTGCCACCTTGTGGCTGTTTCCCACAACAGCAGCTTTAAACCCAGTGCCAAAGGTTGCTTAATAGTCACAAGGACTGCAGGGCTCTAAATGACACCGGCCCTCAAAGAATGCCCTGGAGTAGGGAATAGGCAAAAAAATTCAACACATGAGTAAATTTTCAAGAAGTCAATAAGAGGAGGGAAGTTGTACTCACTCTTTAAAAAAAAAAGGAAAAGAATAAAAAAGGACATGCCTAAAGCTCAGTATAAGGAATTATTAGCCACATGCAAATTCAAATTCAAAAAGGTTTCAGGTGACACCAGTCATGACCATCAGCAAAAAGTCTACAAACTATAAATGCTGAAGGGGTTTTAGAGCATTGTGTACCTTCTAGCTGCTGGTGGGATGTAAAGTGGAAACAGCACTAACGCAAAATGAATCGAGCTGCTTGAAAAGGTAAAAATTGAGCTACCAAATGATGGGGCAGGGCACCTTTTGGGCCTATAACCTAAGACCACCAAAATTGGAAAGACAGAGGCAGGCAAATATGCACTGCAACAATACTGAAATAGCCAAGATATGGAAGCAAAAAAAAGGTCCATAAACAGATGAATGGACAAAGAAGAAGTGGTATACGGACAGAATGGAATAGTAGCCTCGGGAGAAAAATGAACAATGCTGTTTTCAAGACTACAGTTGAGCCTAGAAAAAATCATATAAGGTTAAGTAAGTCAAAAGGGTATGACAAATATCCTATGATATCATTTATACAAGTTTTCTTAAGATTGCTACCAATGAACATATTTCCACAGAAAAAGACACTCACAGACTTATCAAATAAACTAATGGTTAGCCAAAATGAAAGGTGGGGGGATGGGTAAGTTAGGACTATGGGGTTAACATACATATACTAATGTAAGTTAAATGTATATAAACATATAACATATAAACGATATGAATTATATAATCACCAATACCTTCAAAATATATATTCTGTGATCACATACATGGTAACAGGATCCGAAGATGAACAGACATATGTATGAATCATTGAACAGATTCTGTACAGCCAGACAATCAAAACACTCTAATCAAATTTACTCCGATAAAAAATACAAATTAAATTTAAAAAACAAACATAAGTAAGGAGACATAAACTTCTGGGGGCTTGTCCCAGCACATTGCACTCTAATTTACAAGCTCGGAACACTACCTCCAGGAAGACTGTGTTGTCCTAGTAACAAGACTTGAGAACGTAATAATGCTGCCGCCTTGTGGCTGCTTCCCACAACAGTAGCTTTAAACCCAGTGCCAATGGTTGCTTATATAGTCACAAGGACTGCAGGGCTGTAAAAGACACAGGCCCTCAAAAAATGCCCTGGGGTATGGAATTAGCAAGAAAATTCAACACATGAGAAATTTTCAAGAAGTCAATAAGAGGAGGGAAGTTGTAGTCATTCTTTAAAAAAAAAGGAAAAGAAAAAAAGGACATGCCTAAAGCTCAGCATAAGGAATTATTAGCCACATGCGTATCCAACCTCCAAAAAGGTTTCAGCTCACACCAGTCATGACCATCAGCAAAAAGTCTACAAACTATAAATGCTGAAGGGGTTTTAGAGAACTGTGTACCTTCTAGCTGCTGGTGGGATGTAAAGTGGTAACAGCAGTAACGCAAACTGAATCGAGCTGCTTGAAAAGGTAAACATTGAGCTACCATATGATGCGGCAGGGCACATTTTGGGCCTATAACCTAAGACAACTGGATTCGGAAAGACAGAGGCAGGCAAATGTGCACTGCAACAATATTGAAATAGCCAAGACATGGAAGCAAAAAAAAGGTCCATAAACAGATGAATGGACAAAGACGAAATGGTACACGTACCAAATGGAATAGAAGCCTCTGGAAAAAAATGAACAATGCCGTGTTCAGGACTAGAGATGAGCCTAGAAATAATCATATAAGGTTAAGTAAGTCAAAAGGGTATGACAAATATCCTATGATATCATTAATACATGTTATCCTAAGATTGCTACCAATGAACATATTTCCACAGAAAAAGACACTCACAGACTTATCAAATAAACTAATGGTTAGCCAAAATGAAAGGTGGGAGGATGGGTAAATTAGGACAATGGGGTTAACATACATATACTAATGTATGTTAAATGTATATAAACATATCACATATAAACTATATGCATTATATCATCACCAATAGCTTCAAAAATATACATTCTGTAATCACGTACATGGTAGCAGGATCCGAAGATGAACAGACATATGTATGAATCATTGAACAGATTCTGTACAGCCAGACAATCAAAACACTCTAAGCAAATTGACTCTGATAAGAAATAGAAATTATATTTAAAAAGCAAACATAAGTTAGGAGACATAAACTTCTGGGGGCTTGTCCCAGCACATTGCACTCTAATTTAAAAGCTCGGAACAATACCTCCAGGAAGACTCTGTTGTCCTAGTAACAAGACTTGAGAACGTAATAATGCTGCCGCCTTGTGGCTGTCTCCAAAAACAGCACCTTTAAACCCAGTGCCAATGGTTGCTTATATAGTCACAAGGACTGCACGGTTGTAAATGACACAGGCACTCAAAAAATGCCCTGGGGTAGGGAATAGGCAAGAAAATTCAACACATAAGAAACTTTTCAAGAAATCAATAAGAGGAGGGAAGTTGTACTCACTCATTTTAAAAAAAAGGAAAAGAAAAAATAGGACATGCCTAAAGCTCAGCATAAGGAATTATTAGCCACATGCGTATCCAACCTCCAAAAAGGTTTCAGCTCACACCAGTCATGACCATCAGCAAAAAGTCTACAAACTATAAATGCTGAAGGGGTTTTAGAGAAGTGTGTACCTTCTAGCTGCTGGTGGGATATAAAGTCGTAACAGCACTAATGCAAACTGAATCGAGCTGCTTGAAAACGTAAAAATTGAGCTACCATATGATGCGGCAGGGCACCTTTTGGGCCTATAACCTAAGACCACCAGAATCGGAAAGACAGAGGCAGGCAAATGTGCACTGCAACAATACTGAAATAGCAAAGACATGGAAGCAAAAAAAAAGGTCCATAAACAGATGAATGGACAAAGACGAAGTGGGATACGTACCAAATGGAATAGTAGCCTCGGGAAAAAAATGAACAATGCCGTTTTCAGGACTACAGTTGAGCCTAGAAATAATCATATAAGGTTAAGTAAGTCAAACGGGTATGACAAATATCCTAGGACATCATTTATACATGTTATCCTAAGATTGCTACCAATGAACATATTTCCACAGAAAAAGACACTCACAGACTTATCAAATAAACTAATGGCTAGCCAAAATGAAAGGTGGGAGGATGGGTAAATTAGGACTATGGGGTTAAAATACATATACTAATGTATGTTAAATGTATATAAACATATAACATATGAAATATATAAATTATATAATCACCAATACCTTTAAAATATACATTCTGTAATCACATACATGCTAACAGGTTCGAAGATGAACAGACATATGTATGAATCATTGAGCAGATTCTGTACAGCCAGAAAACCACAACACTCTAATCAAATTTACTCCGATAAGAAATAGAAATTAAATTTAAAAAACAAACATAAGTTAGGAGACATAAACTTCTGGGGGCTTGTCCCAGCACATTGCACTCTAATTTACAAGCTCGGAACACTACCTCCAGGAAGACTGTGTTGTCCTAGTAACAAGACTTGAGAACGTAATAATGCTGCCGCCTTGTGGCTGCTTCCCACAACAGTAGCTTTAAACCCAGTGCCAATGGTTGCTTATATAGTCACAAGGACTGCAGGGCTGTAAAAGACACAGGCCCTCAAAAAATGCCCTGGGGTATGGAATTGGCAAGAAAATTCAACACATGAGAAATTTTCAAGAAGTCAATAAGAGGAGGGAAGTTGTAGTCACTCTTTAAAAAAAAAGGAAAAGAAAAAAAGGACATGCCTAAAGCTCAGCATAAGGAATTATTAGCCACATGCGTATCCAACCTCCAAAAAGGTTTCAGCTCACACCAGTCATGACCATCAGCAAAAAGTCTACAAACTATAAATGCTGAAGGGGTTTTAGAGAACTGTGTACCTTCTAGCTGCTGGTGGGATGTAAAGTGGTAACAGCAGTAACGCAAACTGAATCGAGCTGCTTGAAAAGGTAAACATTGAGCTACCATATGATGCGGCAGGGCACATTTTGGGCCTATAACCTAAGACAACTGGATTCGGAAAGACAGAGGCAGGCAAATGTGCACTGCAACAATATTGAAATAGCCAAGACATGGAAGCAAAAAAAAGGTCCATAAACAGATGAATGGACAAAGACGAAATGGTACACGTACCAAATGGAATAGAAGCCTCTGGAAAAAAATGAACAATGCCGTTTTCAGGACTAGAGATGAGCCTAGAAATAATCATATAAGGTTAAGTAAGTCAAAAGGGTATGACAAATATCCTATGATATCATTAATACATGTTATCCTAAGATTGCTACCAATGAACATATTTCCACAGAAAAAGACACTCACAGACTTATCAAATAAACTAATGGTTAGCCAAAATGAAAGGTGGGAGGATGGGTAAATTAGGACAATGGGGTTAACATACATATACTAATGTATGTTAAATGTATATAAACATATCACATATAAACTATATGCATTATATCATCACCAATAGCTTCAAAAATATACATTCTGTAATCACGTACATGGTAGCAGGATCCGAAGATGAACAGACATATGTATGAATCATTGAACAGATTCTGTACAGCCAGACAATCAAAACACTCTAAGCAAATTGACTCTGATAAGAAATAGAAATTATATTTAAAAAGCAAACATAAGTTAGGAGACATAAACTTCTGGGGGCTTGTCCCAGCACATTGCACTCTAATTTAAAAGCTCGGAACACTACCTCCAGGAAGACTCTGTTGTGCTAGTAACAAGACTTGAGAACGTAATAATGCTGCTGCCTTGTGGCTGCTTCCCACAACAGTAGCTTTAAACCCAGTGCCAATGGTTGCTTATATAGTCACAAGGACTGCACGGTTGTAAATGACACAGGCACTCAAAAAATGCCCTGGGGTAGGGAATAGGCAAGAAAATTCAACACATAAGAAACTTTTCAAGAAATCAATAAGAGGAGGGAAGTTGTACTCACTCATTTTAAAAAAAAGGAAAAGAAAAAATAGGACATGCCTAAAGCTCAGCATAAGGAATTATTAGCCACATGCGTATCCAACCTCCAAAAAGGTTTCAGCTCACACCAGTCATGACCATCAGCAAAAAGTCTACAAACTATAAATGCTGAAGGGGTTTTAGAGAAGTGTGTACCTTCTAGCTGCTGGTGGGATATAAAGTCGTAACAGCACTAATGCAAACTGAATCGAGCTGCTTGAAAACGTAAAAATTGAGCTACCATATGATGCGGCAGGGCACCTTTTGGGCCTATAACCTAAGACCACCAGAATCGGAAAGACAGAGGCAGGCAAATGTGCACTGCAACAATACTGAAATAGCAAAGACATGGAAGCAAAAAAAAAGGTCCATAAACAGATGAATGGACAAAGACGAAGTGGGATACGTACCAAATGGAATAGTAGCCTCGGGAAAAAAATGAACAATGCCGTTTTCAGGACTACAGTTGAGCCTAGAAATAATCATATAAGGTTAAGTAAGTCAAAAGGGTATGACAAATATCCTATGACATCATTTATACATGTTATCCTAAGATTGCTACCAATGAACATATTTCCACAGAAAAAGACACTCACAGACTTATCAAATAAACTAATGGCTAGCCAAAATGAAAGGTGGGAGGATGGGTAAATTAGGACAATGGGGTTAAAATACATATACTAATGTATGTTAAATGTATATAAACATATAACATATGAAATATATAAATAATATAATCACCAATACCTTTAAAATATACATTCTGTAATCACATACATGCTAACAGGTTCGAAGATGAACAGACATATGTATGAATCATTGAGCAGATTCTGTACAGCCAGAAAACCACAACACTCTAATCAAATTTACTCCGATAAGAAATAGAAATTAAATTTAAAAAACAAACATAAGTTAGGAGACATAAACTTCTGGGGGCTTGTCCCAGCACATTGCACTCTAATTTACAAGCTCGGAACACTACCTCCAGGAAGACTGTGTTGTCCTAGTAACAAGACTTGAGAACGTAATAATGCTGCCGCCTTTTGGCTGCTTCCCACAACAGTAGCTTTAAACCCAGTGCCAATGGTTGCTTATATAGTCACAAGGACTGCAGGGCTGTAAAAGACACAGGCCCTCAAAAAATGCCCTGGGGTATGGAATTGGCAAGAAAATTCAACACATGAGTAACTTTTCAAGAAGTCAATAAGAGGAGGGAAGTTGTAGTCACTCTTTAAAAAAAAAGGAAAAGAAAAAAAAAGGACATGCCTAAAGCTCAGTATAAGGAATTATTAGCCACATGCAAATTCAAATTCAAAAAGGTTTCAGGTGACACCAGTCATGACCATCAGCAAAAAGTCTACAAACTATAAATGCTGAAGGGGTTTTAGAGAATTGTGTACATTCTACCTGCTGGTGGGATGTAAAGTGGTAACAGCACTAACGCATACTGAATGGAGCTGCTTGAAAAGGTAAAAATTGAGTTACCATATGATGCGGCAGGGCACCTTTTGGGCCTATAACCTAAGACCACCAAAATCGGAAATACAGAGGCAGGCAAATGTGCACTGCAACAATACTGAAATACCCAAGACATGGAAGCAAAAAATGGTCCATAAACAGGTGAATGGACAAAGAAGAAGTGGTATATGGACAGAATGGAAGAGTAGCCTCGGGAAAAAAATGAACAATGCCGTTTTCAGAACTACAGTTGAGACTAGAAATAGTCATATAAGGGTAAGTTAGTCAAAAGGGTATGACAAATATCCTATGATATCATTTATACATGTTATCCTAAGATTGCTACCAATGAACATATTTCCACAAAAAAAGACACTCACAGACTTATCAAATAAACTAATGGTTAGCCAAAATGAAAGGTGGGAGGATGGGTAAATTAGGACTATGGGGTTAACATACATATACTAATGTATGTTAAATGTATATAAACATATAACATATGAACTATATAAAATATATAATCACCAAACCTTTAAAATATACATTCTGTAATCACATACATGATAACAGGTTCCGAAGATGAACAGATATATGTATGAATCATTGAGCAGATTCTGTACAGCCAATCAAAACACTCTAATCAAATTTACTCCGATAAGAAATAGAAATTAAATTTAAAAAGCAAACATAAGTTAGGAGACATAAACTTCTGGGGGCTTGTCCCAGCACATTCCACTCTAATTTACAACCTTGGAAAACTACCTCCAGGAAGACTCTGTTGCCCTAGTAAGAAGAGTGGAGAACGTAATAATGCTGCCGCCTTGTGGCTGTTTCCCACAACAGCAGCTTTAAACCCAGTGCCAAAGGTTGCTTATTAGTCACAAGGACTCAAGGGCTCTAAATGACACCTGCATTCAAAAAATGCCCTGGGGTAGGGAATAGGCAAAAAAATTCAACACATGAGAAACTTTTCAAGAAGTCAATAAGAGGAGGGAAGTTGTACTCACTCTTTAAAACAAAAGGAAAAGAAAAAAATGACATGCCTAAAGCTCAGTATAAGGAATTATTAGCCACATGCAAATTCAAATTCAAAAAGGTTTCAGGTAACACCAGTCATGACCATCATCAAAAAGTCTACAAACTATAAATGCTGAAGGGGTTTTAGAGGAATGTGTACCTTCTAGCTGCTGGTGGGATGTAAAGAAGTAACACCACTAATGCAAACTGAATGGAGCTGCTTCAAAAGGTAAAAATTGAGTTACCATACGATGCGGCAGGGCACCTTTTGGGCCTATAACCTAAGACCACCAGAATCGGAAAGACAGAGGCAGGCAAATGTGCACTGCAACAATACTGAAATAGCCAAGACATGGAAGCAAAAAAAGGTCCATAAACAGATGAATGGACAAAGACGAAGTGGGATACGTACCAAATGGAATAGTAGCCTCGGGAAAAAAATGAACAATGCCGTTTTCAGGACTACAGTTGAGCCTAGAAATAATCATATAAGGTTAAGTAAGTCAAAAGGGTATGACAAATATCCTAGGACATCATTTATACATGTTATCCTAAGATTGCTACCAATGAACATATTTCCACAGAAAAAGACACTCACAGACTTATCAAATAAACTAATTGCTAGCCAAAATGAAAGGTGGGAGGATGGGTAAATTAGGACTATGGGGTTAAAATACATATACTAATGTATGTTAAATGTATATAAACATATAACATATGAAATATATAAATTATATAATCACCAATACCTTTAAAATATACATTCTGTAATCACATACATGCTAACAGGTTCGAAGATGAACAGACATATGTATGAATCATTGAGCAGATTCTGTACAGCCAGAAAACCACAACACTCTAATCAAATTTACTCCGATAAGAAATAGAAATTAAATTTAAAAAGCAAACATAAGTTAGGAGACATAAACTTCTGGGGGCTTGTCCCAGCATATTGCACTCTAATTTACAAGCTCAGAACACTACCTCCAGGAAGACTCTGTTCTCCTAGTAACAAGACTTGAGAACGCAATAATGCTGCCGCCTTGTGGCTGCTTCCCACAACAGCACTTTAAACCCAGTGCCAATGATTGCTTATATAGTCACAAGGACTGCAGGGCTGTAAATGACACAAGCCCTCAAAATATGCCCTGGGGTAGGGAATTGGCAAGAACATTCAACACATGAGAAATTTCCAAGAAGTCAATAAGAGGAGGGAAGTTGTACTCACTCTTTAAAAAAAAAAGGAAAAGAAAAAAAAGGACATGCCTAAAGCTTAGTATAAGGAATTATTAGCCACATACAAATTCAAATTCAAAAAGGTTTCAGCTCACACCAGTCATTACCATCAGCAAAATGTCTACAAACTATAAATGCTGAAGGGGTTTTAGAGATCTGTGTACCTTCTAGCTGCTGGTGGGATGTAAAGTGGAAACAGCACTAACGCAAACTGAATCGAGCTGCTTGAAAAGGTAAAAATTGAGCTACCAAATGATGCGGCAGGGCACCTTTTGGGCCTATAACCTAAGAACACCAAAATTGGAAAGACAGAGGCAGGCAAATATGCACTGCAACAATACTGAAATAGCCAAGATATGGAAGCAAAAAAAAGGTCCATAAACAGATGAATGGACAAAGAAGAAGTGGTATACGGACAGAATGGAATAGTAGCCTCGGGAGAAAAATGAACAATGCCATTTTCAGGACTAGAGTTGAGCCTAGAAATAATCATATAAGGTTAAGTAAGTCAAAAGGGTATGACAAATATCCTATGACATCATTTATACATGTTATCCTAAGATTGCTACCAATGAACATATTTCCACAGAAAAAGACACTCACAGACTTATCATATAAACTAATGGTTAGCCAAAATGAAAGGTGGGAGGATGGGTAAATTAGGACTATGGGGTTAACATACATATACTAATGTATGTTAAATGTATATAAACATATAACATATAAATGATATGAATTATATATTCACCAATACCTTCAAAATATACATTCTGTAATCACATACATGGTAACAGGATCCGAAGATGAACAGACATATGTATGAATCATTGAGCAGATTCTGTACAGCCAGACAATCAAAACACTCTAATCAAATTTACTCCGATAAGAAATAGAAATTAAATTTAAAAAACAAACATAAGTTAGGAGACATAAACTTTTGGGGGCTTGTCCCAGCACATTGCACTCTAATTTACAAGCTCGGAACACTACCTCCAGGAAGACTGTGTTGTCCTAGTAACAAGACTTGAGAACGTAATAATGCTGCCGCCTTGTGGCTGCTTCCCACAACAGTAGCTTTAAACCCAGTGCCAATGGTTGCTTATATAGTCACAAGGACTGCAGGGCTGTAAAAGACACAGGCCCTCAAAAAATACCCTGGTGTAGGGAATTGGCAAGAAAATTCAACACATGAGAAATTTTCAAGAAGTCAATAAGAGTACGGAAGTTGTACTCACTCTTTAAAAAAAAGGAAAAGAAAAAAAGGACATGCCTAAAGCTCAGCATAAGGAATTATTAGCCACATGCGTATCCAACCTCCAAAAAGGTTTCAGCTCACACCAGTCATGACCATCAGCAAAAAGTCTACAAACTATAAATGCTGAAGGGGTTTTAGAGAACTGTGTACCTTCTAGCTGCTGTTTGGATGTAAAGTGGTAACAGCAGTAACGCAAACTGAATCGAGCTGCTTGAAAAGGTAAACACTGAGCTACCATATGATGCGGCAGGGCACCTTTTGGGCCTATAACCTAAGACCACCGGATTCGGAAAGACAGAGGCAGGCAAATGTGCACTGCAACAATATTGAAATAGCCAAGACATGGAAGCAAAAAAAAGGTCCATAAACAGATGAATGGACAAAGACGAAATGGTATACGTACCAAATGGAATAGTAGCCTCTGGAAAAAAATGAACAATGCCGTTTTCAGGACTAGAGTTGAGCCTAGAAATAATCATATAAGGTTAAGTAAGTCAAAAGGGTATGACAAATATCCTATGATATCATTTATACATGTTATCCTAAGATTGCTACCAATGAACATATTTCCACAGAAAAAGACACTCACAGACTTATCAAATAAACTAATGGTTAGCCAAAATGAAAGGTGGGGGGATGGGTAAATTAGGACTATGGGGTTAACATACATATACTAATATAAGTTAAATGTATATAAACATATAACATATAAATGATATGAATTATATAATCACCAATACCTTCAAAATATACATTCTGTAATCACATACATGGTAACAGGATCCGAAGATGAACAGACATATGTATGAATCATTGAACAGATTCTGTACAGCCAGACAATCAAAACACTCTAATCAAATTTACTCCGATAAAAAATACAAATTAAATTTAAAAAACAAACATAAGTAAGGAGACATAAACTTCTGGGGGCTTGTCCCAGCACACTGCACTCTAATTTAAAAGCTCGGAACACTACCTCCAGGAAGACTCTGTTGTCCTAGTAACAAGACTTGAGAACGTAATAATGCTGCCGCCTTGTGGCTGTCTCCAAAAACAGCACCTTTAAACCCAGTGCCAATGGTTGCTTATATAGTCACAAGGACTGTACGGTTGTAAATGACACAGGCACTCAAAAAATGCCCTGGGGTAGGGAATAGGCAAGAAAATTCAACACATAAGAAACTTTTCAAGAAATCAATAAGAGGAGGGAAGTTGTACTCACTCTTTTTAAAAAAAAGGAAAAGAAAAAATAGGACATGCCTAAAGCTCAGCATAAGGAATTATTAGCCACATGCGTATCCAACCTCCAAAAAGGTTTCAGCTCACACCAGTCATGACCATCAGCAAAATGTCTACAAACTATAAATGCTGAAGGGGTTTTAGAGATCTGTGTACCTTCTAGCTGCTGGTGGGATGTAAAGTGGCAACAGCACTAACGCAAACTGAATGGAGCTGCTTGAAAAGGTAAAAATTGAGCTACCATATGATGCGGCAGGGCACCTTTTGGGCCTATAACCTAAGACCACCAGATTCGGAAAGAGAGAGGCAGGCAAATGTGCATTGCAACAATATTGAAATAGCCAAGACATGGAAGCAAAAAAAAGGTCCATAAACAGATGAATGGAGAAAGACGAAGTGGGATACGTACCAAATGGAATAGTAGCCTCGGGAAAAAAATGAACAATGCCGTTTTCAGGACTACAGTTGAGCCTAGAAATAATCATATAAGGTTAAGTAAGTCAAACGGGTATGACAAATATCCTAGGACATCATTTATACATGTTATCCTAAGATTGCTACCAATGAACATATTTCCACAGAAAAAGACACTCACAGACTTATCAAATAAACTAATGGCTAGCCAAAATGAAAGGTGGGAGGATGGGTAAATTAGGACTATGGGGTTAAAATACATATACTAATGTATGTTAAATGTATATAAACATATAACATATGAAATATATAAATTATATAATCACCAATACCTTTAAAATATACATTCTGTAATCACATACATGCTAACAGGTTCGAAGATGAACAGACATATGTATGAATCATTGAGCAGATTCTGTACAGCCAGAAAACCACAACACTCTAATCAAATTTACTCCGATAAGAAATAGAAATTAAATTTAAAAAACAAACATAAGTTAGGAGACATAAACTTCTGGGGGCTTGTCCCAGCACATTGCACTCTAATTTACAAGCTCGGAACACTACCTCCAGGAAGACTGTGTTGTCCTAGTAACAAGACTTGAGAACGTAATAATGCTGCCGCCTTGTGGCTGTCTCCAAAAACAGCACCTTTAAACCCAGTGCCAATGGTTGCTTATATAGTCACAAGGACTGCACGGTTGTAAATGACACAGGCACTCAAAAAATGCCCTGGGGTAGGGAATAGGCAAGAAAATTCAACACATAAGAAACTTTTCAAGAAATCAATAAGAGGAGGGAAGTTGTACTCACTCATTTTAAAAAAAAGGAAAAGAAAAAATAGGACATGCCTAAAGCTCAGCATAAGGAATTATTAGCCACATGCGTATCCAACCTCCAAAAAGGTTTCAGCTCACACCAGTCATGACCATCAGCAAAAAGTCTACAAACTATAAATGCTGAAGGGGTTTTAGAGAAGTGTGTACCTTCTAGCTGCTGGTGGGATATAAAGTCGTAACAGCACTAATGCAAACTGAATCGAGCTGCTTGAAAACGTAAAAATTGAGCTACCATATGATGCGGCAGGGCACCTTTTGGGCCTATAACCTAAGACCACCAGAATCGGAAAGACAGAGGCAGGCAAATGTGCACTGCAACAATACTGAAATAGCAAAGACATGGAAGCAAAAAAAAAGGTCCATAAACAGATGAATGGACAAAGACGAAGTGGGATACGTACCAAATGGAATAGTAGCCTCGGGAAAAAAATGAACAATGCCGTTTTCAGGACTACAGTTGAGCCTAGAAATAATCATATAAGGTTAAGTAAGTCAAAAGGGTATGACAAATATCCTATGACATCATTTATACATGTTATCCTAAGATTGCTACCAATGAACATATTTCCACAGAAAAAGACACTCACAGACTTATCAAATAAACTAATGGCTAGCCAAAATGAAAGGTGGGAGGATGGGTAAATTAGGACAATGGGGTTAAAATACATATACTAATGTATGTTAAATGTATATAAACATATAACATATGAAATATATAAATAATATAATCACCAATACCTTTAAAATATACATTCTGTAATCACATACATGCTAACAGGTTCGAAGATGAACAGACATATGTATGAATCATTGAGCAGATTCTGTACAGCCAGAAAACCACAACACTCTAATCAAATTTACTCCGATAAGAAATAGAAATTAAATTTAAAAAACAAACATAAGTTAGGAGACATAAACTTCTGGGGGCTTGTCCCAGCACATTGCACTCTAATTTACAAGCTCGGAACACTACCTCCAGGAAGACTGTGTTGTCCTAGTAACAAGACTTGAGAACGTAATAATGCTGCCGCCTTTTGGCTGCTTCCCACAACAGTAGCTTTAAACCCAGTGCCAATGGTTGCTTATATAGTCACAAGGACTGCAGGGCTGTAAAAGACACAGGCCCTCAAAAAATGCCCTGGGGTATGGAATTGGCAAGAAAATTCAACACATGAGTAACTTTTCAAGAAGTCAATAAGAGGAGGGAAGTTGTACTCACTCTTTAAAAAAAAAGGAAAAGAAAAAAAAAGGACATGCCTAAAGCTCAGTATAAGGAATTATTAGCCACATGCAAATTCAAATTCAAAAAGGTTTCAGGTGACACCAGTCATGACCATCAGCAAAAAGTCTACAAACTATAAATGCTGAAGGGGTTTTAGAGAATTGTGTACATTCTACCTGCTGGTGGGATGTAAAGTGGTAACAGCACTAACGCATACTGAATGGAGCTGCTTGAAAAGGTAAAAATTGAGTTACCATATGATGCGGCAGGGCACCTTTTGGGCCTATAACCTAAGACCACCAAAATCGGAAATACAGAGGCAGGCAAATGTGCACTGCAACAATACTGAAATACCCAAGACATGGAAGCAAAAAATGGTCCATAAACAGGTGAATGGACAAAGAAGAAGTGGTATATGGACAGAATGGAAGAGTAGCCTCGGGAAAAAAATGAACAATGCCGTTTTCAGAACTACAGTTGAGACTAGAAATAGTCATATAAGGGTAAGTTAGTCAAAAGGGTATGACAAATATCCTATGATATCATTTATACATGTTATCCTAAGATTGCTACCAATGAACATATTTCCACAAAAAAAGACACTCACAGACTTATCAAATAAACTAATGGTTAGCCAAAATGAAAGGTGGGAGGATGGGTAAATTAGGACTATGGGGTTAACATACATATACTAATGTATGTTAAATGTATATAAACATATAACATATGAACTATATAAAATATATAATCACCAAACCTTTAAAATATACATTCTGTAATCACATACATGATAACAGGTTCCGAAGATGAACAGATATATGTATGAATCATTGAGCAGATTCTGTACAGCCAATCAAAACACTCTAATCAAATTTACTCCGATAAGAAATAGAAATTAAATTTAAAAAGCAAACATAAGTTAGGAGACATAAACTTCTGGGGGCTTGTCCCAGCACATTCCACTCTAATTTACAACCTTGGAAAACTACCTCCAGGAAGACTCTGTTGCCCTAGTAAGAAGAGTGGAGAACGTAATAATGCTGCCGCCTTGTGGCTGTTTCCCACAACAGCAGCTTTAAACCCAGTGCCAAAGGTTGCTTATTAGTCACAAGGACTCAAGGGCTCTAAATGACACCTGCATTCAAAAAATGCCCTGGGGTAGGGAATAGGCAAAAAAATTCAACACATGAGAAACTTTTCAAGAAGTCAATAAGAGGAGGGAAGTTGTACTCACTCTTTAAAACAAAAGGAAAAGAAAAAAATGACATGCCTAAAGCTCAGTATAAGGAATTATTAGCCACATGCAAATTCAAATTCAAAAAGGTTTCAGGTAACACCAGTCATGACCATCATCAAAAAGTCTACAAACTATAAATGCTGAAGGGGTTTTAGAGGAATGTGTACCTTCTAGCTGCTGGTGGGATGTAAAGAAGTAATACCACTAATGCAAACTGAATGGAGCTGCTTCAAAAGGTAAAAATTGAGTTACCATACGATGCGGCAGGGCACCTTTTGGGCCTATAACCTAAGACCACCAGAATCGGAAAGACAGAGGCAGGCAAATGTGCACTGCAACAATACTGAAATAGCCAAGACATGGAAGCAAAAAAAGGTCCATAAACAGATGAATGGACAAAGACGAAGTGGGATACGTACCAAATGGAATAGTAGCCTCGGGAAAAAAATGAACAATGCCGTTTTCAGGACTACAGTTGAGCCTAGAAATAATCATATAAGGTTAAGTAAGTCAAAAGGGTATGACAAATATCCTAGGACATCATTTATACATGTTATCCTAAGATTGCTACCAATGAACATATTTCCACAGAAAAAGACACTCACAGACTTATCAAATAAACTAATTGCTAGCCAAAATGAAAGGTGGGAGGATGGGTAAATTAGGACTATGGGGTTAAAATACATATACTAATGTATGTTAAATGTATATAAACATATAACATATGAAATATATAAATTATATAATCACCAATACCTTTAAAATATACATTCTGTAATCACATACATGCTAACAGGTTCGAAGATGAACAGACATATGTATGAATCATTGAGCAGATTCTGTACAGCCAGAAAACCACAACACTCTAATCAAATTTACTCCGATAAGAAATAGAAATTAAATTTAAAAAGCAAACATAAGTTAGGAGACATAAACTTCTGGGGGCTTGTCCCAGCATATTGCACTCTAATTTACAAGCTCAGAACACTACCTCCAGGAAGACTCTGTTCTCCTAGTAACAAGACTTGAGAACGCAATAATGCTGCCACCTTGTGGCTGCTTCCCACAACAGCACTTTAAACCCAGTGCCAATGATTGCTTATATAGTCACAAGGACTGCAGGGCTGTAAATGACACAAGCCCTCAAAATATGCCCTGGGGTAGGGAATTGGCAAGAACATTCAACACATGAGAAATTTCCAAGAAGTCAATAAGAGGAGGGAAGTTGTACTCACTCTTTAAAAAAAAAAGGAAAAGAAAAAAAAGGACATGCCTAAAGCTTAGTATAAGGAATTATTAGCCACATACAAATTCAAATTCAAAAAGGTTTCAGCTCACACCAGTCATTACCATCAGCAAAATGTCTACAAACTATAAATGCTGAAGGGGTTTTAGAGATCTGTGTACCTTCTAGCTGCTGGTGGGATGTAAAGTGGAAACAGCACTAACGCAAACTGAATCGAGCTGCTTGAAAAGGTAAAAATTGAGCTACCAAATGATGCGGCAGGGCACCTTTTGGGCCTATAACCTAAGAACACCAAAATTGGAAAGACAGAGGCAGGCAAATATGCACTGCAACAATACTGAAATAGCCAAGATATGGAAGCAAAAAAAAGGTCCATAAACAGATGAATGGACAAAGAAGAAGTGGTATACGGACAGAATGGAATAGTAGCCTCGGGAGAAAAATGAACAATGCCATTTTCAGGACTAGAGTTGAGCCTAGAAATAATCATATAAGGTTAAGTAAGTCAAAAGGGTATGACAAATATCCTATGACATCATTTATACATGTTATCCTAAGATTGCTACCAATGAACATATTTCCACAGAAAAAGACACTCACAGACTTATCATATAAACTAATGGTTAGCCAAAATGAAAGGTGGGAGGATGGGTAAATTAGGACTATGGGGTTAACATACATATACTAATGTATGTTAAATGTATATAAACATATAACATATAAATGATATGAATTATATATTCACCAATACCTTCAAAATATACATTCTGTAATCACATACATGGTAACAGGATCCGAAGATGAACAGACATATGTATGAATCATTGAGCAGATTCTGTACAGCCAGACAATCAAAACACTCTAATCAAATTTACTCCGATAAGAAATAGAAATTAAATTTAAAAAACAAACATAAGTTAGGAGACATAAACTTTTGGGGGCTTGTCCCAGCACATTGCACTCTAATTTACAAGCTCGGAACACTACCTCCAGGAAGACTGTGTTGTCCTAGTAACAAGACTTGAGAACGTAATAATGCTGCCGCCTTGTGGCTGCTTCCCACAACAGTAGCTTTAAACCCAGTGCCAATGGTTGCTTATAAAGTCACAAGGACTGCAGGGCTGTAAAAGACACAGGCCCTCAAAAAATACCCTGGTGTAGGGAATTGGCAAGAAAATTCAACACATGAGAAATTTTCAAGAAGTCAATAAGAGTACGGAAGTTGTACTCACTCTTTAAAAAAAAGGAAAAGAAAAAAAGGACATGCCTAAAGCTCAGCATAAGGAATTATTAGCCACATGCGTATCCAACCTCCAAAAAGGTTTCAGCTCACACCAGTCATGACCATCAGCAAAAAGTCTACAAACTATAAATGCTGAAGGGGTTTTAGAGAACTGTGTACCTTCTAGCTGCTGTTTGGATGTAAAGTGGTAACAGCAGTAACGCAAACTGAATCGAGCTGCTTGAAAAGGTAAACACTGAGCTACCATATGATGCGGCAGGGCACCTTTTGGGCCTATAACCTAAGACCACCGGATTCGGAAAGACAGAGGCAGGCAAATGTGCAGTGCAACAATATTGAAATAGCCAAGACATGGAAGCAAAAAAAAGGTCCATAAACAGATGAATGGACAAAGACGAAATGGTATACGTACCAAATGGAATAGTAGCCTCTGGAAAAAAATGAACAATGCCGTTTTCAGGACTAGAGTTGAGCCTAGAAATAATCATATAAGGTTAAGTAAGTCAAAAGGGTATGACAAATATCCTATGATATCATTTATACATGTTATCCTAAGATTGCTACCAATGAACATATTTCCACAGAAAAAGACACTCACAGACTTATCAAATAAACTAATGGTTAGCCAAAATGAAAGGTGGGGGGATGGGTAAATTAGGACTATGGGGTTAACATACATATACTAATATAAGTTAAATGTATATAAACATATAACATATAAATGATATGAATTATATAATCACCAATACCTTCAAAATATACATTCTGTAATCACATACATGGTAACAGGATCCGAAGATGAACAGACATATGTATGAATCATTGAACAGATTCTGTACAGCCAGACAATCAAAACACTCTAATCAAATTTACTCCGATAAAAAATACAAATTAAATTTAAAAAACAAACATAAGTAAGGAGACATAAACTTCTGGGGGCTTGTCCCAGCACATTGCACTCTAATTTAAAAGCTCGGAACACTACCTCCAGGAAGACTCTGTTGTCCTAGTAACAAGACTTGAGAACGTAATAATGCTGCCGCCTTGTGGCTGTCTCCAAAAACAGCACCTTTAAACCCAGTGCCAATGGTTGCTTATATAGTCACAAGGACTGTACGGTTGTAAATGACACAGGCACTCAAAAAATGCCCTGGGGTAGGGAATAGGCAAGAAAATTCAACACATAAGAAACTTTTCAAGAAATCAATAAGAGGAGGGAAGTTGTACTCACTCTTTTTAAAAAAAAGGAAAAGAAAAAATAGGACATGCCTAAAGCTCAGCATAAGGAATTATTAGCCACATGCGTATCCAACCTCCAAAAAGGTTTCAGCTCACACCAGTCATGACCATCAGCAAAATGTCTACAAACTATAAATGCTGAAGGGGTTTTAGAGATCTGTGTACCTTCTAGCTGCTGGTGGGATGTAAAGTGGCAACAGCACTAACGCAAACTGAATGGAGCTGCTTGAAAAGGTAAAAATTGAGCTACCATATGATGCGGCAGGGCACCTTTTGGGCCTATAACCTAAGACCACCAGATTCGGAAAGAGAGAGGCAGGCAAATGTGCATTGCAACAATATTGAAATAGCCAAGACATGGAAGCAAAAAAAAGGTCCATAAACAGATGAATGGAGAAAGACGAAGTGGGATACGTACCAAATGGAATAGTAGCCTCGGGAAAAAAATGAACAATGCCGTTTTCAGGACTACAGTTGAGCCTAGAAATAATCATATAAGGTTAAGTAAGTCAAACGGGTATGACAAATATCCTAGGACATCATTTATACATGTTATCCTAAGATTGCTACCAATGAACATATTTCCACAGAAAAAGACACTCACAGACTTATCAAATAAACTAATGGCTAGCCAAAATGAAAGGTGGGAGGATGGGTAAATTAGGACTATGGGGTTAAAATACATATACTAATGTATGTTAAATGTATATAAACATATAACATATGAAATATATAAATTATATAATCACCAATACCTTTAAAATATACATTCTGTAATCACATACATGCTAACAGGTTCGAAGATGAACAGACATATGTATGAATCATTGAGCAGATTCTGTACAGCCAGAAAACCACAACACTCTAATCAAATTTACTCCGATAAGAAATAGAAATTAAATTTAAAAAACAAACATAAGTTAGGAGACATAAACTTCTGGGGGCTTGTCCCAGCACATTGCACTCTAATTTACAAGCTCGGAACACTACCTCCAGGAAGACTGTGTTGTCCTAGTAACAAGACTTGAGAACGTAATAATGCTGCCGCCTTGTGGCTGCTTCCCACAACAGTAGCTTTAAACCCAGTGCCAATGGTTGCTTATATAGTCACAAGGACTGCAGGGCTGTAAAAGACACAGGCCCTCAAAAAATGCCCTGGGGTATGGAATTGGCAAGAAAATTCAACACATGAGAAATTTTCAAGAAGTCAATAAGAGGAGGGAAGTTGTAGTCACTCTTTAAAAAAAAAGGAAAAGAAAAAAAGGACATGCCTAAAGCTCAGCATAAGGAATTATTAGCCACATGCGTATCCAACCTCCAAAAAGGTTTCAGCTCACACCAGTCATGACCATCAGCAAAAAGTCTACAAACTATAAATGCTGAAGGGGTTTTAGAGAACTGTGTACCTTCTAGCTGCTGGTGGGATGTAAAGTGGTAACAGCAGTAACGCAAACTGAAAGGAGCTGCTTGAAAAGGTAAACATTGAGCTACCATATGATGCGGCAGGGCACATTTTGGGCCTATAACCTAAGACAACTGGATTCGGAAAGACAGAGGCAGGCAAATGTGCACTGCAACAATATTGAAATAGCCAAGACATGGAAGCAAAAAAAAGGTCCATAAACAGATGAATGGACAAAGACGAAATGGTACACGTACCAAATGGAATAGAAGCCTCTGGAAAAAAATGAACAATGCCGTTTTCAGGACTAGAGTTGAGCCTAGAAATAATCATATAAGGTTAAGTAAGTCAAAAGGGTATGACAAATATCCTATGATATCATTAATACATGTTATCCTAAGATTGCTACCAATGAACATATTTCCACAGAAAAAGACACTCACAGACTTATCAAATAAACTAATGGTTAGCCAAAATGAAAGGTGGGAGGATGGGTAAATTAGGACAATGGGGTTAACATACATATACTAATGTATGTTAAATGTATATAAACATATCACATATAAACTATATGCATTATATCATCACCAATAGCTTCAAAAATATACATTCTGTAATCACGTACATGGTAGCAGGATCCGAAGATGAACAGACATATGTATGAATCATTGAGCAGATTCTGTACAGCCAGACAATCAAAACACTCTAAGCAAACTGACTCTGATAAGAAATAGAAATTAAATTTAAAAAGCAAACATAAGTTAGGAGACATAAACTTCTGGGGGCTTGTCCCAGCACATTCCACTCTAATTTACAACCTTGGAAAACTACCTCCAGGAAGACTCTGTTGCCCTAGTAACAAGAGTTGAGAACGTAATAATGCTGCCACCTTGTGGCTGTTTCCCACAACAGCAGCTTTAAACCCAGTGCCAAAGGTTGCTTAATAGTCACAAGGACTGCAGGGCTCTAAATGACACCGGCCCTCAAAGAATGCCCTGGAGTAGGGAATAGGCAAAAAAATTCAACACATGAGTAAATTTTCAAGAAGTCAATAAGAGGAGGGAAGTTGTACTCACTCTTTAAAAAAAAAAGGAAAAGAATAAAAAAGGACATGCCTAAAGCTCAGTATAAGGAATTATTAGCCACATGCAAATTCAAATTCAAAAAGGTTTCAGGTGACACCAGTCATGACCATCAGCAAAAAGTCTACAAACTATAAATGCTGAAGGGGTTTTAGAGCATTGTGTACCTTCTAGCTGCTGGTGGGATGTAAAGTGGAAACAGCACTAACGCAAAATGAATCGAGCTGCTTGAAAAGGTAAAAATTGAGCTACCAAATGATGGGGCAGGGCACCTTTTGGGCCTATAACCTAAGACCACCAAAATTGGAAAGACAGAGGCAGGCAAATATGCACTGCAACAATACTGAAATAGCCAAGATATGGAAGCAAAAAAAAGGTCCATAAACAGATGAATGGACAAAGAAGAAGTGGTATACGGACAGAATGGAATAGTAGCCTCGGGAGAAAAATGAACAATGCTGTTTTCAAGACTACAGTTGAGCCTAGAAAAAATCATATAAGGTTAAGTAAGTCAAAAGGGTATGACAAATATCCTATGATATCATTTATACAAGTTTTCTTAAGATTGCTACCAATGAACATATTTCCACAGAAAAAGACACTCACAGACTTATCAAATAAACTAATGGTTAGCCAAAATGAAAGGTGGGGGGATGGGTAAGTTAGGACTATGGGGTTAACATACATATACTAATGTAAGTTAAATGTATATAAACATATAACATATAAACGATATGAATTATATAATCACCAATACCTTCAAAATATATATTCTGTGATCACATACATGGTAACAGGATCCGAAGATGAACAGACATATGTATGAATCATTGAACAGATTCTGTACAGCCAGACAATCAAAACACTCTAATCAAATTTACTCCGATAAAAAATACAAATTAAATTTAAAAAACAAACATAAGTAAGGAGACATAAACTTCTGGGGGCTTGTCCCAGCACATTGCACTCTAATTTACAAGCTCGGAACACTACCTCCAGGAAGACTGTGTTGTCCTAGTAACAAGACTTGAGAACGTAATAATGCTGCCGCCTTGTGGCTGCTTCCCACAACAGTAGCTTTAAACCCAGTGCCAATGGTTGCTTATATAGTCACAAGGACTGCAGGGCTGTAAAAGACACAGGCCCTCAAAAAATGCCCTGGGGTATGGAATTAGCAAGAAAATTCAACACATGAGAAATTTTGAAGAAGTCAATAAGAGGAGGGAAGTTGTAGTCATTCTTTAAAAAAAAAGGAAAAGAAAAAAAGGACATGCCTAAAGCTCAGCATAAGGAATTATTAGCCACATGCGTATCCAACCTCCAAAAAGGTTTCAGCTCACACCAGTCATGACCATCAGCAAAAAGTCTACAAACTATAAATGCTGAAGGGGTTTTAGAGAACTGTGTACCTTCTAGCTGCTGGTGGGATGTAAAGTGGTAACAGCAGTAACGCAAACTGAATCGAGCTGCTTGAAAAGGTAAACATTGAGCTACCATATGATGCGGCAGGGCACATTTTGGGCCTATAACCTAAGACAACTGGATTCGGAAAGACAGAGGCAGGCAAATGTGCACTGCAACAATATTGAAATAGCCAAGACATGGAAGCAAAAAAAAGGTCCATAAACAGATGAATGGACAAAGACGAAATGGTACACGTACCAAATGGAATAGAAGCCTCTGGAAAAAAATGAACAATGCCGTTTTCAGGACTAGAGATGAGCCTAGAAATAATCATATAAGGTTAAGTAAGTCAAAAGGGTATGACAAATATCCTATGATATCATTAATACATGTTATCCTAAGATTGCTACCAATGAACATATTTCCACAGAAAAAGACACTCACAGACTTATCAAATAAACTAATGGTTAGCCAAAATGAAAGGTGGGAGGATGGGTAAATTAGGACAATGGGGTTAACATACATATACTAATGTATGTTAAATGTATATAAACATATCACATATAAACTATATGCATTATATCATCACCAATAGCTTCAAAAATATACATTCTGTAATCACGTACATGGTAGCAGGATCCGAAGATGAACAGACATATGTATGAATCATTGAACAGATTCTGTACAGCCAGACAATCAAAACACTCTAAGCAAATTGACTCTGATAAGAAATAGAAATTATATTTAAAAAGCAAACATAAGTTAGGAGACATAAACTTCTGGGGGCTTGTCCCAGCACATTGCACTCTAATTTAAAAGCTCGGAACAATACCTCCAGGAAGACTCTGTTGTCCTAGTAACAAGACTTGAGAACGTAATAATGCTGCCGCCTTGTGGCTCTCTCCAAAAACAGCACCTTTAAACCCAGTGCCAATGGTTGCTTATATAGTCACAAGGACTGCACGGTTGTAAATGACACAGGCACTCAAAAAATGCCCTGGGGTAGGGAATAGGCAAGAAAATTCAACACATAAGAAACTTTTCAAGAAATCAATAAGAGGAGGGAAGTTGTACTCACTCATTTTAAAAAAAAGGAAAAGAAAAAATAGGACATGCCTAAAGCTCAGCATAAGGAATTATTAGCCACATGCGTATCCAACCTCCAAAAAGGTTTCAGCTCACACCAGTCATGACCATCAGCAAAAAGTCTACAAACTATAAATGCTGAAGGGGTTTTAGAGAAGTGTGTACCTTCTAGCTGCTGGTGGGATATAAAGTCGTAACAGCACTAATGCAAACTGAATCGAGCTGCTTGAAAACGTAAAAATTGAGCTACCATATGATGCGGCAGGGCACCTTTTGGGCCTATAACCTAAGACCACCAGAATCGGAAAGACAGAGGCAGGCAAATGTGCACTGCAACAATACTGAAATAGCAAAGACATGGAAGCAAAAAAAAAGGTCCATAAACAGATGAATGGACAAAGACGAAGTGGGATACGTACCAAATGGAATAGTAGCCTCGGGAAAAAAATGAACAATGCCGTTTTCAGGACTACAGTTGAGCCTAGAAATAATCATATAAGGTTAAGTAAGTCAAACGGGTATGACAAATATCCTAGGACATCATTTATACATGTTATCCTAAGATTGCTACCAATGAACATATTTCCACAGAAAAAGACACTCACAGACTTATCAAATAAACTAATGGCTAGCCAAAATGAAAGGTGGGAGGATGGGTAAATTAGGACTATGGGGTTAAAATACATATACTAATGTATGTTAAATGTATATAAACATATAACATATGAAATATATAAATTATATAATCACCAATACCTTTAAAATATACATTCTGTAATCACATACATGCTAACAGGTTCGAAGATGAACAGACATATGTATGAATCATTGAGCAGATTCTGTACAGCCAGAAAACCACAACACTCTAATCAAATTTACTCCGATAAGAAATAGAAATTAAATTTAAAAAACAAACATAAGTTAGGAGACATAAACTTCTGGGGGCTTGTCCCAGCACATTGCACTCTAATTTACAAGCTCGGAACACTACCTCCAGGAAGACTGTGTTGTCCTAGTAACAAGACTTGAGAACGTAATAATGCTGCCGCCTTGTGGCTGCTTCCCACAACAGTAGCTTTAAACCCAGTGCCAATGGTTGCTTATATAGTCACAAGGACTGCAGGGCTGTAAAAGACACAGGCCCTCAAAAAATGCCCTGGGGTATGGAATTGGCAAGAAAATTCAACACATGAGAAATTTTCAAGAAGTCAATAAGAGGAGGGAAGTTGTAGTCACTCTTTAAAAAAAAAGGAAAAGAAAAAAAGGACATGCCTAAAGCTCAGCATAAGGAATTATTAGCCACATGCGTATCCAACCTCCAAAAAGGTTTCAGCTCACACCAGTCATGACCATCAGCAAAAAGTCTACAAACTATAAATGCTGAAGGGGTTTTAGAGAACTGTGTACCTTCTAGCTGCTGGTGGGATGTAAAGTGGTAACAGCAGTAACGCAAACTGAATCGAGCTGCTTGAAAAGGTAAACATTGAGCTACCATATGATGCGGCAGGGCACATTTTGGGCCTATAACCTAAGACAACTGGATTCGGAAAGACAGAGGCAGGCAAATGTGCACTGCAACAATATTGAAATAGCCAAGACATGGAAGCAAAAAAAAGGTCCATAAACAGATGAATGGACAAAGACGAAATGGTACACGTACCAAATGGAATAGAAGCCTCTGGAAAAAAATGAACAATGCCGTTTTCAGGACTAGAGATGAGCCTAGAAATAATCATATAAGGTTAAGTAAGTCAAAAGGGTATGACAAATATCCTATGATATCATTAATACATGTTATCCTAAGATTGCTACCAATGAACATATTTCCACAGAAAAAGACACTCACAGACTTATCAAATAAACTAATGGTTAGCCAAAATGAAAGGTGGGAGGATGGGTAAATTAGGACAATGGGGTTAACATACATATACTAATGTATGTTAAATGTATATAAACATATCACATATAAACTATATGCATTATATCATCACCAATAGCTTCAAAAATATACATTCTGTAATCACGTACATGGTAGCAGGATCCGAAGATGAACAGACATATGTATGAATCATTGAACAGATTCTGTACAGCCAGACAATCAAAACACTCTAAGCAAATTGACTCTGATAAGAAATAGAAATTATATTTAAAAAGCAAACATAAGTTAGGAGACATAAACTTCTGGGGGCTTGTCCCAGCACATTGCACTCTAATTTAAAAGCTCGGAACACTACCTCCAGGAAGACTCTGTTGTGCTAGTAACAAGACTTGAGAACGTAATAATGCTGCTGCCTTGTGGCTGCTTCCCACAACAGTAGCTTTAAACCCAGTGCCAATGGTTGCTTATATAGTCACAAGGACTGCACGGTTGTAAATGACACAGGCACTCAAAAAATGCCCTGGGGTAGGGAATAGGCAAGAAAATTCAACACATAAGAAACTTTTCAAGAAATCAATAAGAGGAGGGAAGTTGTACTCACTCATTTTAAAAAAAAGGAAAAGAAAAAATAGGACATGCCTAAAGCTCAGCATAAGGAATTATTAGCCACATGCGTATCCAACCTCCAAAAAGGTTTCAGCTCACACCAGTCATGACCATCAGCAAAAAGTCTACAAACTATAAATGCTGAAGGGGTTTTAGAGAAGTGTGTACCTTCTAGCTGCTGGTGGGATATAAAGTCGTAACAGCACTAATGCAAACTGAATCGAGCTGCTTGAAAACGTAAAAATTGAGCTACCATATGATGCGGCAGGGCACCTTTTGGGCCTATAACCTAAGACCACCAGAATCGGAAAGACAGAGGCAGGCAAATGTGCACTGCAACAATACTGAAATAGCAAAGACATGGAAGCAAAAAAAAAGGTCCATAAACAGATGAATGGACAAAGACGAAGTGGGATACGTACCAAATGGAATAGTAGCCTCGGGAAAAAAATGAACAATGCCGTTTTCAGGACTACAGTTGAGCCTAGAAATAATCATATAAGGTTAAGTAAGTCAAAAGGGTATGACAAATATCCTATGACATCATTTATACATGTTATCCTAAGATTGCTACCAATGAACATATTTCCACAGAAAAAGACACTCACAGACTTATCAAATAAACTAATGGCTAGCCAAAATGAAAGGTGGGAGGATGGGTAAATTAGGACAATGGGGTTAAAATACATATACTAATGTATGTTAAATGTATATAAACATATAACATATGAAATATATAAATAATATAATCACCAATACCTTTAAAATATACATTCTGTAATCACATACATGCTAACAGGTTCGAAGATGAACAGACATATGTATGAATCATTGAGCAGATTCTGTACAGCCAGAAAACCACAACACTCTAATCAAATTTACTCCGATAAGAAATAGAAATTAAATTTAAAAAACAAACATAAGTTAGGAGACATAAACTTCTGGGGGCTTGTCCCAGCACATTGCACTCTAATTTACAAGCTCGGAACACTACCTCCAGGAAGACTGTGTTGTCCTAGTAACAAGACTTGAGAACGTAATAATGCTGCCGCCTTTTGGCTGCTTCCCACAACAGTAGCTTTAAACCCAGTGCCAATGGTTGCTTATATAGTCACAAGGACTGCAGGGCTGTAAAAGACACAGGCCCTCAAAAAATGCCCTGGGGTATGGAATTGGCAAGAAAATTCAACACATGAGTAACTTTTCAAGAAGTCAATAAGAGGAGGGAAGTTGTACTCACTCTTTAAAAAAAAAGGAAAAGAAAAAAAAAGGACATGCCTAAAGCTCAGTATAAGGAATTATTAGCCACATGCAAATTCAAATTCAAAAAGGTTTCAGGTGACACCAGTCATGACCATCAGCAAAAAGTCTACAAACTATAAATGCTGAAGGGGTTTTAGAGAATTGTGTACATTCTACCTGCTGGTGGGATGTAAAGTGGTAACAGCACTAACGCATACTGAATGGAGCTGCTTGAAAAGGTAAAAATTGAGTTACCATATGATGCGGCAGGGCACCTTTTGGGCCTATAACCTAAGACCACCAAAATCGGAAATACAGAGGCAGGCAAATGTGCACTGCAACAATACTGAAATACCCAAGACATGGAAGCAAAAAATGGTCCATAAACAGGTGAATGGACAAAGAAGAAGTGGTATATGGACAGAATGGAAGAGTAGCCTCGGGAAAAAAATGAACAATGCCGTTTTCAGAACTACAGTTGAGACTAGAAATAGTCATATAAGGGTAAGTTAGTCAAAAGGGTATGACAAATATCCTATGATATCATTTATACATGTTATCCTAAGATTGCTACCAATGAACATATTTCCACAAAAAAAGACACTCACAGACTTATCAAATAAACTAATGGTTAGCCAAAATGAAAGGTGGGAGGATGGGTAAATTAGGACTATGGGGTTAACATACATATACTAATGTATGTTAAATGTATATAAACATATAACATATGAACTATATAAAATATATAATCACCAAACCTTTAAAATATACATTCTGTAATCACATACATGATAACAGGTTCCGAAGATGAACAGATATATGTATGAATCATTGAGCAGATTCTGTACAGCCAATCAAAACACTCTAATCAAATTTACTCCGATAAGAAATAGAAATTAAATTTAAAAAGCAAACATAAGTTAGGAGACATAAACTTCTGGGGGCTTGTCCCAGCACATTCCACTCTAATTTACAACCTTGGAAAACTACCTCCAGGAAGACTCTGTTGCCCTAGTAAGAAGAGTGGAGAACGTAATAATGCTGCCGCCTTGTGGCTGTTTCCCACAACAGCAGCTTTAAACCCAGTGCCAAAGGTTGCTTATTAGTCACAAGGACTCAAGGGCTCTAAATGACACCTGCATTCAAAAAATGCCCTGGGGTAGGGAATAGGCAAAAAAATTCAACACATGAGAAACTTTTCAAGAAGTCAATAAGAGGAGGGAAGTTGTACTCACTCTTTAAAACAAAAGGAAAAGAAAAAAATGACATGCCTAAAGCTCAGTATAAGGAATTATTAGCCACATGCAAATTCAAATTCAAAAAGGTTTCAGGTAACACCAGTCATGACCATCATCAAAAAGTCTACAAACTATAAATGCTGAAGGGGTTTTAGAGGAATGTGTACCTTCTAGCTGCTGGTGGGATGTAAAGAAGTAACACCACTAATGCAAACTGAATGGAGCTGCTTCAAAAGGTAAAAATTGAGTTACCATACGATGCGGCAGGGCACCTTTTGGGCCTATAACCTAAGACCACCAGAATCGGAAAGACAGAGGCAGGCAAATGTGCACTGCAACAATACTGAAATAGCCAAGACATGGAAGCAAAAAAAGGTCCATAAACAGATGAATGGACAAAGACGAAGTGGGATACGTACCAAATGGAATAGTAGCCTCGGGAAAAAAATGAACAATGCCGTTTTCAGGACTACAGTTGAGCCTAGAAATAATCATATAAGGTTAAGTAAGTCAAAAGGGTATGACAAATATCCTAGGACATCATTTATACATGTTATCCTAAGATTGCTACCAATGAACATATTTCCACAGAAAAAGACACTCACAGACTTATCAAATAAACTAATTGCTAGCCAAAATGAAAGGTGGGAGGATGGGTAAATTAGGACTATGGGGTTAAAATACATATACTAATGTATGTTAAATGTATATAAACATATAACATATGAAATATATAAATTATATAATCACCAATACCTTTAAAATATACATTCTGTAATCACATACATGCTAACAGGTTCGAAGATGAACAGACATATGTATGAATCATTGAGCAGATTCTGTACAGCCAGAAAACCACAACACTCTAATCAAATTTACTCCGATAAGAAATAGAAATTAAATTTAAAAAGCAAACATAAGTTAGGAGACATAAACTTCTGGGGGCTTGTCCCAGCATATTGCACTCTAATTTACAAGCTCAGAACACTACCTCCAGGAAGACTCTGTTCTCCTAGTAACAAGACTTGAGAACGCAATAATGCTGCCGCCTTGTGGCTGCTTCCCACAACAGCACTTTAAACCCAGTGCCAATGATTGCTTATATAGTCACAAGGACTGCAGGGCTGTAAATGACACAAGCCCTCAAAATATGCCCTGGGGTAGGGAATTGGCAAGAACATTCAACACATGAGAAATTTCCAAGAAGTCAATAAGAGGAGGGAAGTTGTACTCACTCTTTAAAAAAAAAAGGAAAAGAAAAAAAAGGACATGCCTAAAGCTTAGTATAAGGAATTATTAGCCACATACAAATTCAAATTCAAAAAGGTTTCAGCTCACACCAGTCATTACCATCAGCAAAATGTCTACAAACTATAAATGCTGAAGGGGTTTTAGAGATCTGTGTACCTTCTAGCTGCTGGTGGGATGTAAAGTGGAAACAGCACTAACGCAAACTGAATCGAGCTGCTTGAAAAGGTAAAAATTGAGCTACCAAATGATGCGGCAGGGCAACTTTTGGGCCTATAACCTAAGAACACCAAAATTGGAAAGACAGAGGCAGGCAAATATGCACTGCAACAATACTGAAATAGCCAAGATATGGAAGCAAAAAAAAGGTCCATAAACAGATGAATGGACAAAGAAGAAGTGGTATACGGACAGAATGGAATAGTAGCCTCGGGAGAAAAATGAACAATGCCATTTTCAGGACTAGAGTTGAGCCTAGAAATAATCATATAAGGTTAAGTAAGTCAAAAGGGTATGACAAATATCCTATGACATCATTTATACATGTTATCCTAAGATTGCTACCAATGAACATATTTCCACAGAAAAAGACACTCACAGACTTATCATATAAACTAATGGTTAGCCAAAATGAAAGGTGGGAGGATGGGTAAATTAGGACTATGGGGTTAACATACATATACTAATGTATGTTAAATGTATATAAACATATAACATATAAATGATATGAATTATATATTCACCAATACCTTCAAAATATACATTCTGTAATCACATACATGGTAACAGGATCCGAAGATGAACAGACATATGTATGAATCATTGAGCAGATTCTGTACAGCCAGACAATCAAAACACTCTAATCAAATTTACTCCGATAAGAAATAGAAATTAAATTTAAAAAACAAACATAAGTTAGGAGACATAAACTTTTGGGGGCTTGTCCCAGCACATTGCACTCTAATTTACAAGCTCGGAACACTACCTCCAGGAAGACTGTGTTGTCCTAGTAACAAGACTTGAGAACGTAATAATGCTGCCGCCTTGTGGCTGCTTCCCACAACAGTAGCTTTAAACCCAGTGCCAATGGTTGCTTATATAGTCACAAGGACTGCAGGGCTGTAAAAGACACAGGCCCTCAAAAAATACCCTGGTGTAGGGAATTGGCAAGAAAATTCAACACATGAGAAATTTTCAAGAAGTCAATAAGAGTACGGAAGTTGTACTCACTCTTTAAAAAAAAGGAAAAGAAAAAAAGGACATGCCTAAAGCTCAGCATAAGGAATTATTAGCCACATGCGTATCCAACCTCCAAAAAGGTTTCAGCTCACACCAGTCATGACCATCAGCAAAAAGTCTACAAACTATAAATGCTGAAGGGGTTTTAGAGAACTGTGTACCTTCTAGCTGCTGTTTGGATGTAAAGTGGTAACAGCAGTAACGCAAACTGAATCGAGCTGCTTGAAAAGGTAAACACTGAGCTACCATATGATGCGGCAGGGCACCTTTTGGGCCTATAACCTAAGACCACCGGATTCGGAAAGACAGAGGCAGGCAAATGTGCAGTGCAACAATATTGAAATAGCCAAGACATGGAAGCAAAAAAAAGGTCCATAAACAGATGAATGGACAAAGACGAAATGGTATACGTACCAAATGGAATAGTAGCCTCTGGAAAAAAATGAACAATGCCGTTTTCAGGACTAGAGTTGAGCCTAGAAATAATCATATAAGGTTAAGTAAGTCAAAAGGGTATGACAAATATCCTATGATATCATTTATACATGTTATCCTAAGATTGCTACCAATGAACATATTTCCACAGAAAAAGACACTCACAGACTTATCAAATAAACTAATGGTTAGCCAAAATGAAAGGTGGGGGGATGGGTAAATTAGGACTATGGGGTTAACATACATATACTAATATAAGTTAAATGTATATAAACATATAACATATAAATGATATGAATTATATAATCACCAATACCTTCAAAATATACATTCTGTAATCACATACATGGTAACAGGATCCGAAGATGAACAGACATATGTATGAATCATTGAACAGATTCTGTACAGCCAGACAATCAAAACACTCTAATCAAATTTACTCCGATAAAAAATACAAATTAAATTTAAAAAACAAACATAAGTAAGGAGACATAAACTTCTGGGGGCTTGTCCCAGCACATTGCACTCTAATTTAAAAGCTCGGAACACTACCTCCAGGAAGACTCTGTTGTCCTAGTAACAAGACTTGAGAACGTAATAATGCTGCCGCCTTGTGGCTGTCTCCAAAAACAGCACCTTTAAACCCAGTGCCAATGGTTGCTTATATAGTCACAAGGACTGTACGGTTGTAAATGACACAGGCACTCAAAAAATGCCCTGGGGTAGGGAATAGGCAAGAAAATTCAACACATAAGAAACTTTTCAAGAAATCAATAAGAGGAGGGAAGTTGTACTCACTCTTTTTAAAAAAAAGGAAAAGAAAAAATAGGACATGCCTAAAGCTCAGCATAAGGAATTATTAGCCACATGCGTATCCAACCTCCAAAAAGGTTTCAGCTCACACCAGTCATGACCATCAGCAAAATGTCTACAAACTATAAATGCTGAAGGGGTTTTAGAGATCTGTGTACCTTCTAGCTGCTGGTGGGATGTAAAGTGGCAACAGCACTAACGCAAACTGAATGGAGCTGCTTGAAAAGGTAAAAATTGAGCTACCATATGATGCGGCAGGGCACCTTTTGGGCCTATAACCTAAGACCACCAGATTCGGAAAGAGAGAGGCAGGCAAATGTGCATTGCAACAATATTGAAATAGCCAAGACATGGAAGCAAAAAAAAGGTCCATAAACAGATGAATGGAGAAAGACGAAGTGGGATACGTACCAAATGGAATAGTAGCCTCGGGAAAAAAATGAACAATGCCGTTTTCAGGACTACAGTTGAGCCTAGAAATAATCATATAAGGTTAAGTAAGTCAAACGGGTATGACAAATATCCTAGGACATCATTTATACATGTTATCCTAAGATTGCTACCAATGAACATATTTCCACAGAAAAAGACACTCACAGACTTATCAAATAAACTAATGGCTAGCCAAAATGAAAGGTGGGAGGATGGGTAAATTAGGACTATGGGGTTAAAATACATATACTAATGTATGTTAAATGTATATAAACATATAACATATGAAATATATAAATTATATAATCACCAATACCTTTAAAATATACATTCTGTAATCACATACATGCTAACAGGTTCGAAGATGAACAGACATATGTATGAATCATTGAGCAGATTCTGTACAGCCAGAAAACCACAACACTCTAATCAAATTTACTCCGATAAGAAATAGAAATTAAATTTAAAAAACAAACATAAGTTAGGAGACATAAACTTCTGGGGGCTTGTCCCAGCACATTGCACTCTAATTTACAAGCTCGGAACACTACCTCCAGGAAGACTGTGTTGTCCTAGTAACAAGACTTGAGAACGTAATAATGCTGCCGCCTTGTGGCTGCTTCCCACAACAGTAGCTTTAAACCCAGTGCCAATGGTTGCTTATATAGTCACAAGGACTGCAGGGCTGTAAAAGACACAGGCCCTCAAAAAATGCCCTGGGGTATGGAATTGGCAAGAAAATTCAACACATGAGAAATTTTCAAGAAGTCAATAAGAGGAGGGAAGTTGTAGTCACTCTTTAAAAAAAAAGGAAAAGAAAAAAAGGACATGCCTAAAGCTCAGCATAAGGAATTATTAGCCACATGCGTATCCAACCTCCAAAAAGGTTTCAGCTCACACCAGTCATGACCATCAGCAAAAAGTCTACAAACTATAAATGCTGAAGGGGTTTTAGAGAACTGTGTACCTTCTAGCTGCTGGTGGGATGTAAAGTGGTAACAGCAGTAACGCAAACTGAAAGGAGCTGCTTGAAAAGGTAAACATTGAGCTACCATATGATGCGGCAGGGCACATTTTGGGCCTATAACCTAAGACAACTGGATTCGGAAAGACAGAGGCAGGCAAATGTGCACTGCAACAATATTGAAATAGCCAAGACATGGAAGCAAAAAAAAGGTCCATAAACAGATGAATGGACAAAGACGAAATGGTACACGTACCAAATGGAATAGAAGCCTCTGGAAAAAAATGAACAATGCCGTTTTCAGGACTAGAGTTGAGCCTAGAAATAATCATATAAGGTTAAGTAAGTCAAAAGGGTATGACAAATATCCTATGATATCATTAATACATGTTATCCTAAGATTGCTACCAATGAACATATTTCCACAGAAAAAGACACTCACAGACTTATCAAATAAACTAATGGTTAGCCAAAATGAAAGGTGGGAGGATGGGTAAATTAGGACAATGGGGTTAACATACATATACTAATGTATGTTAAATGTATATAAACATATCACATATAAACTATATGCATTATATCATCACCAATAGCTTCAAAAATATACATTCTGTAATCACGTACATGGTAGCAGGATCCGAAGATGAACAGACATATGTATGAATCATTGAGCAGATTCTGTACAGCCAGACAATCAAAACACTCTAAGCAAACTGACTCTGATAAGAAATAGAAATTAAATTTAAAAAGCAAACATAAGTTAGGAGACATAAACTTCTGGGGGCTTGTCCCAGCACATTCCACTCTAATTTACAACCTTGGAAAACTACCTCCAGGAAGACTCTGTTGCCCTAGTAACAAGAGTTGAGAACGTAATAATGCTGCCACCTTGTGGCTGTTTCCCACAACAGCAGCTTTAAACCCAGTGCCAAAGGTTGCTTAATAGTCACAAGGACTGCAGGGCTCTAAATGACACCGGCCCTCAAAGAATGCCCTGGAGTAGGGAATAGGCAAAAAAATTCAACACATGAGTAAATTTTCAAGAAGTCAATAAGAGGAGGGAAGTTGTACTCACTCTTTAAAAAAAAAAGGAAAAGAATAAAAAAGGACATGCCTAAAGCTCAGTATAAGGAATTATTAGCCACATGCAAATTCAAATTCAAAAAGGTTTCAGGTGACACCAGTCATGACCATCAGCAAAAAGTCTACAAACTATAAATGCTGAAGGGGTTTTAGAGCATTGTGTACCTTCTAGCTGCTGGTGGGATGTAAAGTGGAAACAGCACTAACGCAAAATGAATCGAGCTGCTTGAAAAGGTAAAAATTGAGCTACCAAATGATGGGGCAGGGCACCTTTTGGGCCTATAACCTAAGACCACCAAAATTGGAAAGACAGAGGCAGGCAAATATGCACTGCAACAATACTGAAATAGCCAAGATATGGAAGCAAAAAAAAGGTCCATAAACAGATGAATGGACAAAGAAGAAGTGGTATACGGACAGAATGGAATAGTAGCCTCGGGAGAAAAATGAACAATGCTGTTTTCAAGACTACAGTTGAGCCTAGAAAAAATCATATAAGGTTAAGTAAGTCAAAAGGGTATGACAAATATCCTATGATATCATTTATACAAGTTTTCTTAAGATTGCTACCAATGAACATATTTCCACAGAAAAAGACACTCACAGACTTATCAAATAAACTAATGGTTAGCCAAAATGAAAGGTGGGGGGATGGGTAAGTTAGGACTATGGGGTTAACATACATATACTAATGTAAGTTAAATGTATATAAACATATAACATATAAACGATATGAATTATATAATCACCAATACCTTCAAAATATATATTCTGTGATCACATACATGGTAACAGGATCCGAAGATGAACAGACATATGTATGAATCATTGAACAGATTCTGTACAGCCAGACAATCAAAACACTCTAATCAAATTTACTCCGATAAAAAATACAAATTAAATTTAAAAAACAAACATAAGTAAGGAGACATAAACTTCTGGGGGCTTGTCCCAGCACATTGCACTCTAATTTACAAGCTCGGAACACTACCTCCAGGAAGACTGTGTTGTCCTAGTAACAAGACTTGAGAACGTAATAATGCTGCCGCCTTGTGGCTGCTTCCCACAACAGTAGCTTTAAACCCAGTGCCAATGGTTGCTTATATAGTCACAAGGACTGCAGGGCTGTAAAAGACACAGGCCCTCAAAAAATGCCCTGGGGTATGGAATTAGCAAGAAAATTCAACACATGAGAAATTTTGAAGAAGTCAATAAGAGGAGGGAAGTTGTAGTCATTCTTTAAAAAAAAAGGAAAAGAAAAAAAGGACATGCCTAAAGCTCAGCATAAGGAATTATTAGCCACATGCGTATCCAACCTCCAAAAAGGTTTCAGCTCACACCAGTCATGACCATCAGCAAAAAGTCTACAAACTATAAATGCTGAAGGGGTTTTAGAGAACTGTGTACCTTCTAGCTGCTGGTGGGATGTAAAGTGGTAACAGCAGTAACGCAAACTGAATCGAGCTGCTTGAAAAGGTAAACATTGAGCTACCATATGATGCGGCAGGGCACATTTTGGGCCTATAACCTAAGACAACTGGATTCGGAAAGACAGAGGCAGGCAAATGTGCACTGCAACAATATTGAAATAGCCAAGACATGGAAGCAAAAAAAAGGTCCATAAACAGATGAATGGACAAAGACGAAATGGTACACGTACCAAATGGAATAGAAGCCTCTGGAAAAAAATGAACAATGCCGTTTTCAGGACTAGAGATGAGCCTAGAAATAATCATATAAGGTTAAGTAAGTCAAAAGGGTATGACAAATATCCTATGATATCATTAATACATGTTATCCTAAGATTGCTACCAATGAACATATTTCCACAGAAAAAGACACTCACAGACTTATCAAATAAACTAATGGTTAGCCAAAATGAAAGGTGGGAGGATGGGTAAATTAGGACAATGGGGTTAACATACATATACTAATGTATGTTAAATGTATATAAACATATCACATATAAACTATATGCATTATATCATCACCAATAGCTTCAAAAATATACATTCTGTAATCACGTACATGGTAGCAGGATCCGAAGATGAACAGACATATGTATGAATCATTGAACAGATTCTGTACAGCCAGACAATCAAAACACTCTAAGCAAATTGACTCTGATAAGAAATAGAAATTATATTTAAAAAGCAAACATAAGTTAGGAGACATAAACTTCTGGGGGCTTGTCCCAGCACATTGCACTCTAATTTAAAAGCTCGGAACAATACCTCCAGGAAGACTCTGTTGTCCTAGTAACAAGACTTGAGAACGTAATAATGCTGCCGCCTTGTGGCTCTCTCCAAAAACAGCACCTTTAAACCCAGTGCCAATGGTTGCTTATATAGTCACAAGGACTGCACGGTTGTAAATGACACAGGCACTCAAAAAATGCCCTGGGGTAGGGAATAGGCAAGAAAATTCAACACATAAGAAACTTTTCAAGAAATCAATAAGAGGAGGGAAGTTGTACTCACTCATTTTAAAAAAAAGGAAAAGAAAAAATAGGACATGCCTAAAGCTCAGCATAAGGAATTATTAGCCACATGCGTATCCAACCTCCAAAAAGGTTTCAGCTCACACCAGTCATGACCATCAGCAAAAAGTCTACAAACTATAAATGCTGAAGGGGTTTTAGAGAAGTGTGTACCTTCTAGCTGCTGGTGGGATATAAAGTCGTAACAGCACTAATGCAAACTGAATCGAGCTGCTTGAAAACGTAAAAATTGAGCTACCATATGATGCGGCAGGGCACCTTTTGGGCCTATAACCTAAGACCACCAGAATCGGAAAGACAGAGGCAGGCAAATGTGCACTGCAACAATACTGAAATAGCAAAGACATGGAAGCAAAAAAAAAGGTCCATAAACAGATGAATGGACAAAGACGAAGTGGGATACGTACCAAATGGAATAGTAGCCTCGGGAAAAAAATGAACAATGCCGTTTTCAGGACTACAGTTGAGCCTAGAAATAATCATATAAGGTTAAGTAAGTCAAACGGGTATGACAAATATCCTAGGACATCATTTATACATGTTATCCTAAGATTGCTACCAATGAACATATTTCCACAGAAAAAGACACTCACAGACTTATCAAATAAACTAATGGCTAGCCAAAATGAAAGGTGGGAGGATGGGTAAATTAGGACTATGGGGTTAAAATACATATACTAATGTATGTTAAATGTATATAAACATATAACATATGAAATATATAAATTATATAATCACCAATACCTTTAAAATATACATTCTGTAATCACATACATGCTAACAGGTTCGAAGATGAACAGACATATGTATGAATCATTGAGCAGATTCTGTACAGCCAGAAAACCACAACACTCTAATCAAATTTACTCCGATAAGAAATAGAAATTAAATTTAAAAAACAAACATAAGTTAGGAGACATAAACTTCTGGGGGCTTGTCCCAGCACATTGCACTCTAATTTACAAGCTCGGAACACTACCTCCAGGAAGACTGTGTTGTCCTAGTAACAAGACTTGAGAACGTAATAATGCTGCCGCCTTGTGGCTGCTTCCCACAACAGTAGCTTTAAACCCAGTGCCAATGGTTGCTTATATAGTCACAAGGACTGCAGGGCTGTAAAAGACACAGGCCCTCAAAAAATGCCCTGGGGTATGGAATTGGCAAGAAAATTCAACACATGAGAAATTTTCAAGAAGTCAATAAGAGGAGGGAAGTTGTAGTCACTCTTTAAAAAAAAAGGAAAAGAAAAAAAGGACATGCCTAAAGCTCAGCATAAGGAATTATTAGCCACATGCGTATCCAACCTCCAAAAAGGTTTCAGCTCACACCAGTCATGACCATCAGCAAAAAGTCTACAAACTATAAATGCTGAAGGGGTTTTAGAGAACTGTGTACCTTCTAGCTGCTGGTGGGATGTAAAGTGGTAACAGCAGTAACGCAAACTGAATCGAGCTGCTTGAAAAGGTAAACATTGAGCTACCATATGATGCGGCAGGGCACATTTTGGGCCTATAACCTAAGACAACTGGATTCGGAAAGACAGAGGCAGGCAAATGTGCACTGCAACAATATTGAAATAGCCAAGACATGGAAGCAAAAAAAAGGTCCATAAACAGATGAATGGACAAAGACGAAATGGTACACGTACCAAATGGAATAGAAGCCTCTGGAAAAAAATGAACAATGCCGTTTTCAGGACTAGAGATGAGCCTAGAAATAATCATATAAGGTTAAGTAAGTCAAAAGGGTATGACAAATATCCTATGATATCATTAATACATGTTATCCTAAGATTGCTACCAATGAACATATTTCCACAGAAAAAGACACTCACAGACTTATCAAATAAACTAATGGTTAGCCAAAATGAAAGGTGGGAGGATGGGTAAATTAGGACAATGGGGTTAACATACATATACTAATGTATGTTAAATGTATATAAACATATCACATATAAACTATATGCATTATATCATCACCAATAGCTTCAAAAATATACATTCTGTAATCACGTACATGGTAGCAGGATCCGAAGATGAACAGACATATGTATGAATCATTGAACAGATTCTGTACAGCCAGACAATCAAAACACTCTAAGCAAATTGACTCTGATAAGAAATAGAAATTATATTTAAAAAGCAAACATAAGTTAGGAGACATAAACTTCTGGGGGCTTGTCCCAGCACATTGCACTCTAATTTAAAAGCTCGGAACACTACCTCCAGGAAGACTCTGTTGTGCTAGTAACAAGACTTGAGAACGTAATAATGCTGCTGCCTTGTGGCTGCTTCCCACAACAGTAGCTTTAAACCCAGTGCCAATGGTTGCTTATATAGTCACAAGGACTGCACGGTTGTAAATGACACAGGCACTCAAAAAATGCCCTGGGGTAGGGAATAGGCAAGAAAATTCAACACATAAGAAACTTTTCAAGAAATCAATAAGAGGAGGGAAGTTGTACTCACTCATTTTAAAAAAAAGGAAAAGAAAAAATAGGACATGCCTAAAGCTCAGCATAAGGAATTATTAGCCACATGCGTATCCAACCTCCAAAAAGGTTTCAGCTCACACCAGTCATGACCATCAGCAAAAAGTCTACAAACTATAAATGCTGAAGGGGTTTTAGAGAAGTGTGTACCTTCTAGCTGCTGGTGGGATATAAAGTCGTAACAGCACTAATGCAAACTGAATCGAGCTGCTTGAAAACGTAAAAATTGAGCTACCATATGATGCGGCAGGGCACCTTTTGGGCCTATAACCTAAGACCACCAGAATCGGAAAGACAGAGGCAGGCAAATGTGCACTGCAACAATACTGAAATAGCAAAGACATGGAAGCAAAAAAAAAGGTCCATAAACAGATGAATGGACAAAGACGAAGTGGGATACGTACCAAATGGAATAGTAGCCTCGGGAAAAAAATGAACAATGCCGTTTTCAGGACTACAGTTGAGCCTAGAAATAATCATATAAGGTTAAGTAAGTCAAAAGGGTATGACAAATATCCTATGACATCATTTATACATGTTATCCTAAGATTGCTACCAATGAACATATTTCCACAGAAAAAGACACTCACAGACTTATCAAATAAACTAATGGCTAGCCAAAATGAAAGGTGGGAGGATGGGTAAATTAGGACAATGGGGTTAAAATACATATACTAATGTATGTTAAATGTATATAAACATATAACATATGAAATATATAAATAATATAATCACCAATACCTTTAAAATATACATTCTGTAATCACATACATGCTAACAGGTTCGAAGATGAACAGACATATGTATGAATCATTGAGCAGATTCTGTACAGCCAGAAAACCACAACACTCTAATCAAATTTACTCCGATAAGAAATAGAAATTAAATTTAAAAAACAAACATAAGTTAGGAGACATAAACTTCTGGGGGCTTGTCCCAGCACATTGCACTCTAATTTACAAGCTCGGAACACTACCTCCAGGAAGACTGTGTTGTCCTAGTAACAAGACTTGAGAACGTAATAATGCTGCCGCCTTTTGGCTGCTTCCCACAACAGTAGCTTTAAACCCAGTGCCAATGGTTGCTTATATAGTCACAAGGACTGCAGGGCTGTAAAAGACACAGGCCCTCAAAAAATGCCCTGGGGTATGGAATTGGCAAGAAAATTCAACACATGAGTAACTTTTCAAGAAGTCAATAAGAGGAGGGAAGTTGTAGTCACTCTTTAAAAAAAAAGGAAAAGAAAAAAAAAGGACATGCCTAAAGCTCAGTATAAGGAATTATTAGCCACATGCAAATTCAAATTCAAAAAGGTTTCAGGTGACACCAGTCATGACCATCAGCAAAAAGTCTACAAACTATAAATGCTGAAGGGGTTTTAGAGAATTGTGTACATTCTACCTGCTGGTGGGATGTAAAGTGGTAACAGCACTAACGCATACTGAATGGAGCTGCTTGAAAAGGTAAAAATTGAGTTACCATATGATGCGGCAGGGCACCTTTTGGGCCTATAACCTAAGACCACCAAAATCGGAAATACAGAGGCAGGCAAATGTGCACTGCAACAATACTGAAATACCCAAGACATGGAAGCAAAAAATGGTCCATAAACAGGTGAATGGACAAAGAAGAAGTGGTATATGGACAGAATGGAAGAGTAGCCTCGGGAAAAAAATGAACAATGCCGTTTTCAGAACTACAGTTGAGACTAGAAATAGTCATATAAGGGTAAGTTAGTCAAAAGGGTATGACAAATATCCTATGATATCATTTATACATGTTATCCTAAGATTGCTACCAATGAACATATTTCCACAAAAAAAGACACTCACAGACTTATCAAATAAACTAATGGTTAGCCAAAATGAAAGGTGGGAGGATGGGTAAATTAGGACTATGGGGTTAACATACATATACTAATGTATGTTAAATGTATATAAACATATAACATATGAACTATATAAAATATATAATCACCAAACCTTTAAAATATACATTCTGTAATCACATACATGATAACAGGTTCCGAAGATGAACAGATATATGTATGAATCATTGAGCAGATTCTGTACAGCCAATCAAAACACTCTAATCAAATTTACTCCGATAAGAAATAGAAATTAAATTTAAAAAGCAAACATAAGTTAGGAGACATAAACTTCTGGGGGCTTGTCCCAGCACATTCCACTCTAATTTACAACCTTGGAAAACTACCTCCAGGAAGACTCTGTTGCCCTAGTAAGAAGAGTGGAGAACGTAATAATGCTGCCGCCTTGTGGCTGTTTCCCACAACAGCAGCTTTAAACCCAGTGCCAAAGGTTGCTTATTAGTCACAAGGACTCAAGGGCTCTAAATGACACCTGCATTCAAAAAATGCCCTGGGGTAGGGAATAGGCAAAAAAATTCAACACATGAGAAACTTTTCAAGAAGTCAATAAGAGGAGGGAAGTTGTACTCACTCTTTAAAACAAAAGGAAAAGAAAAAAATGACATGCCTAAAGCTCAGTATAAGGAATTATTAGCCACATGCAAATTCAAATTCAAAAAGGTTTCAGGTAACACCAGTCATGACCATCATCAAAAAGTCTACAAACTATAAATGCTGAAGGGGTTTTAGAGGAATGTGTACCTTCTAGCTGCTGGTGGGATGTAAAGAAGTAACACCACTAATGCAAACTGAATGGAGCTGCTTCAAAAGGTAAAAATTGAGTTACCATACGATGCGGCAGGGCACCTTTTGGGCCTATAACCTAAGACCACCAGAATCGGAAAGACAGAGGCAGGCAAATGTGCACTGCAACAATACTGAAATAGCCAAGACATGGAAGCAAAAAAAGGTCCATAAACAGATGAATGGACAAAGACGAAGTGGGATACGTACCAAATGGAATAGTAGCCTCGGGAAAAAAATGAACAATGCCGTTTTCAGGACTACAGTTGAGCCTAGAAATAATCATATAAGGTTAAGTAAGTCAAAAGGGTATGACAAATATCCTAGGACATCATTTATACATGTTATCCTAAGATTGCTACCAATGAACATATTTCCACAGAAAAAGACACTCACAGACTTATCAAATAAACTAATTGCTAGCCAAAATGAAAGGTGGGAGGATGGGTAAATTAGGACTATGGGGTTAAAATACATATACTAATGTATGTTAAATGTATATAAACATATAACATATGAAATATATAAATTATATAATCACCAATACCTTTAAAATATACATTCTGTAATCACATACATGCTAACAGGTTCGAAGATGAACAGACATATGTATGAATCATTGAGCAGATTCTGTACAGCCAGAAAACCACAACACTCTAATCAAATTTACTCCGATAAGAAATAGAAATTAAATTTAAAAAGCAAACATAAGTTAGGAGACATAAACTTCTGGGGGCTTGTCCCAGCATATTGCACTCTAATTTACAAGCTCAGAACACTACCTCCAGGAAGACTCTGTTCTCCTAGTAACAAGACTTGAGAACGCAATAATGCTGCCGCCTTGTGGCTGCTTCCCACAACAGCACTTTAAACCCAGTGCCAATGATTGCTTATATAGTCACAAGGACTGCAGGGCTGTAAATGACACAAGCCCTCAAAATATGCCCTGGGGTAGGGAATTGGCAAGAACATTCAACACATGAGAAATTTCCAAGAAGTCAATAAGAGGAGGGAAGTTGTACTCACTCTTTAAAAAAAAAAGGAAAAGAAAAAAAAGGACATGCCTAAAGCTTAGTATAAGGAATTATTAGCCACATACAAATTCAAATTCAAAAAGGTTTCAGCTCACACCAGTCATTACCATCAGCAAAATGTCTACAAACTATAAATGCTGAAGGGGTTTTAGAGATCTGTGTACCTTCTAGCTGCTGGTGGGATGTAAAGTGGAAACAGCACTAACGCAAACTGAATCGAGCTGCTTGAAAAGGTAAAAATTGAGCTACCAAATGATGCGGCAGGGCACCTTTTGGGCCTATAACCTAAGAACACCAAAATTGGAAAGACAGAGGCAGGCAAATATGCACTGCAACAATACTGAAATAGCCAAGATATGGAAGCAAAAAAAAGGTCCATAAACAGATGAATGGACAAAGAAGAAGTGGTATACGGACAGAATGGAATAGTAGCCTCGGGAGAAAAATGAACAATGCCATTTTCAGGACTAGAGTTGAGCCTAGAAATAATCATATAAGGTTAAGTAAGTCAAAAGGGTATGACAAATATCCTATGACATCATTTATACATGTTATCCTAAGATTGCTACCAATGAACATATTTCCACAGAAAAAGACACTCACAGACTTATCATATAAACTAATGGTTAGCCAAAATGAAAGGTGGGAGGATGGGTAAATTAGGACTATGGGGTTAACATACATATACTAATGTATGTTAAATGTATATAAACATATAACATATAAATGATATGAATTATATATTCACCAATACCTTCAAAATATACATTCTGTAATCACATACATGGTAACAGGATCCGAAGATGAACAGACATATGTATGAATCATTGAGCAGATTCTGTACAGCCAGACAATCAAAACACTCTAATCAAATTTACTCCGATAAGAAATAGAAATTAAATTTAAAAAACAAACATAAGTTAGGAGACATAAACTTTTGGGGGCTTGTCCCAGCACATTGCACTCTAATTTACAAGCTCGGAACACTACCTCCAGGAAGACTGTGTTGTCCTAGTAACAAGACTTGAGAACGTAATAATGCTGCCGCCTTGTGGCTGCTTCCCACAACAGTAGCTTTAAACCCAGTGCCAATGGTTGCTTATATAGTCACAAGGACTGCAGGGCTGTAAAAGACACAGGCCCTCAAAAAATACCCTGGTGTAGGGAATTGGCAAGAAAATTCAACACATGAGAAATTTTCAAGAAGTCAATAAGAGTACGGAAGTTGTACTCACTCTTTAAAAAAAAGGAAAAGAAAAAAAGGACATGCCTAAAGCTCAGCATAAGGAATTATTAGCCACATGCGTATCCAACCTCCAAAAAGGTTTCAGCTCACACCAGTCATGACCATCAGCAAAAAGTCTACAAACTATAAATGCTGAAGGGGTTTTAGAGAACTGTGTACCTTCTAGCTGCTGTTTGGATGTAAAGTGGTAACAGCAGTAACGCAAACTGAATCGAGCTGCTTGAAAAGGTAAACACTGAGCTACCATATGATGCGGCAGGGCACCTTTTGGGCCTATAACCTAAGACCACCGGATTCGGAAAGACAGAGGCAGGCAAATGTGCACTGCAACAATATTGAAATAGCCAAGACATGGAAGCAAAAAAAAGGTCCATAAACAGATGAATGGACAAAGACGAAATGGTATACGTACCAAATGGAATAGTAGCCTCTGGAAAAAAATGAACAATGCCGTTTTCAGGACTAGAGTTGAGCCTAGAAATAATCATATAAGGTTAAGTAAGTCAAAAGGGTATGACAAATATCCTATGATATCATTTATACATGTTATCCTAAGATTGCTACCAATGAACATATTTCCACAGAAAAAGACACTCACAGACTTATCAAATAAACTAATGGTTAGCCAAAATGAAAGGTGGGGGGATGGGTAAATTAGGACTATGGGGTTAACATACATATACTAATATAAGTTAAATGTATATAAACATATAACATATAAATGATATGAATTATATAATCACCAATACCTTCAAAATATACATTCTGTAATCACATACATGGTAACAGGATCCGAAGATGAACAGACATATGTATGAATCATTGAACAGATTCTGTACAGCCAGACAATCAAAACACTCTAATCAAATTTACTCCGATAAAAAATACAAATTAAATTTAAAAAACAAACATAAGTAAGGAGACATAAACTTCTGGGGGCTTGTCCCAGCACATTGCACTCTAATTTAAAAGCTCGGAACACTACCTCCAGGAAGACTCTGTTGTCCTAGTAACAAGACTTGAGAACGTAATAATGCTGCCGCCTTGTGGCTGTCTCCAAAAACAGCACCTTTAAACCCAGTGCCAATGGTTGCTTATATAGTCACAAGGACTGTACGGTTGTAAATGACACAGGCACTCAAAAAATGCCCTGGGGTAGGGAATAGGCAAGAAAATTCAACACATAAGAAACTTTTCAAGAAATCAATAAGAGGAGGGAAGTTGTACTCACTCTTTTTAAAAAAAAGGAAAAGAAAAAATAGGACATGCCTAAAGCTCAGCATAAGGAATTATTAGCCACATGCGTATCCAACCTCCAAAAAGGTTTCAGCTCACACCAGTCATGACCATCAGCAAAATGTCTACAAACTATAAATGCTGAAGGGGTTTTAGAGATCTGTGTACCTTCTAGCTGCTGGTGGGATGTAAAGTGGCAACAGCACTAACGCAAACTGAATGGAGCTGCTTGAAAAGGTAAAAATTGAGCTACCATATGATGCGGCAGGGCACCTTTTGGGCCTATAACCTAAGACCACCAGATTCGGAAAGAGAGAGGCAGGCAAATGTGCATTGCAACAATATTGAAATAGCCAAGACATGGAAGCAAAAAAAAGGTCCATAAACAGATGAATGGAGAAAGACGAAGTGGGATACGTACCAAATGGAATAGTAGCCTCGGGAAAAAAATGAACAATGCCGTTTTCAGGACTACAGTTGAGCCTAGAAATAATCATATAAGGTTAAGTAAGTCAAACGGGTATGACAAATATCCTAGGACATCATTTATACATGTTATCCTAAGATTGCTACCAATGAACATATTTCCACAGAAAAAGACACTCACAGACTTATCAAATAAACTAATGGCTAGCCAAAATGAAAGGTGGGAGGATGGGTAAATTAGGACTATGGGGTTAAAATACATATACTAATGTATGTTAAATGTATATAAACATATAACATATGAAATATATAAATTATATAATCACCAATACCTTTAAAATATACATTCTGTAATCACATACATGCTAACAGGTTCGAAGATGAACAGACATATGTATGAATCATTGAGCAGATTCTGTACAGCCAGAAAACCACAACACTCTAATCAAATTTACTCCGATAAGAAATAGAAATTAAATTTAAAAAACAAACATAAGTTAGGAGACATAAACTTCTGGGGGCTTGTCCCAGCACATTGCACTCTAATTTACAAGCTCGGAACACTACCTCCAGGAAGACTGTGTTGTCCTAGTAACAAGACTTGAGAACGTAATAATGCTGCCGCCTTGTGGCTGCTTCCCACAACAGTAGCTTTAAACCCAGTGCCAATGGTTGCTTATATAGTCACAAGGACTGCAGGGCTGTAAAAGACACAGGCCCTCAAAAAATGCCCTGGGGTATGGAATTGGCAAGAAAATTCAACACATGAGAAATTTTCAAGAAGTCAATAAGAGGAGGGAAGTTGTAGTCACTCTTTAAAAAAAAAGGAAAAGAAAAAAAGGACATGCCTAAAGCTCAGCATAAGGAATTATTAGCCACATGCGTATCCAATCTCCAAAAAGGTTTCAGCTCACACCAGTCATGACCATCAGCAAAAAGTCTACAAACTATAAATGCTGAAGGGGTTTTAGAGAACTGTGTACCTTCTAGCTGCTGGTGGGATGTAAAGTGGTAACAGCAGTAACGCAAACTGAATCGAGCTGCTTGAAAAGGTAAACATTGAGCTACCATATGATGCGGCAGGGCACATTTTGGGCCTATAACCTAAGACAACTGGATTCGGAAAGACAGAGGCAGGCAAATGTGCACTGCAACAATATTGAAATAGCCAAGACATGGAAGCAAAAAAAAGGTCCATAAACAGATGAATGGACAAAGACGAAATGGTACACGTACCAAATGGAATAGAAGCCTCTGGAAAAAAATGAACAATGCCGTTTTCAGGACTAGAGTTGAGCCTAGAAATAATCATATAAGGTTAAGTAAGTCAAAAGGGTATGACAAATATCCTATGATATCATTAATACATGTTATCCTAAGATTGCTACCAATGAACATATTTCCACAGAAAAAGACACTCACAGACTTATCAAATAAACTAATGGTTAGCCAAAATGAAAGGTGGGAGGATGGGTAAATTAGGACAATGGGGTTAACATACATATACTAATGTATGTTAAATGTATATAAACATATCACATATAAACTATATGCATTATATCATCACCAATAGCTTCAAAAATATACATTCTGTAATCACGTACATGGTAGCAGGATCCGAAGATGAACAGACATATGTATGAATCATTGAGCAGATTCTGTACAGCCAGACAATCAAAACACTCTAAGCAAACTGACTCTGATAAGAAATAGAAATTAAATTTAAAAAGCAAACATAAGTTAGGAGACATAAACTTCTGGGGGCTTGTCCCAGCACATTCCACTCTAATTTACAACCTTGGAAAACTACCTCCAGGAAGACTCTGTTGCCCTAGTAACAAGAGTTGAGAACGTAATAATGCTGCCACCTTGTGGCTGTTTCCCACAACAGCAGCTTTAAACCCAGTGCCAAAGGTTGCTTAATAGTCACAAGGACTGCAGGGCTCTAAATGACACCGGCCCTCAAAGAATGCCCTGGAGTAGGGAATAGGCAAAAAAATTCAACACATGAGTAAATTTTCAAGAAGTCAATAAGAGGAGGGAAGTTGTACTCACTCTTTAAAAAAAAAAGGAAAAGAATAAAAAAGGACATGCCTAAAGCTCAGTATAAGGAATTATTAGCCACATGCAAATTCAAATTCAAAAAGGTTTCAGGTGACACCAGTCATGACCATCAGCAAAAAGTCTACAAACTATAAATGCTGAAGGGGTTTTAGAGCATTGTGTACCTTCTAGCTGCTGGTGGGATGTAAAGTGGAAACAGCACTAACGCAAAATGAATCGAGCTGCTTGAAAAGGTAAAAATTGAGCTACCAAATGATGGGGCAGGGCACCTTTTGGGCCTATAACCTAAGACCACCAAAATTGGAAAGACAGAGGCAGGCAAATATGCACTGCAACAATACTGAAATAGCCAAGATATGGAAGCAAAAAAAAGGTCCATAAACAGATGAATGGACAAAGAAGAAGTGGTATACGGACAGAATGGAATAGTAGCCTCGGGAGAAAAATGAACAATGCTGTTTTCAAGACTACAGTTGAGCCTAGAAAAAATCATATAAGGTTAAGTAAGTCAAAAGGGTATGACAAATATCCTATGATATCATTTATACAAGTTTTCTTAAGATTGCTACCAATGAACATATTTCCACAGAAAAAGACACTCACAGACTTATCAAATAAACTAATGGTTAGCCAAAATGAAAGGTGGGGGGATGGGTAAGTTAGGACTATGGGGTTAACATACATATACTAATGTAAGTTAAATGTATATAAACATATAACATATAAACGATATGAATTATATAATCACCAATACCTTCAAAATATATATTCTGTGATCACATACATGGTAACAGGATCCGAAGATGAACAGACATATGTATGAATCATTGAACAGATTCTGTACAGCCAGACAATCAAAACACTCTAATCAAATTTACTCCGATAAAAAATACAAATTAAATTTAAAAAACAAACATAAGTAAGGAGACATAAACTTCTGGGGGCTTGTCCCAGCACATTGCACTCTAATTTACAAGCTCGGAACACTACCTCCAGGAAGACTGTGTTGTCCTAGTAACAAGACTTGAGAACGTAATAATGCTGCCGCCTTGTGGCTGCTTCCCACAACAGTAGCTTTAAACCCAGTGCCAATGGTTGCTTATATAGTCACAAGGACTGCAGGGCTGTAAAAGACACAGGCCCTCAAAAAATGCCCTGGGGTATGGAATTGGCAAGAAAATTCAACACATGAGAAATTTTCAAGAAGTCAATAAGAGGAGGGAAGTTGTAGTCATTCTTTAAAAAAAAAGGAAAAGAAAAAAAGGACATGCCTAAAGCTCAGCATAAGGAATTATTAGCCACATGCGTATCCAACCTCCAAAAAGGTTTCAGCTCACACCAGTCATGACCATCAGCAAAAAGTCTACAAACTATAAATGCTGAAGGGGTTTTAGAGAACTGTGTACCTTCTAGCTGCTGGTGGGATGTAAAGTGGTAACAGCAGTAACGCAAACTGAATCGAGCTGCTTGAAAAGGTAAACATTGAGCTACCATATGATGCGGCAGGGCACATTTTGGGCCTATAACCTAAGACAACTGGATTCGGAAAGACAGAGGCAGGCAAATGTGCACTGCAACAATATTGAAATAGCCAAGACATGGAAGCAAAAAAAAGGTCCATAAACAGATGAATGGACAAAGACGAAATGGTACACGTACCAAATGGAATAGAAGCCTCTGGAAAAAAATGAACAATGCCGTTTTCAGGACTAGAGATGAGCCTAGAAATAATCATATAAGGTTAAGTAAGTCAAAAGGGTATGACAAATATCCTATGATATCATTAATACATGTTATCCTAAGATTGCTACCAATGAACATATTTCCACAGAAAAAGACACTCACAGACTTATCAAATAAACTAATGGTTAGCCAAAATGAAAGGTGGGAGGATGGGTAAATTAGGACAATGGGGTTAACATACATATACTAATGTATGTTAAATGTATATAAACATATCACATATAAACTATATGCATTATATCATCACCAATAGCTTCAAAAATATACATTCTGTAATCACGTACATGGTAGCAGGATCCGAAGATGAACAGACATATGTATGAATCATTGAACAGATTCTGTACAGCCAGACAATCAAAACACTCTAAGCAAATTGACTCTGATAAGAAATAGAAATTATATTTAAAAAGCAAACATAAGTTAGGAGACATAAACTTCTGGGGGCTTGTCCCAGCACATTGCACTCTAATTTAAAAGCTCGGAACAATACCTCCAGGAAGACTCTGTTGTCCTAGTAACAAGACTTGAGAACGTAATAATGCTGCCGCCTTGTGGCTGTCTCCAAAAACAGCACCTTTAAACCCAGTGCCAATGGTTGCTTATATAGTCACAAGGACTGCACGGTTGTAAATGACACAGGCACTCAAAAAATGCCCTGGGGTAGGGAATAGGCAAGAAAATTCAACACATAAGAAACTTTTCAAGAAATCAATAAGAGGAGGGAAGTTGTACTCACTCATTTTAAAAAAAAGGAAAAGAAAAAATAGGACATGCCTAAAGCTCAGCATAAGGAATTATTAGCCACATGCGTATCCAACCTCCAAAAAGGTTTCAGCTCACACCAGTCATGACCATCAGCAAAAAGTCTACAAGCTATAAATGCTGAAGGGGTTTTAGAGAAGTGTGTACCTTCTAGCTGCTGGTGGGATATAAAGTCGTAACAGCACTAATGCAAACTGAATCGAGCTGCTTGAAAACGTAAAAATTGAGCTACCATATGATGCGGCAGGGCATCTTTTGGGCCTATAACCTAAGACCACCAGAATCGGAAAGACAGAGGCAGGCAAATGTGCACTGCAACAATACTGAAATAGCAAAGACATGGAAGCAAAAAAAAAGGTCCATAAACAGATGAATGGACAAAGACGAAGTGGGATACGTACCAAATGGAATAGTAGCCTCGGGAAAAAAATGAACAATGCCGTTTTCAGGACTACAGTTGAGCCTAGAAATAATCATATAAGGTTAAGTAAGTCAAAAGGGTATGACAAATATCCTATGACATCATTTATACATGTTATCCTAAGATTGCTATCAATGAACATATTTCCACAGAAAAAGACACTCACAGACTTATCAAATAAACTAATGGCTAGCCAAAATGAAAGGTGGGAGGATGGGTAAATTAGGACTATGGGGTTAACATACATATACTAATGTATGTTAAATGTATATAAACATATAACATATGAACTATATAAATTATATAATCACCAATACCTTTAAAATATACATTCTGTAATCACATACATGCTAACAGGTTCCGAAGATGAACAGATATATGTATGAATCATTGAACAGATTCTGTACAGTCAGACAATCAAAACACTCTAATCAAATTTACTCCGATAAAAAATACAAATTAAATTTAAAAAACAAACATAAGTAAGGAGACATAAACTTCTGGGGGCTTGTCCCAGCACATTGCACTCTAATTTAAAAGCTCGGAACACTACCTCCAGGAAGACTCTGTTGTCCTAGTAACAAGACTTGAGAACGTAATAATGCTGCCGCCTTGTGGCTGTCTCCAAAAACAGCACCTTTAAACCCAGTGCCAATGGTTGCTTATATAGTCACAAGGACTGCAGGGTTGTAAATGACACAGGCACTCAAAAAATGCCCTGGGGTAGGGAATAGGCAAGAAAATTCAACACATAAGAAACTTTTCAAGAAATCAATAAGAGGAGGGAAGTTGTACTCACTCATTTTAAAAAAAAGGAAAAGAAAAAATAGGACATGCCTAAAGCTCAGCATAAGGAATTATTAGCCACATGCGTATCCAACCTAGAAAAAGGTTTCAGCTCACACCAGTCATGACCATCAGCAAAAAGTCTACAAACTATAAATGCTGAAGGGGTTTTAGAGAAGTGTGTACCTTCTAGCTGCTGGTGGGATATAAAGTCGAAACAGCACTAATGCAAACTGAATCGAGCTGCTTGAAAACGTAAAAATTGAGCTACCATATGATGCGGCAGGGCACCTTTTGGGCCTATAACCTAAGACCACCAGAATCGGAAAGACAGAGGCAGGCAAATGTGCACTGCAACAATACTGAAATAGCAAAGACATGGAAGCAAAAAAAAAGGTCCATAAACAGATGAATGGACAAAGACGAAGTGGGATACGTACCAAATGGAATAGTAGCCTCGGGAAAAAAATGAACAATGCCGTTTTCAGGACTACAGTTGACCCTAGAAATAATCATATAAGGTTAAGTAAGTCAAAAGGGTATGACAAATATCCTATGACATCATTTATACATGTTACCCTAAGATTGCTACCAATGAACATATTTCCACAGAAAAAGACACTCACAGACTTATCAAATAAACTAATGGCTAGCCAAAATGAAAGGTGGGAGGATGGGTAAATTAGGACAATGGGGTTAAAATACATATACTAATGTATGTTAAATGAATATAAACATATAACATATGAAATATATAAATAATATAATCACCAATACCTTTAAAATATACATTCTGTAATCACATACATGCTAACAGGTTCGAAGATGAACAGACATATGTATGAATCATTGAGCAGATTCTGTACAGTCAGAAAACCACAACACTCTAATCAAATTTACTCCGATAAGAAATAGAAATTAAATTTAAAAAACAAACATAAGTTAGGAGACATAAACTTCTGGGGGCTTGTCCCAGCACATTGCACTCTAATTTACAAGCTCGGAACACTACCTCCAGGAAGACTGTGTTGTCCTAGTAACAAGACTTGAGAACGTAATAATGCTGCCGCCATGTGGCTGCTTCCCACAACAGTAGCTTTAAACCCAGTGCCAATGGTTGCTTATATAGTCACAAGGACTGCAGGGCTGTAAAAGACACAGGCCCTCAAAAAATGCCCTGGGGTATGGAATTGGCAAGAAAATTCAACACATGAGTAACTTTTCAAGAAGTCAATAAGAGGAGGGAAGTTGTACTCACTCTTTAAAAAAAAAGGAAAAGAAAAAAAAGGACATGCCTAAAGCTCAGTATAAGGAATTATTACCCACATGCAAATTCAAATTCAAAAAGGTTTCAGGTGACACCAGTCATGACCATCAGCAAAAAGTCTACAAACTATAAATGCTGAAGGGGTTTTAGAGAATTGTGTACATTCTAGCTGCTGGTGGGATGTAAAGTGGTAACAGCACTAACGCATACTGAATGGAGCTGCTTGAAAAGGTAAAAATTGAGTTACCATATGATGCGGCAGGGCACCTTTTGGGCCTATAACCTAAGACCACCAAAATCGGAAATACAGAGGCAGGCAAATGTGCACTGCAACAATACTGAAATACCCAAGACATGGAAGCAAAAAATGGTCCATAAACAGGTGAATGGACAAAGAAGAAGTGGTATATGGACAGAATGGAAGAGTAGCCTCGGGAAAAAAATGAACAATGCCGTTTTCAGAACTACAGTTGAGACTAGAAATAGTCATATAAGGTTAAGTAAGTCAAAAGGGTGTGACAAATATCCTATGAAATCATTTATACATGTTTTCCTAAGATTACTACCAATGAACATATTTCCACAGAAAAAGACAGTCACAGACTTATCAAAAATACTAACGGTTAGCCAAAATGAAAGGTGGGAGGATGGGTAAATTAGGACTATGGGGTTAACCAACATATACTAATGTATGTTAAATGTATATAAACATATAACATATGAACTATATAAATTATATAATCACCAAACCTTTAAAATATACATTCTGTAATCACATACATAATAACAGGTTCCGAAGATGAACAGATATATGTATGAATCATTGAGCAGATTCTGTACAGCCAATCAAAACTCTCTAATCAAATTTACTCCGATAAGAAATAGAAATTAAATTTAAAAAGCAAACATAAGTTAGGAGACATAAACTTCTGGGGGCTTGTCCCAGCACATTCCACTCTAATTTACAACCTTGGAAAACTACCTCCAGGAAGACTCTGTTGCCCTAGTAAGAAGAGGTGAGAACGTAATAATGCTGCCGCCTTGTGGCTGTTTCCCACAACAGCAGCTTTAAACCCAGTGCCAAAGGTTGCTTAATAGTCACAAGGACTGAAGGGCTCTAAATGACACCTGCATTCAAAAAATGCCCTGGGGTAGGGAATAGGCAAAAAAATTCAACACATGAGAAACTTTTCAAGAAGTCAATAAGAGGAGGGAAGTTGTACTCACTCTTTAAAACAAAAGGAAAAGAAAAAAATGACATGCCTAAAGCTCAGTATAAGGAATTATTAGCCACATGCAAATTCAAATTCAAAAAGGTTTCAGGTAACACCAGTCATGACCATCATCAAAAAGTCTACAAACTATAAATGCTGAAGGGGTTTTAGAGGAATGTGTACCTTCTAGCTGCTGGTGGGATGTAAAGAAGTAATACCACTAATGAAACTGAATGGAGCTGCTTGAAAAGGTAAAAATTGAGTTACCATACGATGCAGCAGGGCACCTTTTGGGCCTATAACCTAAGACCACCAGAATCGGAAAGACAGAGGCAGGCAAATGTGCACTGCAACAATACTGAAATAGCCAAGACATGGAAGCAAAAAAAGGTCCATAAACAGATGAATGGACAAAGACGAAATGGTATACATACCAAATGGAATAGTAGCCTCTGGAAAACAATGAACAATGCCGTTTTCAGGACTAGAGTTGAGCCTAGAAATAATCATATAAGGTTAAGTAAGTCAAAAGGGTATGACAAATATCCTATGATATCATTTATACATGTTATCCTAAGATTGCTACCAATGAACATATTTCCACAGAAAAAGACACTCACAGACTTATTAAATAAACTAATGGTTAGCCAAAATGAAAGGTGGGGGGATGGGTAAATTAGGACTATGGGGTTAACATACATATACTAATATAAGTTAAATGTATATAAACATATAACATATAAATGATATGAATTATATAATCACCAATACCTTCAAAATATACATTCTGTAATCACATACATGGTAACAGGATCCGAAGATGAACAGACATATGTATGAATCATTGAACAGATTCTGTACAGCCAGACAATCAAAACACTCTAATCAAATTTACTCCGATAAAAAATACAAATTAAATTTAAAAAACAAACATAAGTAAGGAGACATAAACTTCTGGGGGCTTGTCCCAGCACATTGCACTCTAATTTAAAAGCTCGGAACACTACCTCCAGGAAGACTCTGTTGTCCTAGTAACAAGACTTGAGAACGTAATAATGCTGCCGCCTTGTGGCTGTCTCCAAAAACAGCACCTTTAAACCCAGTGCCAATGGTTGCTTATATAGTCACAAGGACTGTACGGTTGTAAATGACACAGGCACTCAAAAAATGCCCTGGGGTAGGGAATAGGCAAGAAAATTCAACACATAAGAAACTTTTCAAGAAATCAATAAGAGGAGGGAAGTTGTACTCACTCTTTTTAAAAAAAAGGAAAAGAAAAAATAGGACATGCCTAAAGCTCAGCATAAGGAATTATTAGCCATATGCGTATCCAACCTCCAAAAAGGTTTCAGCTCACACCAGTCATGACCATCAGCAAAAAGTCTACAAACTATAAATGCTGAAGGGGTTTTAGAGAAGTGTGTACCTTCTAGCTGCTGGTGGGATATAAAGTTGTAACAGCACTAATGCAAACTGAATCGAGCTGCTTGAAAACGTAAAAATTGAACTACCATATGATGCGGCAGGGCACCTTTTGGGCCTATAACCTAAGACCACCAGAATCGGAAAGACAGAGGCAGGCAAATGTGCACTGCAACAATACTGAAATAGCAAAGACATGGAAGCAAAAAAAAGGTCCATAAACAGGTGAATGGACAAAGAAGAAGTGGTATATGGACAGAATGGAAGAGTAGCCTCGGGAAAAAAATGAACAATGCCGTTTTCAGGACTAGAGTTGAGACTAGAAATAATCATATAAGGTTAAGTAAGACAAAAGGGTATTACAAATATCCTATGATATTATTTATACAAGTTTTCCTAAGATTGCTACCAATGAACATATTTCCACAGAAAAAGACACTCACAGACTTATCAAATAAACTAATGGTTAGCCAAAATGAAAGGTGGGAGGATGGGTAAATTAGGACTATGGGGTTAACATACATATACTAATATAAGTTAAATGTATATAAACATATAACATATAAATGATATGAATTATATAATCACCAATACCTTCAAAATATACATTCTGTAATCACATACATGGTAACAGGATCCGAAGATGAACAGACATATGTGTGAATCATTGAACAGATTCTGTACAGCCAGACAATCAAAACACTCTAATCAAATTTACTCCGATAAAAAATACAAATTAAATTTAAAAAACAAACATAAGTAAGGAGACATAAACTTCTGGGGGCTTGTCCCAGCACATTGCACTCTAATTTACAAGCTCGGAACACTACCTCCAGGAAGACTCTGTTGTCCTAGTAACAAGACTTGAGAACGTAATAATGCTGCCGCCTTGTGGCTGTCTCCCAGAACAGCAGCTTTAAACCCAGTGACAATGGTTGCTTATATAGTCCCAAGGACTGCAGGGCTGTAAATGACACAGGCCCTCAAAAATTGCCCTGGGGTAGGGAATAGGCAAGAAAATCCAACACATGAGAAATTTTTCAAGAAGTCAATAAGAGGAGGGGAGTTGTACTCACTCTTTAAAAAAAAAAAGGAAAAGAAAAAAAAGGACATGCCTAAAGCTTAGTATAAGGAATTATTAGGCACATACAAATTCAAATTCAAAAAGGTTTCAGCTCACACCAGTCATTACCATCAGCAAAATGTCTACAAACTATAAATGCTGAAGGGGTTTTAGAGATCTGTGTACCTTCTAGCTGCTGGTGGGATGTAAAGTGGAAACAGCACTAACGCAAACTGAATCGAGCTGCTTGAAAAGGTAAAAATTGAGCTACCAAATGATGCGGCAGGGCACCTTTTGGGCCTATAACCTAAGACCACCAAAATTGGAAAGACAGAGGCAGGCAAATATGCACTGCAACAATACTGAAATAGCCAAGATATGGAAGCAAAAAAAATGTCCATAAACAGATGAATGGACAAAGAAGAAGTGGTATACGGACAGAATGGAATAGTAGCCTCGGGAGAAAAATGAACAATGCTGTTTTCAGGACTACAGTTGAGCCTAGAAAAAATCATATAAGGTTAAGTAAGTCAAAAGGGTATGACAAATATCCTATGATATCATTTATACAAGTTTTCTTAAGATTGCTACCAATGAACATATTTCCACAGAAAAAGACACTCACAGACTTATCAAATAAACTAATGGTTAGCCAAAATGAAAGGTGGGGGGATGGGTAAGTTAGGACTATGGGGTTAACATACATATACTAACGTAAGTTAAATGTATATAAACATATAACATATAAACGATATGAATTATATAATCACCAATACCTTCAAAATATATATTCTGTGATCACATACATGGTAACAGGATCCGAAGATGAACAGACATATGTATGAATCATTGAGCAGATTCTGTACAGCCAGACAATCAAAACACTCTAATCAAATTTACTCCGATAAGAAACAGAAATTAAATTTAAAAAAAAAACATAAGTTAGGAGACATAAACTTCTGGGGGCTTGTCCCAGCATATTGCACTCTACTTTACAAGCTCAGAACACTACCTCCAGGAAGACTCTGTTCTCCTAGTAACAAGACTTGAGAACGCAATAATGCTGCCGCCTTGTGGCTGCTTCCCACAACAGCACTTTAAACCCAGTGCCAATGATTGCTTATATAGTCACAAGGACTGCAGGGTTGTAAATGACACAAGCCCTCAAAATATGCCCGGGGGTAGGGAATTGGCAAGAACATTCAACACATGAGAAATTTCCAAGAAGTCAATAAGAGGAGGGAAGTTGTACTCACTCTTTAAAAAAAAAAGGAAAAGAAAAAAAACGACATGCCTAAAGCTTAGTATAAGGAATTATTAGGCACATACAAATTCAAATTCAAAAAGGTTTCAGCTCACACCAGTCATTACCATCAGCAAAATGTCTACAAACTATAAATGCTGAAGGGGTTTTAGAGATCTGTGTACCTTCTAGCTGCTGGTGGGATGTAAAGTGGTAACAGTAGTAACGCAAACTGAATCGAGCTGCTTGAAAAGGTAAAAATTGAGTTACCATATGGTGCGGCAGGGCACCTTTTGGGCCTATAACCTAAGACCACCAGATTCGGAAAGAGAGAGGCAGGCAAATGTGCATTGCAACAATATTGAAATAGCCAAGACATGGAAGCAAAAAAAAAGGTCCATAAACAGATGAATGGACAAAGACGAAGTGGGATACGTACCAAATGGAAGAGTAGCCTCGGGAAAAAAATGAACAATGCCGTTTTCAGGACTACAGTTGAGCCTAGAAATAATCATATAAGGTTAAGTAAGTCAAAAGGGTATGACAAATATCCTATGACATCATTTATACATGTTATCCTAAGATTGCTACCAATGAACATATTTCCACAGAAAAAGACACTCACAGACTTATCAAATAAACTAATGGCTAGCCAAAATGAAAGGTGGGAGGATGGGTAAATTAGGACTATGGGGTTAACATACATATACTAATGTATGTTAAATGTATATAAACATATAACATATGAACTATATAAATTATATAATCACCAATACCTTTAAAATATACATTCTGTAATCACAGACATGCTAACAGGTTCGAAGATGAACAGACATATGTATGAATCATTGAGCAGATTCTGTACAGCCAGAAAACCACAACACTCTAATCAAATTTACTCCGATAAGAAATAGAAATTAAATTTAAAAAACAAACATAAGTTAGGAGACATAAACTTCTGGGGGCTTGTCCCAGGACATTGCACTCTAATTTACAGGCTCGGAACACTACCTCCAGGAAGACTGTGTTGTCCTAGTAACAAGACTTGAGAACGTAATAATGCTGCCGCCTTGTGGCTGCTTCCCACAACAGTAGCTTTAAACCCAGTGCCAATGGTTGCTTATATAGTCACAAGGACTGCAGGGCTGTAAAAGACACAGGCCCTCAAAAAATGCCCTGGGGTAGGGAATTGGCAAGAAAATTCAACACATGAGAAATTTTCAAGAAGTCAATAAGAGTACGGAAGTTGTACTCACTCTTTAAAAAAAAAGGAAAAGAAAAAAAGGACATGCCTAAAGCTCAGCATAAGGAATTATTAGCCACATGCGTATCCAACCTCCAAAAAGGTTTCAGCTCACACCAGTCATGACCATCAGCAAAAAGTCTACAAACTATAAATGCTGAAGGGGTTTTAGAGAACTGTGTACCTTCTAGCTGCTGTTTGGATGTAAAGTGGTAACAGCAGTAACGCAAACTGAATCGAGCTGCTTGAAAAGGTAAACATTGAGCTACCATATGATGCGGCAGGGCACCTTTTGGGCCTATAACCTAAGACCACCGGATTCGGAAAGACAGAGGCAGGCAAATGTGCACTGCAACAATATTGAAATAGCCAAGACATGGAAGCAAAAAAAAGGTCCATAAACAGGTGAATGGACAAAGAAGAAGTGGTATATGGACAGAATGGAAGAGTAGCCTCGGGAAAAAAATGAACAATGCCGTTTTCAGGACTAGAGTTGAGACTAGAAATAATCATATAAGGTTAAGTAAGACAAAAGGGTATTACAAATATCCTATGATATTATTTATACAAGTTTTCCTAAGATTGCTACCAATGAACATATTTCCACAGAAAAAGACACTCACAGACTTATCAAATAAACTAATGGTTAGCCAAAATGAAAGGTGGGAGGATGGGTAAATTAGGACTATGGGGTTAACATACATATACTAATGTAAGTTAAATGTATATAAACATATAACATATAAATGATATGAATTATATATTCACCAATACCTTCAAAATATACATTCTGTAAACACATACATGGTAACAGGATCCGAAGATGAACAGACATATGTGTGAATCATTGAGCAGATTCTGTACAGCCAGACAATCAAAACACTCTAATCAAATTTACTCCGATAAGAAAGACAAATTAAATTTAAAAAACAAACATAAGTAAGGAGACATAAACTTCTGGGGGCTTGTCCCAGCACATTGCACTCTAATTTACAAGCTCAGAACACTACCTCCAGGAAGACTCTGTTCTCCTAGTAACAAGACTTGAGAACGCAATAATGCTGCCGCCTTGTGGCTGCTTCCCACAACAGCACTTTAAACCCAGTGCCAATGATTGCTTATATAGTCACAAGGACTGCAGGGCTGTAAATGACACAAGCCCTCAAAATATGCCCTGGGGTAGGGAATTGGCAAGAACATTCAACACATGAGAAATTTCCAAGAAGTCAATAAGAGGAGGGAAGTTGTACTCACTCTTTAAAAAAAAAAGGAAAAGAAAAAAAAGGACATGCCTAAAGCTTAGTATAAGGAATTATTAGCCACATACAAATTCAAATTCAAAAAGGTTTCAGCTCACACCAGTCATTACCATCAGCAAAATGTCTACAAACTATAAATGCTGAAGGGGTTTTAGAGATCTGTGTACCTTCTAGCTGCTGGTGGGATGTAAAGTGGAAACAGCACTAACGCAAACTGAATCGAGCTGCTTGAAAAGGTAAAAATTGAGTTACCATATGGTGCGGCAGGGCACCTTTTGGGCCTATAACCTAAGACCACCAGATTCGGAAAGAGAGAGGCAGGCAAATGTGCATTGCAACAATATTGAAATAGCCAACACATGGAAGCAAAAAAAAAGGTCCATAAACAGATGAATGGACAAAGACGAAGTGGGATACGTACCAAATGGAATACTAGCCTCGGGAAAAAAATGAACAATGCCGTTTTCAGGACTACAGTTGAGCCTAGAAATAATCATATAAGGTTAAGTAAGTCAAAAGGGTATGACAAATATCCTATGATATCATTTATACATGTTATCCTAAGATTGCTACCAATGAACATATTTCCACAGAAAAAGACACTCACAGACTTATCATATAAACTAATGGTTAGCCAAAATGAAAGGTGGGAGGATGGGTAAATTAGGACTATGGGGTTAACATACATATACTAATGTATGTTAAATGTATATAAAAATATAACATATAAATGATATGAATTATATATTCACCAATACCTTCAAAATATACATTCTGTAATCACATACATGGTAACAGGATCCGAAGATGAACAGAAATATGTATGAATCATTGAGCAGATTCTGTACAGCCAGACAATCAAAACACTCTAATCAAATTTACTCCGATAAGAAATAGAAATTAAATTTAAAAAACAAACATAAGTTAGGAGACATAAACTTTTGGGGGCTTGTCCCAGCACATTGCACTCTAATTTACAAGCTCGGAACACTACCTCCAGGAAGACTGTGTTGTCCTTGTAACAAGACTTGACAACGTAATAATGCTGCCGCCTTGTGGCTGCTTCCCACAACAGTAGCTTTAAACCCAGTGCCAATGGTTGCTTATATAGTCACAAGGACTGCAGGGCTGTAAAAGACACAGGCCCTCAAAAAATGCCCTAGGGTAGGGAATTGGCAAGAAAATTCAACACATGAGAAATTTTCAAAAGTCAATAAGAGTACGGAAGTTGAACTCACTCTTTAAAAAAAAAGGAAAAGAAAAAAAGGACATGCCTAAAGGTCAGCAAAAGGAATTATTAGCCACATGCGTATCCAACCTCCAAAAAGGTTTCAGCTCACACCAGTCATGACCATCAGCAAAAAGTCTACAAACTATAAATGCTGAAGGGGTTTTAGAGAAGTGTTTACCTTCTAGCTGCTGGTGGGATATAAAGTCGTAACAGCACTAACGCAAACTGAATCGAGCTGCTTGAAAACGTAAAAATTGAGCTACCATATGATGCGGCAGGGCACCTTTTGGGCCTATAACCTAAGACCACCAGAATCGGAAAGACAGAGGCAGGCAAATGTGCACTGCAACAATACTGAAATAGCAAAGACATGGAAGCAAAAAAAAGATCCATAAACAGGTGAATGGACAAAGAAGAAGTGGTATATGGACAGAATGGAAGAGTAGCCTCGGGAAAAAAATGAACAATGCCGTTTTCAGGACTAGAGTTGAGACTAGAAATAATCATATAAGGTTAAGTAAGACAAAAGGGTATTACAAATATCCTATGATATTATTTATACAAGTTTTCCTAAGATTGCTACCAATGAACATATTTCCACAGAAAAAGACACTCACAGACTTATCAAATAAACTAATGGTTAGCCAAAATGAAAGGTGGGAGGATGGGTAAATTAGGACTATGGGGTTAACATACATATACTAATGTAAGTTAAATGTATATAAACATATAACATATAAATGATATGAATTATATATTCACCAATACCTTCAAAATATACATTCTGTAATCACATACATGGTAACAGGATCCGAGGATGAACAGACATATGTGTGAATCATTGAGCAGATTCTGTACAGCCAGACAATCAAAACACTCTAATCAAATTTACTCCGATAAGAAAGACAAATTAAATTTAAAAAACAAACATAAGTAAGGAGACATAAACTTCTGGGGGCTTGTCCCAGCACATTGCACTCTAATTTAAAAGCTCGGAACACTACCTCCAGGAAGACTCTGTTGTCCTAGTAACAAGACTTGAGAACGCAATAATGCTGCCGCCTTGCGGCTGCTTCCCACAACAGCACTTTAAACCCAGTGCCAATGATTGCTTATATAGTCACAAGGACTGCAGGGCTGTAAATGACACAAGCCCTCAAAATATGCCCTGGGGTAGGGAATTGGCAAGAACATTCAACACATGAGAAATTTCCAAGAAGTCAATAAGAGGAGGGAAGTTGTACTCACTCTTTAAAAAAAAAAGGAAAAGAAAAAACAGGACATGCCTAAAGCTTAGTATAAGGAATTATTAGCCACATACAAATTCAAATTCAAAAAGGTTTCAGCTCACACCAGTCATTACCATCAGCAAAATGTCTAGAAACTATAAATGCTGAAGGGGTTTTAGAGATCTGTGTACCTTCTAGCTGCTGGTGGGATGTAAAGTGGAAACAGCACTAACGCAAACTGAATCGAGCTGCTTGAAAAGGTAAAAATTGAGCTACCAAATGATGCGGCAGGGCACCTTTTGGGCCTATAACCTAAGACCACCAAAATTGGAAAGACAGAGGCAGGCAAATATGCACTGCAACAATACTGAAATAGCCAAGATATGGAAGCAAAAAAAAGGTCCATAAACAGATGAATGGACAAAGAAGAAGTGGTATACGGACAGAATGGAATAGAAGCCTCGGGAGAAAAATGAACAATGCTGTTTTCAGGACTACAGTTGAGCCTAGAAAAAATCATATAAGGTTAAGTAAGTCAAAAGGGTATGACAAATATCCTATGACATCATTTATACATGTTATCCTAAGATTGCTACCAATGAACATATTTCCACAGAAAAAGACACTCACAGACTTATCAAATAAACTAATGGCTAGCCAAAATGAAAGGTGGGAGGATGGGTAAATTAGGACTATGGGGTTAACATACATATACTAATGTATGTTAAATGTATATAAACATATAACATATGAACTATATAAATTATATAATCACCAATACCTTTAAAATATACATTCTGTAATCACATACATGCTAACAGGTTCGAAGATGAACAGACATATGTATGAATCATTGAGCAGATTCTGTACAGCCAGAAAACCACAACACTCTAATCAAATTTACTCCGATAAGAAATAGAAATTAAATTTAAAAAACAAACATGAGTTAGGAGACATAAACTTCTGGGTCTTGTCCCAGGACATTGCACTCTAATTTACAGGCTCGGAACACTACCTCCAGGAAGACTCTGTTCTCCTAGTAACAAGACTTGAGAACGCAATAATGCTGCCGCCTTGTGGCTGCTTCCCACAACAGTAGCTTTAAACCCAGTGCCAATGGTTGCTTATATAGTCACAAGGACTGCAGGGCTGTAAAAGACACAGGCCCTCAAAAAATGCCCTGGGGTAGGGAATTGGCAAGAAAATTCAACACATGAGAAATTTTCAAGAAGTCAATAAGAGTACGGAAGTTGTACTCACTCTTTAAAAAAAAAGGAAAAGAAAAAAAGGACATGCCTAAAGCTCAGCATAAGGAATTATTAGCCACATGCGTATCCAACCTCCAAAAAGGTTTCAGCTCACACCAGTCATGACCATCAGCAAAAAGTCTACAAACTATAAATGCTGAAGGGGTTTTAGACAACTGTGTACCTTCTAGCTGCTGTTTGGATGTAAAGTGGTAACAGCAGTAACGCAAACTGAATCGAGCTGCTTGAAAAGGTAAACATTGAGCTACCATATGATGTGGCAAGGCACCTTTTGGGCCTATAACCTAAGACCACCGGATTCAGAAAGACAGAGGCAGGCAAATGTGCACTGCAACAATATTGAAATAGCCAAGACATGGAAGCAAAAAAAAGGTCCATAAACAGATGAATGGACAAAGACGAAATGGTATACGTACCAAATGGAATAGTAGCCTCTGGAAAAAAATGAACAATGCCGTTTTCAGGACTAGAGTTGAGCCTAGAAATAATCATATAAGGTTAAGTAAGTCAAAAGGGTATGACAAATATCCTATGATATCATTTATACATGTTATCCTAAGATTGCTACCAATGAACATATTTCCACAGAAAAAGACACTCACAGACTTATCAAATAAACTAATGGTTAGCCAAAATGAAAGTTGGGGGGATGGGTAAATTAGGACTATGGGGTTAACATACATATACTAATATAAGTTAAATGTATATAAACATATAACATATAAATGATATGAATTATATAATCACCAATACCTTCAAAATATACATTCTGTAATCACATACATGCTAACAGGTTCAGAAGATGAACAGATATATGTATGAATCATTGAACAGATTCTGTACAGCCAGACAATCAAAACACTCTAATCAAATTTACTCCGATAAAAAATACAAATTAAATTTAAAAAACAAACATAAGTAAGGAGACATAAACTTCTGGGGGCTTGTCCCAGCACATTGCACTCTAATTTAAAAGCTCGGAACACTACCTCCAGGAAGACTCTGTTCTCCTAGTAACAAGACTTGAGAACGCAATAATGCTGCCACCTTGTGGCTGCTTCCCACAACAGCACTTTAAACCCAGTGCCAATGATTGCTTATATAGTCACAAGGACTGCAGGGCTGTAAATGACACAAGCCCTCAAAATATGCCCTGGGGTAGGGAATTGGCAAGAACATTCAACACATGAGAAATTTCCAAGAAGTCAATAAGAGGAGGGAAGTTGTACTCACTCTTTAAAAAAAAAAGGAAAAGAAAAAACGGGACATGCCTAAAGCTTAGTATAAGGAATTATTAGCCACATACAAATTCAAATTCAAAAAGGTTTCAGCTCACACCAGTCATTACCATCAGCAAAATGTCTACAAACTATAAATGCTGAAGGGGTTTTAGAGATCTGTGTACCTTCTAGCTGCTGGTGGGATGTAAAGTGGAAACAGCACTAACGCAAACTGAATCGAGCTGCTTGAAAAGGTAAAAATTGAGCTACCAAATGATGGGGCAGGGCACCTTTTGGGCCTATAACCTAAGACCACCAAAATTGGAAAGACAGAGGCAGGCAAATATGCACTGCAACAATACTGAAATAGCCAAGATATGGAAGCAAAAAAAAGGTCCATAAACACATGAATGGACAAAGAAGAAGTGGTATACGGACAGAATGGAATAGTAGCCTCGGGAGAAAAATGAACAATGCTGTTTTCAGGACTACAGTTGAGCCTAGAAAAAATCATATAAGGTTAAGTAAGTCAAAAGGGTATGACAAATATCCTATGATATCATTTATACAAGTTTTCTTAAGATTGCTACCAATGAACATATTTCCACAGAAAAAGACACTCACAGACTTATCAAATAAACTAATGTTTAGCCAAAATGAAAGGTGGGGGGATGGGTAAGTTAGGACTATGGGGTTAACATACATATACTAATGTAAGTTAAATGTATATAAACATATAACATATAAACGATATGAATTATATAATCACCAATACCTTCAAAATATATATTCTGTGATCACATACATGGTAACAGGATCCGAAGATGAACAGACATATGTATGAATCATTGAACAGATTCTGTACAGCCAGACAATCAAAACACTCTAATCAAATTTACTCCGATAAAAAATACAAATTAAATTTAAAAAACAAACATAAGTAAGGAGACATAAACTTCTGGGGGCTTGTCCCAGCACATTGCACTCTAATTTAAAAGCTCGGAACACTACCTCCAGGAAGACTCTGTTGTCCTAGTAACAAGACTTGAGAACGTAATAATGCTGCCGCCTTGTGGCTGTCTCCAAAAACAGCACCTTTAAACCCAGTGCCAATGGTTGCTTATATAGTCACAAGGACTGCACGGTTGTAAATGACACAGGCACTCAAAAAATGCCCTGGGGTAGGGAATAGGCAAGAAAATTCAACACATAAGAAACTTTTCAAGAAATCAATAAGAGGAGGGAAGTTGTACTCACTCATTTTAAAAAAAAGGAAAAGAAAAAATAGGACATGCCTAAAGCTCAGCATAAGGAATTATTAGCCACATGCGTATCCAACCTCCAAAAAGGTTTCAGCTCACACCAGTCATGACCATCAGCAAAAAGTCTACAAGCTATAAATGCTGAAGGGGTTTTAGAGAAGTGTGTACCTTCTAGCTGCTGGTGGGATATAAAGTCGTAACAGCACTAATGCAAACTGAATCGAGCTGCTTGAAAACGTAAAAATTGAGCTACCATATGATGCGGCAGGGCATCTTTTGGGCCTATAACCTAAGACCACCAGAATCGGAAAGACAGAGGCAGGCAAATGTGCACTGCAACAATACTGAAATAGCAAAGACATGGAAGCAAAAAAAAAGGTCCATAAACAGATGAATGGACAAAGACGAAGTGGGATACGTACCAAATGGAATAGTAGCCTCGGGAAAAAAATGAACAATGCCGTTTTCAGGACTACAGTTGAGCCTAGAAATAATCATATAAGGTTAAGTAAGTCAAAAGGGTATGACAAATATCCTATGACATCATTTATACATGTTATCCTAAGATTGCTATCAATGAACATATTTCCACAGAAAAAGACACTCACAGACTTATCAAATAAACTAATGGCTAGCCAAAATGAAAGGTGGGAGGATGGGTAAATTAGGACTATGGGGTTAACATACATATACTAATGTATGTTAAATGTATATAAACATATAACATATGAACTATATAAATTATATAATCACCAATACCTTTAAAATATACATTCTGTAATCACATACATGCTAACAGGTTCCGAAGATGAACAGATATATGTATGAATCATTGAACAGATTCTGTACAGCCAGACAATCAAAACACTCTAATCAAATTTACTCCGATAAAAAATACAAATTAAATTTAAAAAACAAACATAAGTAAGGAGACATAAACTTCTGGGGGCTTGTCCCAGCACATTGCACTCTAATTTAAAAGCTCGGAACACTACCTCCAGGAAGACTCTGTTGTCCTAGTAACAAGACTTGAGAACGTAATAATGCTGCCGCCTTGTGGCTGTCTCCAAAAACAGCACCTTTAAACCCAGTGCCAATGGTTGCTTATATAGTCACAAGGACTGCAGGGTTGTAAATGACACAGGCACTCAAAAAATGCCCTGGGGTAGGGAATAGGCAAGAAAATTCAACACATAAGAAACTTTTCAAGAAATCAATAAGAGGAGGGAAGTTGTACTCACTCATTTTAAAAAAAAGGAAAAGAAAAAATAGGACATGCCTAAAGCTCAGCATAAGGAATTATTAGCCACATGCGTATCCAACCTAGAAAAAGGTTTCAGCTCACACCAGTCATGACCATCAGCAAAAAGTCTACAAACTATAAATGCTGAAGGGGTTTTAGAGAAGTGTGTACCTTCTAGCTGCTGGTGGGATATAAAGTCGTAACAGCACTAATGCAAACTGAATCGAGCTGCTTGAAAACGTAAAAATTGAGCTACCATATGATGCGGCAGGGCACCTTTTGGGCCTATAACCTAAGACCACCAGAATCGGAAAGACAGAGGCAGGCAAATGTGCACTGCAACAATACCGAAATAGCAAAGACATGGAAGCAAAAAAAAAGGTCCATAAACAGATGAATGGACAAAGACGAAGTGGGATACGTACCAAATGGAATAGTAGCCTCGGGAAAAAAATGAACAATGCCGTTTTCAGGACTACAGTTGAGCCTAGAAATAATCATATAAGGTTAAGTAAGTCAAAAGGGTATGACAAATATCCTATGACATCATTTATACATGTTACCCTAAGATTGCTACCAATGAACATATTTCCACAGAAAAAGACACTCACAGACTTATCAAATAAACTAATGGCTAGCCAAAATGAAAGGTGGGAGGATGGGTAAATTAGGACAATGGGGTTAAAATACATATACTAATGTATGTTAAATGTATATAAACATATAACATATGAAATATATAAATAATATAATCACCAATACCTTTAAAATATACATTCTGTAATCACATACATGCTAACAGGTTCGAAGATGAACAGACATATGTATGAATCATTGAGCAGATTCTGTACAGTCAGAAAACCACAACACTCTAATCAAATTTACTCCGATAAGAAATAGAAATTAAATTTAAAAAACAAACATAAGTTAGGAGACATAAACTTCTGGGGGCTTGTCCCAGCACATTGCACTCTAATTTACAAGCTCGGAACACTACCTCCAGGAAGACTGTGTTGTCCTAGTAACAAGACTTGAGAACGTAATAATGCTGCCGCCATGTGGCTGCTTCCCACAACAGTAGCTTTAAACCCAGTGCCAATGGTTGCTTATATAGTCACAAGGACTGCAGGGCTGTAAAAGACACAGGCCCTCAAAAAATGCCCTGGGGTATGGAATTGGCAAGAAAATTCAACACATGAGTAACTTTTCAAGAAGTCAATAAGAGGAGGGAAGTTGTACTCACTCTTTAAAAAAAAAGGAAAAGAAAAAAAAAGGACATGCCTAAAGCTCAGTATAAGGAATTATTACCCACATGCAAATTCAAATTCAAAAAGGTTTCAGGTGACACCAGTCATGACCATCAGCAAAAAGTCTACAAACTATAAATGCTGAAGGGGTTTTAGAGAATTGTGTACATTCTAGCTGCTGGTGGGATGTAAAGTGGTAACAGCACTAACGCATACTGAATGGAGCTGCTTGAAAAGGTAAAAATTGAGTTACCATATGATGCGGCAGGGCACCTTTTGGGCCTATAACCTAAGACCACCAAAATCGGAAATACAGAGGCAGGCAAATGTGCACTGCAACAATACTGAAATACCCAAGACATGGAAGCAAAAAATGGTCCATAAACAGGTGAATGGACAAAGAAGAAGTGGTATATGGACAGAATGGAAGAGTAGCCTCGGGAAAAAAATGAACAATGCCGTTTTCAGAACTACAGTTGAGACTAGAAATAGTCATATAAGGTTAAGTAAGTCAAAAGGGTGTGACAAATATCCTATGAAATCATTTATACATGTTTTCCTAAGATTACTACCAATGAACATATTTCCACAGAAAAAGACAGTCACAGACTTATCAAAAATACTAACGGTTAGCCAAAATGAAAGGTGGGAGGATGGGTAAATTAGGACTATGGGGTTAACCAACATATACTAATGTATGTTAAATGTATATAAACATATAACATATGAACTATATAAATTATATAATCACCAAACCTTTAAAATATACATTCTGTAATCACATACATAATAACAGGTTCCGAAGATGAACAGATATATGTATGAATCATTGAGCAGATTCTGTACAGCCAATCAAAACTCTCTAATCAAATTTACTCCGATAAGAAATAGAAATTAAATTTAAAAAGCAAACATAAGTTAGGAGACATAAACTTCTGGGGGCTTGTCCCAGCACATTCCACTCTAATTTACAACCTTGGAAAACTACCTCCAGGAAGACTCTGTTGCCCTAGTAAGAAGAGGTGAGAACGTAATAATGCTGCCGCCTTGTGGCTGTTTCCCACAACAGCAGCTTTAAACCCAGTGCCAAAGGTTGCTTAATAATCACAAGGACTGAAGGGCTCTAAATGACACCTGCATTCAAAAAATGCCCTGGGGTAGGGAATAGGCAAAAAAATTCAACACATGAGAAACTTTTCAAGAAGTCAATAAGAGGAGGGAAGTTGTACTCACTCTTTAAAACAAAAGGAAAAGAAAAAAATGACATGCCTAAAGCTCAGTATAAGGAATTATTAGCCACATGCAAATTCAAATTCAAAAAGGTTTCAGGTAACACCAGTCATGACCATCATCAAAAAGTCTACAAACTATAAATGCTGAAGGGGTTTTAGAGGAATGTGTACCTTCTAGCTGCTGGTGGGATGTAAAGAAGTAATACCACTAATGAAACTGAATGGAGCTGCTTGAAAAGGTAAAAATTGAGTTACCATACGATGCAGCAGGGCACCTTTTGGGCCTATAACCTAAGACCACCAGAATCGGAAAGACAGAGGCAGGCAAATGTGCACTGCAACAATACTGAAATAGCCAAGACATGGAAGCAAAAAAAGGTCCATAAACAGATGAATGGACAAAGACGAAATGGTATACATACCAAATGGAATAGTAGCCTCTGGAAAACAATGAACAATGCCGTTTTCAGGACTAGAGTTGAGCCTAGAAATAATCATATAAGGTTAAGTAAGTCAAAAGGGTATGACAAATATCCTATGATATCATTTATACATGTTATCCTAAGATTGCTACCAATGAACATATTTCCACAGAAAAAGACACTCACAGACTTATTAAATAAACTAATGGTTAGCCAAAATGAAAGGTGGGGGGATGGGTAAATTAGGACTATGGGGTTAACATACATATACTAATATAAGTTAAATGTATATAAACATATAACATATAAATGATATGAATTATATAATCACCAATACCTTCAAAATATACATTCTGTAATCACATACATGGTAACAGGATCCGAAGATGAACAGACATATGTATGAATCATTGAACAGATTCTGTACAGCCAGACAATCAAAACACTCTAATCAAATTTACTCCGATAAAAAATACAAATTAAATTTAAAAAACAAACATAAGTAAGGAGACATAAACTTCTGGGGGCTTGTCCCAGCACATTGCACTCTAATTTAAAAGCTCGGAACACTACCTCCAGGAAGACTCTGTTGTCCTAGTAACAAGACTTGAGAACGTAATAATGCTGCCGCCTTGTGGCTGTCTCCAAAAACAGCACCTTTAAACCCAGTGCCAATGGTTGCTTATATAGTCACAAGGACTGTACGGTTGTAAATGACACAGGCACTCAAAAAATGCCCTGGGGTAGGGAATAGGCAAGAAAATTCAACACATAAGAAACTTTTCAAGAAATCAATAAGAGGAGGGAAGTTGTACTCACTCTTTTTAAAAAAAAGGAAAAGAAAAAATAGGACATGCCTAAAGCTCAGCATAAGGAATTATTAGCCATATGCGTATCCAACCTCCAAAAAGGTTTCAGCTCACACCAGTCATGACCATCAGCAAAAAGTCTACAAACTATAAATGCTGAAGGGGTTTTAGAGAAGTGTGTACCTTCTAGCTGCTGGTGGGATATAAAGTTGTAACAGCACTAAAGCAAACTGAATCGAGCTGCTTGAAAACGTAAAAATTGAACTACCATATGATGCGGCAGGGCACCTTTTGGGCCTATAACCTAAGACCACCAGAATCGGAAAGACAGAGGCAGGCAAATGTGCACTGCAACAATACTGAAATAGCAAAGACATGGAAGCAAAAAAAAGGTCCATAAACAGGTGAATGGACAAAGAAGAAGTGGTATATGGACAGAATGGAAGAGTAGCCTCGGGAAAAAAATGAACAATGCCGTTTTCAGGACTAGAGTTGAGACTAGAAATAATCATATAAGGTTAAGTAAGACAAAAGGGTATTACAAATATCCTATGATATTATTTATACAAGTTTTCCTAAGATTGCTACCAATGAACATATTTCCACAGAAAAAGACACTCACAGACTTATCAAATAAACTAATGGTTAGCCAAAATGAAAGGTGGGAGGATGGGTAAATTAGGACTATGGGGTTAACATACATATACTAATATAAGTTAAATGTATATAAACATATAACATATAAATGATATGAATTATATAATCACCAATACCTTCAAAATATACATTCTGTAATCACATACATGGTAACAGGATCCGAAGATGAACAGACATATGTGTGAATCATTGAACAGATTCTGTACAGCCAGACAATCAAAACACTCTAATCAAATTTACTCCGATAAAAAATACAAATTAAATTTAAAAAACAAACATAAGTAAGGAGACATAAACTTCTGGGGGCTTGTCCCAGCACATTGCACTCTAATTTACAAGCTCGGAACACTACCTCCAGGAAGACTCTGTTGTCCTAGTAACAAGACTTGAGAACGTAATAATGCTGCCACCTTGTGGCTGTCTCCCAAAACAGCAGCTTTAAACCCAGTGACAATGGTTGCTTATATAGTCCCAAGGACTGCAGGGCTGTAAATGACACAGGCCCTCAAAAATTGCCCTGGGGTAGGGAATAGGCAAGAAAATCCAACACATGAGAAATTTTTCAAGAAGTCAATAAGAGGAGGGGAGTTGTACTCACTCTTTAAAAAAAAAAAGGAAAAGAAAAAAAAGGACATGCCTAAAGCTTAGTATAAGGAATTATTAGCCACATACAAATTCAAATTCAAAAAGGTTTCAGCTCACACCAGTCATTACCATCAGCAAAATGTCTACAAACTATAAATGCTGAAGGGGTTTTAGAGATCTGTGTACCTTCTAGCTGCTGGTGGGATGTAAAGTGGAAACAGCACTAACGCAAACTGAATCGAGCTGCTTGAAAAGGTAAAAATTGAGCTACCAAATGATGCGGCAGGGCACCTTTTGGGCCTATAACCTAAGACCACCAAAATTGGAAAGACAGAGGCAGGCAAATATGCACTGCAACAATACTGAAATAGCCAAGATATGGAAGCAAAAAAAAGGTCCATAAACAGATGAATGGACAAAGAAGAAGTGGTATACGGACAGAATGGAATAGTAGCCTCGGGAGAAAAATGAACAATGCTGTTTTCAGGACTACAGTTGAGCCTAGAAAAAATCATATAAGGTTAAGTAAGTCAAAAGGGTATGACAAATATCCTATGATATCATTTATACAAGTTTTCTTAAGATTGCTACCAATGAACATATTTCCACAGAAAAAGACACTCACAGACTTATCAAATAAACTAATGGTTAGCCAAAATGAAAGGTGGGGGGATGGGTAAGTTAGGACTATGGGGTTAACATACATATACTAACGTAAGTTAAATGTATATAAACATATAACATATAAACGATATGAATTATATAATCACCAATACCTTCAAAATATATATTCTGTGATCACATACATGGTAACAGGATCCGAAGATGAACAGACATATGTATGAATCATTGAGCAGATTCTGTACAGCCAGACAATCAAAACACTCTAATCAAATTTACTCCGATAAGAAACAGAAATTAAATTTAAAAAAAAAACATAAGTTAGGAGACATAAACTTCTGGGGGCTTGTCCCAGCATATTGCACTCTACTTTACAAGCTCAGAACACTACCTCCAGGAAGACTCTGTTCTCCTAGTAACAAGACTTGAGAACGCAATAATGCTGCCGCCTTGTGGCTGCTTCCCACAACAGCACTTTAAACCCAGTGCCAATGATTGCTTATATAGTCACAAGGACTGCAGGGTTGTAAATGACACAAGCCCTCAAAATATGCCCGGGGGTAGGGAATTGGCAAGAACATTCAACACATGAGAAATTTCCAAGAAGTCAATAAGAGGAGGGAAGTTGTACTCACTCTTTAAAAAAAAAAGGAAAAGAAAAAAAACGACATGCCTAAAGCTTAGTATAAGGAATTATTAGGCACATACAAATTCAAATTCAAAAAGGTTTCAGCTCACACCAGTCATTACCATCAGCAAAATGTCTACAAACTATAAATGCTGAAGGGGTTTTAGAGATCTGTGTACCTTCTAGCTGCTGGTGGGATGTAAAGTGGTAACAGTAGTAACGCAAACTGAATCGAGCTGCTTGAAAAGGTAAAAATTGAGTTACCATATGGTGCGGCAGGGCACCTTTTGGGCCTATAACCTAAGACCACCAGATTCGGAAAGAGAGAGGCAGGCAAATGTGCATTGCAACAATATTGAAATAGCCAAGACATGGAAGCAAAAAAAAAGGTCCATAAACAGATGAATGGACAAAGACGAAGTGGGATACGTACCAAATGGAAGAGTAGCCTCGGGAAAAAAATGAACAATGCCGTTTTCAGGACTACAGTTGAGCCTAGAAATAATCATATAAGGTTAAGTAAGTCAAAAGGGTATGACAAATATCCTATGACATCATTTATACATGTTATCCTAAGATTGCTACCAATGAACATATTTCCACAGAAAAAGACACTCACAGACTTATCAAATAAACTAATGGCTAGCCAAAATGAAAGGTGGGAGGATGGGTAAATTAGGACTATGGGGTTAACATACATATACTAATGTATGTTAAATGTATATAAACATATAACATATGAACTATATAAATTATATAATCACCAATACCTTTAAAATATACATTCTGTAATCACAGACATGCTAACAGGTTCGAAGATGAACAGACATATGTATGAATCATTGAGCAGATTCTGTACAGCCAGAAAACCACAACACTCTAATCAAATTTACTCCGATAAGAAATAGAAATTAAATTTAAAAAACAAACATAAGTTAGGAGACATAAACTTCTGGGGGCTTGTCCCAGGACATTGCACTCTAATTTACAGGCTCGGAACACTACCTCCAGGAAGACTGTGTTGTCCTAGTAACAAGACTTGAGAACGTAATAATGCTGCCGCCTTGTGGCTGCTTCCCACAACAGTAGCTTTAAACCCAGTGCCAATGGTTGCTTATATAGTCACAAGGACTGCAGGGCTGTAAAAGACACAGGCCCTCAAAAAATGCCCTGGGGTAGGGAATTGGCAAGAAAATTCAACACATGAGAAATTTTCAAGAAGTCAATAAGAGTACGGAAGTTGTACTCACTCTTTAAAAAAAAAGGAAAAGAAAAAAAGGACATGCCTAAAGCTCAGCATAAGGAATTATTAGCCACATGCGTATCCAACCTCCAAAAAGGTTTCAGCTCACACCAGTCATGACCATCAGCAAAAAGTCTACAAACTATAAATGCTGAAGGGGTTTTAGAGAACTGTGTACCTTCTAGCTGCTGTTTGGATGTAAAGTGGTAACAGCAGTAACGCAAACTGAATCGAGCTGCTTGAAAAGGTAAACATTGAGCTACCATATGATGCGGCAGGGCACCTTTTGGGCCTATAACCTAAGACCACCGGATTCGGAAAGACAGAGGCAGGCAAATGTGCACTGCAACAATATTGAAATAGCCAAGACATGGAAGCAAAAAAAAGGTCCATAAACAGGTGAATGGACAAAGAAGAAGTGGTATATGGACAGAATGGAAGAGTAGCCTCGGGAAAAAAATGAACAATGCCGTTTTCAGGACTAGAGTTGAGACTAGAAATAATCATATAAGGTTAAGTAAGACAAAAGAGTATTACAAATATCCTATGATATTATTTATACAAGTTTTCCTAAGATTGCTACCAATGAACATATTTCCACAGAAAAAGACACTCACAGACTTATCAAATAAACTAATGGTTAGCCAAAATGAAAGTTGGGAGGATGGGTAAATTAGGACTATGGGGTTAACATACATATACTAATGTAAGTTAAATGTATATAAACATATAACATATAAATGATATGAATTATATATTCACCAATACCTTCAAAATATACATTCTGTAATCACATACATGGTAACAGGATCCGAAGATGAACAGACATATGTGTGAATCATTGAGCAGATTCTGTACAGCCAGACAATCAAAACACTCTAATCAAATTTACTCCGATAAGAAAGACAAATTAAATTTAAAAAACAAACATAAGTAAGGAGACATAAACTTCTGGGGGCTTGTCCCAGCACATTGCACTCTAATTTACAAGCTCGGAACACTACCTCCAGGAAGACTCTGTTGTCCTAGTAACAAGACTTGAGAACGCAATAATGCTGCCGCCTTGCGGCTGCTTCCCACAACAGCACTTTAAACCCAGTGCCAATGATTGCTTATATAGTCACAAGGACTGCAGGGCTGTAAATGACACAAGCCCTCAAAATATGCCCTGGGGTAGGGAATTGGCAAGAACATTCAACACATGAGAAATTTCCAAGAAGTCAATAAGAGGAGGGAAGTTGTACTCACTCTTTAAAAAAAAAAGGAAAAGAAAAAACAGGACATGCCTAAAGCTTAGTATAAGGAATTATTAGCCACATACAAATTCAAATTCAAAAAGGTTTCAGCTCACACCAGTCATTACCATCAGCAAAATGTCTACAAACTATAAATGCTGAAGGGGTTTTAGAGATCTGTGTACCTTCTAGCTGCTGGTGGGATGTAAAGTGGAAACAGCACTAACGCAAACTGAATCGAGCTGCTTGAAAAGGTAAAAATTGAGCTACCAAATGATGCGGCAGGGCACCTTTTGGGCCTATAACCTAAGACCACCAAAATTGGAAAGACAGAGGCAGGCAAATATGCACTGCAACAATACTGAAATAGCCAAGATATGGAAGCAAAAAAAAGGTCCATAAACAGATGAATGGACAAAGAAGAAGTGGTATACGGACAGAATGGAATAGAAGCCTCGGGAGAAAAATGAACAATGCTGTTTTCAGGACTACAGTTGAGCCTAGAAAAAATCATATAAGGTTAAGTAAGTCAAAAGGGTATGACAAATATCCTATGATATCATTTATACAAGTTTTCTTAAGATTGCTACCAATGAACATATTTCCACAGAAAAAGACACTCACAGACTTATCAAATAAACTAATGGTTAGCCAAAATGAAAGGTGGGGGGATGGGTAAGTTAGGAATATGGGGTTAACATACATATACTAATGTAAGTTAAATGTATATAAACATGTAACATATAAACGATATGAATTATATAATCACCAATACCTTCAAAATATATATTCTGTGATCACATACATGGTAACAGGATCCGAAGATGAACAGACATATGTAAGAATCATTGAGCAGATTCTGTACAGCCAGACAATCAAAACACTCTAATCAAATTTACTCCGATAAGAAATAGAAATTAAATTTAAAAAAAAACATAAGTTAGGAGACATAAACTTCTGGGGGCTTGTCCCAGCACATTGCACTCTAATTTACAGGCTCAGAACACTACCTCCAGGAAGACTCTGTTCTCCTAGTAACAAGACTTGAGAACGCAATAATGCTGCCGCCTTGTGGCTGCTTCCCACAACAGCACTTTAAACCCAGTGCCAATGATTGCTTATATAGTCACAAGGACTGCAGGGCTGTAAATGACACAAGCCCTCAAAATATGCCCTGGGGTAGGGAATTGGCAAGAACATTCAACACATGAGAAATTTCCAAGAAGTCAATAAGAGGAGGGAAGTTGTACTCACTCTTTAAAAAAAAAAGGAAAAGAAAAAAAGGACATGCCTAAAGCTCAGTATAAGGAATTATTAGCCACATGCAAATTCAAATTCAAAAAGGTTTCAGCTCACTCCAGTCATGACCATCAGCAAAAAGTCTACAAACCATAAATGCTGAAGGGGTTTTAGAGAAGTGTGTACCTTCTAGCTGCTGGTGGGATGTAAAGTGGTAACAGCAGTAACGCAAACTGAATCGAGCTGCTTGAAAAGGTAAAAATTGAGTTACCATATGGTGCGGCAGGGCACCTTTTGGGCCTATAACCTAAGACCACCAGATTCGGAAAGAGAGAGGCAGGCAAATGTGCATTGCAACAATATTGAAATAGCCAAGACATGGAAGCAAAAAAAAAGGTCCATAAACAGATGAATGGACAAAGACGAAGTGGGATACGTACCAAATGGAATAGTAGCCTCGGGAAAAAAATGAACAATGCCGTTTTCAGGACTACAGTTGAGCCTAGAAATAATCATATAAGGTTAAGTAAGTCAAAAGGGTATGACAAATATCCTATGACATCTTTTATACATGTTATCCTAAGATTGCTACCAATGAACATATTTCCACAGAAAAAGACACTCACAGACTTATCAAATAAACTAATGGCTAGCCAAAATGAAAGGTGGGAGGATGGGTAAATTAGGACTATGGGGTTAAAATACATATACTAATGTATGTTAAATGTATATAAACATATAACATATGAAATATATAAATTATATAATCACCAATACCTTTAAAATATACATTCTGTAATCACATACATGCTAACAGCTTCGAAGATGAACAGACATATGTATGAATTATTGAGCAGATTCTGTACAGCCAGAAAACCACAACACTCTAATCAAATTTACTCCGATAAGAAATAGAAATTAAATTTAAAAAACAAACATAAGTTAGGAGACATAAACTTCTGGGGGCTTGTCCCAGCACATTGCACTCTAATTTACAAGCTCGGAACACTACCTCCAGGAAGACTGTGTTGTCCTAGTAACAAGACTTGAGAACGTAATAATGCTGCCGCCTTGTGGCTGCTTCCCACAACAGTAGTTTTAAACCCAGTGCCAATGGTTGCTTATATAGTCACAAGGACTGCAGGGCTGTAAAAGACACAGGCCCTCAAAAAATGTCCTGGGGTATGGAATTGGCAAGAAAATTCAACATATGAGAAATTTTCAAGAAGTCAATAAGAGGAGGGAAGTTGTAGTCACTCTTTAAAAAAAAAGGAAAATAAAAAAAGGACATGCCTAAAGCTCAGCATAAGGAATTATTAGCCACATGCGTATCCAACCTCCAAAAAGGTTTCAGCTCACACCAGTCATGACCATCAGCAAAAAGTCTACAAACTATAAATGCTGAAGGGGTTTTAGAGAACTGTGTACCTTCTAGCTGCTGGTGGGATGTAAAGTGGTAACAGCAGTAACGCAAACTGAATCGAGCTGCTTGAAAAGGTAAACATTGAGCTACCATATGATGCGGCAGGGCACATTTTGGGCCTATAACCTAAGACAACTGGATTCGGAAAGACAGAGGCAGGCAAATGTGCACTGCAACAATATTGAAATAGCCAAGACATGGAAGCAAAAAGAAGGTCCATAAACAGATGAATGGACAAAGACGAAATGGTACACGTACCAAATGGAATAGTAGCCTCTGGAAAAAAATGAACAATGCCGTTTTCAGGACTAGAGTTGAGCCTAGAAATAATCATATAAGGTTAAGTAAGTCAAAAGGGTATGACAAATATCCTATGATATCATTAATACATGTTTTCCTAAGATTGCTACCAATGAACATATTTCCACAGAAAAAGACACTCACAGACTTATCAAATAAACTAATGGTTAGCCAAAATGAAAGGTGGGAGGATGGGTAAATTAGGACAATGGGGTTAACATACATATACTAATGTATGTTAAATGTATATAAACATATAATATATAAACTATATAAATAATATAATCACCAATACCTTTAAAATATACATTCTGTAATCACATACATGCTAACAGGTTCCGAAGATGAACAGATATATGTATGAATCATTGAGCAGATTCTGTACAGCCAGAAAACCACAACACTCTAATCAAATTTACTCCGATAAGAAATAGAAATTAAATTTAAAAAACAAACATGAGTTAGGAGACATAAACTTCTGGGGGCTTGTCCCAGGACATTGCACTCTAATTTACAGGCTCGGAACACTACCTCCAGGAAGACTCTGTTCTCCTAGTAACAAGACTTGAGAACGCAATAATGCTGCCGCCTTGTGGCTGCTTCCCACAACAGTAGCTTTAAACCCAGTGCCAATGGTTGCTTATATAGTCACAAGGACTGCAGGGCTGTAAAAGACACAGGCCCTCAAAAAATGCCCTGGGGTAGGGAATTGGCAAGAAAATTCAACACATGAGAAATTTTCAAGAAGTCAATAAGAGTACGGAAGTTGTACTCACTCTTTAAAAAAAAAGGAAAAGAAAAAAAGGACATGCCTAAAGCTCAGCATAAGGAATTATTAGCCACATGCGTATCCAACCTCCAAAAAGGTTTCAGCTCACACCAGTCATGACCATCAGCAAAAAGTCTACAAACTATAAATGCTGAAGGGGTTTTAGAGAACTGTGTACCTTCTAGCTGCTGTTTGGATGTAAAGTGGTAACAGCAGTAACGCAAACTGAATCGAGCTGCTTGAAAAGGTAAACATTGAGCTACCATATGATGTGGCAAGGCACCTTTTGGGCCTATAACCTAAGACCACCGGATTCAGAAAGACAGAGGCAGGCAAATGTGCACTGCAACAATATTGAAATAGCCAAGACATGGAAGCAAAAAAAAGGTCCATAAACAGATGAATGGACAAAGACGAAATGGTATACGTACCAAATGGAATAGTAGCCTCTGGAAAAAAATGAACAATGCCGTTTTCAGGACTAGAGTTGAGCCTAGAAATAATCATATAAGGTTAAGTAAGTCAAAAGGGTATGACAAATATCCTATGATATCATTTATACATGTTATCCTAAGATTGCTACCAATGAACATATTTCCACAGAAAAAGACACTCACAGACTTATCAAATAAACTAATGGTTAGCCAAAATGAAAGTTGGGGGGATGGGTAAATTAGGACTATGGGGTTAACATACATATACTAATATAAGTTAAATGTATATAAACATATAACATATAAATGATATGAATTATATAATCACCAATACCTTCAAAATATACATTCTGTAATCACATACATGCTAACAGGTTCAGAAGATGAACAGATATATGTATGAATCATTGAACAGATTCTGTACAGCCAGACAATCAAAACACTCTAATCAAATTTACTCCGATAAAAAATACAAATTAAATTTAAAAAACAAACATAAGTAAGGAGACATAAACTTCTGGGGGCTTGTCCCAGCACATTGCACTCTAATTTAAAAGCTCGGAACACTACCTCCAGGAAGACTCTGTTGTCCTAGTAACAAGACTTGAGAACGTAATAATGCTGCCGCCTTGTGGCTGTCTCCAAAAACAGCACCTTTAAACCCAGTGCCAATGGTTGCTTATATAGTCACAAGGACTGCAGGGTTGTAAATGACACAGGCACTCAAAAAATGCCCTGGGGTAGGGAATAGGCAAGAAAATTCAACACATAAGAAACTTTTCAAGAAATCAATAAGAGGAGGGAAGTTGTACTCACTCATTTTAAAAAAAAGGAAAAGAAAAAAGAGGACATGCCTAAAGCTCAGCATAAGGAATTATTAGCCACATGCGTATCCAACCTAGAAAAAGGTTTCAGCTCACACCAGTCATGACCATCAGCAAAAAGTCTACAAACTATAAATGCTGAAGGGGTTTTAGAGAAGTGTGTACCTTCTAGCTGCTGGTGGGATATAAAGTCGTAACAGCACTAATGCAAACTGAATCGAGCTGCTTGAAAACGTAAAAATTGAGCTACCATATGATGCGGCAGGGCACCTTTTGGGCCTATAACCTAAGACCACCAGAATCGGAAAGACAGAGGCAGGCAAATGTGCACTGCAACAATACCGAAATAGCAAAGACATGGAAGCAAAAAAAAAGGTCCATAAACAGATGAATGGACAAAGACGAAGTGGGATACGTACCAAATGGAATAGTAGCCTCGGGAAAAAAATGAACAATGCCGTTTTCAGGACTACAGTTGAGCCTAGAAATAATCATATAAGGTTAAGTAAGTCAAAAGGGTATGACAAATATCCTATGACATCATTTATACATGTTACCCTAAGATTGCTACCAATGAACATATTTCCACAGAAAAAGACACTCACAGACTTATCAAATAAACTAATGGCTAGCCAAAATGAAAGGTGGGAGGATGGGTAAATTAGGACAATGGGGTTAAAATACATATACTAATGTATGTTAAATGTATATAAACATATAACATATGAACTATATAAATTATATAATCACCAAACCTTTAAAATATACATTCTGTAATCACATACATAATAACAGGTTCCGAAGATGAACAGATATATGTATGAATCATTGAGCAGATTCTGTACAGCCAATCAAAACTCTCTAATCAAATTTACTCCGATAAGAAATAGAAATTAAATTTAAAAAGCAAACATAAGTTAGGAGACATAAACTTCTGGGGGCTTGTCCCAGCACATTCCACTCTAATTTACAACCTTGGAAAACTACCTCCAGGAAGACTCTGTTGCCCTAGTAAGAAGAGGTGAGAACGTAATAATGCTGCCGCCTTGTGGCTGTTTCCCACAACAGCAGCTTTAAACCCAGTGCCAAAGGTTGCTTAATAGTCACAAGGACTGAAGGGCTCTAAATGACACCTGCATTCAAAAAATGCCCTGGGGTAGGGAATAGGCAAAAAAATTCAACACATGAGAAACTTTTCAAGAAGTCAATAAGAGGAGGGAAGTTGTACTCACTCTTTAAAACAAAAGGAAAAGAAAAAAATGACATGCCTAAAGCTCAGTATAAGGAATTATTAGCCACATGCAAATTCAAATTCAAAAAGGTTTCAGGTAACACCAGTCATGACCATCATCAAAAAGTCTACAAACTATAAATGCTGAAGGGGTTTTAGAGGAATGTGTACCTTCTAGCTGCTGGTGGGATGTAAAGAAGTAATACCACTAATGAAACTGAATGGAGCTGCTTGAAAAGGTAAAAATTGAGTTACCATACGATGCAGCAGGGCACCTTTTGGGCCTATAACCTAAGACCACCAGAATCGGAAAGACAGAGGCAGGCAAATGTGCACTGCAACAATACTGAAATAGCCAAGACATGGAAGCAAAAAAAGGTCCATAAACAGATGAATGGACAAAGACGAAATGGTATACATACCAAATGGAATAGTAGCCTCTGGAAAACAATGAACAATGCCGTTTTCAGGACTAGAGTTGAGCCTAGAAATAATCATATAAGGTTAAGTAAGTCAAAAGGGTATGACAAATATCCTATGATATCATTTATACATGTTATCCTAAGATTGCTACCAATGAACATATTTCCACAGAAAAAGACACTCACAGACTTATTAAATAAACTAATGGTTAGCCAAAATGAAAGGTGGGGGGATGGGTAAATTAGGACTATGGGGTTAACATACATATACTAATATAAGTTAAATGTATATAAACATATAACATATAAATGATATGAATTATATAATCACCAATACCTTCAAAATATACATTCTGTAATCACATACATGGTAACAGGATCCGAAGATGAACAGACATATGTATGAATCATTGAACAGATTCTGTACAGCCAGACAATCAAAACACTCTAATCAAATTTACTCCGATAAAAAATACAAATTAAATTTAAAAAACAAACATAAGTAAGGAGACATAAACTTCTGGGGGCTTGTCCCAGCACATTGCACTCTAATTTAAAAGCTCGGAACACTACCTCCAGGAAGACTCTGTTGTCCTAGTAACAAGACTTGAGAACGTAATAATGCTGCCGCCTTGTGGCTGTCTCCAAAAACAGCACCTTTAAACCCAGTGCCAATGGTTGCTTATATAGTCACAAGGACTGTACGGTTGTAAATGACACAGGCACTCAAAAAATGCCCTGGGGTAGGGAATAGGCAAGAAAATTCAACACATAAGAAACTTTTCAAGAAATCAATAAGAGGAGGGAAGTTGTACTCACTCTTTTTAAAAAAAAGGAAAAGAAAAAATAGGACATGCCTAAAGCTCAGCATAAGGAATTATTAGCCATATGCGTATCCAACCTCCAAAAAGGTTTCAGCTCACACCAGTCATGACCATCAGCAAAAAGTCTACAAACTATAAATGCTGAAGGGGTTTTAGAGAAGTGTGTACCTTCTAGCTGCTGGTGGGATATAAAGTTGTAACAGCACTAAAGCAAACTGAATCGAGCTGCTTGAAAACGTAAAAATTGAACTACCATATGATGCGGCAGGGCACCTTTTGGGCCTATAACCTAAGACCACCAGAATCGGAAAGACAGAGGCAGGCAAATGTGCACTGCAACAATACTGAAATAGCAAAGACATGGAAGCAAAAAAAAGGTCCATAAACAGGTGAATGGACAAAGAAGAAGTGGTATATGGACAGAATGGAAGAGTAGCCTCGGGAAAAAAATGAACAATGCCGTTTTCAGGACTAGAGTTGAGACTAGAAATAATCATATAAGGTTAAGTAAGACAAAAGGGTATTACAAATATCCTATGATATTATTTATACAAGTTTTCCTAAGATTGCTACCAATGAACATATTTCCACAGAAAAAGACACTCACAGACTTATCAAATAAACTAATGGTTAGCCAAAATGAAAGGTGGGAGGATGGGTAAATTAGGACTATGGGGTTAACATACATATACTAATATAAGTTAAATGTATATAAACATATAACATATAAATGATATGAATTATATAATCACCAATACCTTCAAAATATACATTCTGTAATCACATACATGGTAACAGGATCCGAAGATGAACAGACATATGTGTGAATCATTGAACAGATTCTGTACAGCCAGACAATCAAAACACTCTAATCAAATTTACTCCGATAAAAAATACAAATTAAATTTAAAAAACAAACATAAGTAAGGAGACATAAACTTCTGGGGGCTTGTCCCAGCACATTGCACTCTAATTTACAAGCTCGGAACACTACCTCCAGGAAGACTCTGTTGTCCTAGTAACAAGACTTGAGAACGTAATAATGCTGCCGCCTTGTGGCTGTCTCCCAAAACAGCAGCTTTAAACCCAGTGACAATGGTTGCTTATATAGTCCCAAGGACTGCAGGGCTGTAAATGACACAGGCCCTCAAAAATTGCCCTGGGGTAGGGAATAGGCAAGAAAATCCAACACATGAGAAATTTTTCAAGAAGTCAATAAGAGGAGGGGAGTTGTACTCACTCTTTAAAAAAAAAAAGGAAAAGAAAAAAAAGGACATGCCTAAAGCTTAGTATAAGGAATTATTAGCCACATACAAATTCAAATTCAAAAAGGTTTCAGCTCACACCAGTCATTACCATCAGCAAAATGTCTACAAACTATAAATGCTGAAGGGGTTTTAGAGATCTGTGTACCTTCTAGCTGCTGGTGGGATGTAAAGTGGAAACAGCACTAACGCAAACTGAATCGAGCTGCTTGAAAAGGTAAAAATTGAGCTACCAAATGATGCGGCAGGGCACCTTTTGGGCCTATAACCTAAGACCACCAAAATTGGAAAGACAGAGGCAGGCAAATATGCACTGCAACAATACTGAAATAGCCAAGATATGGAAGCAAAAAAAAGGTCCATAAACAGATGAATGGACAAAGAAGAAGTGGTATACGGACAGAATGGAATAGTAGCCTCGGGAGAAAAATGAACAATGCTGTTTTCAGGACTACAGTTGAGCCTAGAAAAAATCATATAAGGTTAAGTAAGTCAAAAGGGTATGACAAATATCCTATGATATCATTTATACAAGTTTTCTTAAGATTGCTACCAATGAACATATTTCCACAGAAAAAGACACTCACAGACTTATCAAATAAACTAATGGTTAGCCAAAATGAAAGGTGGGGGGATGGGTAAGTTAGGACTATGGGGTTAACATACATATACTAACGTAAGTTAAATGTATATAAACATATAACATATAAACGATATGAATTATATAATCACCAATACCTTCAAAATATATATTCTGTGATCACATACATGGTAACAGGATCCGAAGATGAACAGACATATGTATGAATCATTGAGCAGATTCTGTACAGCCAGACAATCAAAACACTCTAATCAAATTTACTCCGATAAGAAACAGAAATTAAATTTAAAAAAAAAACATAAGTTAGGAGACATAAACTTCTGGGGGCTTGTCCCAGCATATTGCACTCTACTTTACAAGCTCAGAACACTACCTCCAGGAAGACTCTGTTCTCCTAGTAACAAGACTTGAGAACGCAATAATGCTGCCGCCTTGTGGCTGCTTCCCACAACAGCACTTTAAACCCAGTGCCAATGATTGCTTATATAGTCACAAGGACTGCAGGGTTGTAAATGACACAAGCCCTCAAAATATGCCCGGGGGTAGGGAATTGGCAAGAACATTCAACACATGAGAAATTTCCAAGAAGTCAATAAGAGGAGGGAAGTTGTACTCACTCTTTAAAAAAAAAAGGAAAAGAAAAAAAACGACATGCCTAAAGCTTAGTATAAGGAATTATTAGGCACATACAAATTCAAATTCAAAAAGGTTTCAGCTCACACCAGTCATTACCATCAGCAAAATGTCTACAAACTATAAATGCTGAAGGGGTTTTAGAGATCTGTGTACCTTCTAGCTGCTGGTGGGATGTAAAGTGGTAACAGTAGTAACGCAAACTGAATCGAGCTGCTTGAAAAGGTAAAAATTGAGTTACCATATGGTGCGGCAGGGCACCTTTTGGGCCTATAACCTAAGACCACCAGATTCGGAAAGAGAGAGGCAGGCAAATGTGCATTGCAACAATATTGAAATAGCCAAGACATGGAAGCAAAAAAAAAGGTCCATAAACAGATGAATGGACAAAGACGAAGTGGGATACGTACCAAATGGAAGAGTAGCCTCGGGAAAAAAATGAACAATGCCGTTTTCAGGACTACAGTTGAGCCTAGAAATAATCATATAAGGTAAAGTAAGTCAAAAGGGTATGACAAATATCCTATGACATCATTTATACATGTTATCCTAAGATTGCTACCAATGAACATATTTCCACAGAAAAAGACACTCACAGACTTATCAAATAAACTAATGGCTAGCCAAAATGAAAGGTGGGAGGATGGGTAAATTAGGACTATGGGGTTAACATACATATACTAATGTATGTTAAATGTATATAAACATATAACATATGAACTATATAAATTATATAATCACCAATACCTTTAAAAGATACATTCTGTAATCACAGACATGCTAACAGGTTCGAAGATGAACAGACATATGTATGAATCATTGAGCAGATTCTGTACAGCCAGAAAACCACAACACTCTAATCAAATTTACTCCGATAAGAAATAGAAATTAAATTTAAAAAACAAACATAAGTTAGGAGACATAAACTTCTGGGGGCTTGTCCCAGGACATTGCACTCTAATTTACAGGCTCGGAACACTACCTCCAGGAAGACTGTGTTGTCCTAGTAACAAGACTTGAGAACGTAATAATGCTGCCGCCTTGTGGCTGCTTCCCACAACAGTAGCTTTAAACCCAGTGCCAATGGTTGCTTATATAGTCACAAGGACTGCAGGGCTGTAAAAGACACAGGCCCTCAAAAAATGCCCTGGGGTAGGGAATTGGCAAGAAAATTCAACACATGAGAAATTTTCAAGAAGTCAATAAGAGTACGGAAGTTGTACTCACTCTTTAAAAAAAAAGGAAAAGAAAAAAAGGACATGCCTAAAGCTCAGCATAAGGAATTATTAGCCACATGCGTATCCAACCTCCAAAAAGGTTTCAGCTCACACCAGTCATGACCATCAGCAAAAAGTCTACAAACTATAAATGCTGAAGGGGTTTTAGAGAACTGTGTACCTTCTAGCTGCTGTTTGGATGTAAAGTGGTAACAGCAGTAACGCAAACTGAATCGAGCTGCTTGAAAAGGTAAACATTGAGCTACCATATGATGCGGCAGGGCACCTTTTGGGCCTATAACCTAAGACCACCGGATTCGGAAAGACAGAGGCAGGCAAATGTGCACTGCAACAATATTGAAATAGCCAAGACATGGAAGCAAAAAAAAGGTCCATAAACAGGTGAATGGACAAAGAAGAAGTGGTATATGGACAGAATGGAAGAGTAGCCTCGGGAAAAAAATGAACAATGCCGTTTTCAGGACTAGAGTTGAGACTAGAAATAATCATATAAGGTTAAGTAAGACAAAAGGGTATTACAAATATCCTATGATATTATTTATACAAGTTTTCCTAAGATTGCTACCAATGAACATATTTCCACAGAAAAAGACACTCACAGACTTATCAAATAAACTAATGGTTAGCCAAAATGAAAGGTGGGAGGATGGGTAAATTAGGACTATGGGGTTAACATACATATACTAATGTAAGTTAAATGTATATAAACATATAACATATAAATGATATGAATTATATATTCACCAATACCTTCAAAATATACATTCTGTAATCACATACATGGTAACAGGATCCGAAGATGAACAGACATATGTGTGAATCATTGAGCAGATTCTGTACAGCCAGACAATCAAAACACTCTAATCAAATTTACTCCGATAAGAAAGACAAATTAAATTTAAAAAACAAACATAAGTAAGGAGACATAAACTTCTGGGGGCTTGTCCCAGCACATTGCACTCTAATTTAAAAGCTCGGAACACTACCTCCAGGAAGACTCTGTTGTCCTAGTAACAAGACTTGAGAACGCAATAATGCTGCCGCCTTGCGGCTGCTTCCCACAACAGCACTTTAAACCCAGTGCCAATGATTGCTTATATAGTCACAAGGACTGCAGGGCTGTAAATGACACAAGCCCTCAAAATATGCCCTGGGGTAGGGAATTGGCAAGAACATTCAACACATGAGAAATTTCCAAGAAGTCAATAAGAGGAGGGAAGTTGTACTCACTCTTTAAAAAAAAAAGGAAAAGAAAAAACAGGACATGCCTAAAGCTTAGTATAAGGAATTATTAGCCACATACAAATTCAAATTCAAAAAGGTTTCAGCTCACACCAGTCATTACCATCAGCAAAATGTCTACAAACTATAAATGCTGAAGGGGTTTTAGAGATCTGTGTACCTTCTAGCTGCTGGTGGGATGTAAAGTGGAAACAGCACTAACGCAAACTGAATCGAGCTGCTTGAAAAGGTAAAAATTGAGCTACCAAATGATGCGGCAGGGCACCTTTTGGGCCTATAACCTAAGACCACCAAAATTGGAAAGACAGAGGCAGGCAAATATGCACTGCAACAATACTGAAATAGCCAAGATATGGAAGCAAAAAAAAGGTCCATAAACAGATGAATGGACAAAGAAGAAGTGGTATACGGACAGAATGGAATAGAAGCCTCGGGAGAAAAATGAACAATGCTGTTTTCAGGACTACAGTTGAGCCTAGAAAAAATCATATAAGGTTAAGTAAGTCAAAAGGGTATGACAAATATCCTATGATATCATTTATACAAGTTTTCTTAAGATTGCTACCAATGAACATATTTCCACAGAAAAAGACACTCACAGACTTATCAAATAAACTAATGGTTAGCCAAAATGAAAGGTGGGGGGATGGGTAAGTTAGGAATATGGGGTTAACATACATATACTAATGTAAGTTAAATGTATATAAACATATAACATATAAACGATATGAATTATATAATCACCAATACCTTCAAAATATATATTCTGTGATCACATACATGGTAACAGGATCCGAAGATGAACAGACATATGTAAGAATCATTGAGCAGATTCTGTACAGCCAGACAATCAAAACACTCTAATCAAATTTACTCCGATAAGAAATAGAAATTAAATTTAAAAAAAAACATAAGTTAGGAGACATAAACTTCTGGGGGCTTGTCCCAGCACATTGCACTCTAATTTACAGGCTCAGAACACTACCTCCAGGAAGACTCTGTTCTCCTAGTAACAAGACTTGAGAACGCAATAATGCTGCCGCCTTGTGGCTGCTTCCCACAACAGCACTTTAAACCCAGTGCCAATGATTGCTTATATAGTCACAAGGACTGCAGGGCTGTAAATGACACAAGCCCTCAAAATATGCCCTGGGGTAGGGAATTGGCAAGAACATTCAACACATGAGAAATTTCCAAGAAGTCAATAAGAGGAGGGAAGTTGTACTCACTCTTTAAAAAAAAAAGGAAAAGAAAAAAAGGACATGCCTAAAGCTCAGTATAAGGAATTATTAGCCACATGCAAATTCAAATTCAAAAAGGTTTCAGCTCACTCCAGTCATGACCATCAGCAAAAAGTCTACAAACCATAAATGCTGAAGGGGTTTTAGAGAAGTGTGTACCTTCTAGCTGCTGGTGGGATGTAAAGTGGTAACAGCAGTAACGCAAACTGAATCGAGCTGCTTGAAAAGGTAAAAATTGAGTTACCATATGGTGCGGCAGGGCACCTTTTGGGCCTATAACCTAAGACCACCAGATTCGGAAAGAGAGAGGCAGGCAAATGTGCATTGCAACAATATTGAAATAGCCAAGACATGGAAGCAAAAAAAAAGGTCCATAAACAGATGAATGGACAAAGACGAAGTGGGATACGTACCAAATGGAATAGTAGCCTCGGGAAAAAAATGAACAATGCCGTTTTCAGGACTACAGTTGAGCCTAGAAATAATCATATAAGGTTAAGTAAGTCAAAAGGGTATGACAAATATCCTATGACATCTTTTATACATGTTATCCTAAGATTGCTACCAATGAACATATTTCCACAGAAAAAGACACTCACAGACTTATCAAATAAACTAATGGCTAGCCAAAATGAAAGGTGGGAGGATGGGTAAATTAGGACTATGGGGTTAAAATACATATACTAATGTATGTTAAATGTATATAAACATATAACATATGAAATATATAAATTATATAATCACCAATACCTTTAAAATATACATTCTGTAATCACATACATGCTAACAGCTTCGAAGATGAACAGACATATGTATGAATTATTGAGCAGATTCTGTACAGCCAGAAAACCACAACACTCTAATCAAATTTACTCCGATAAGAAATAGAAATTAAATTTAAAAAACAAACATAAGTTAGGAGACATAAACTTCTGGGGGCTTGTCCCAGCACATTGCACTCTAATTTACAAGCTCGGAACACTACCTCCAGGAAGACTGTGTTGTCCTAGTAACAAGACTTGAGAACGTAATAATGCTGCCGCCTTGTGGCTGCTTCCCACAACAGTAGTTTTAAACCCAGTGCCAATGGTTGCTTATATAGTCACAAGGACTGCAGGGCTGTAAAAGACACAGGCCCTCAAAAAATGTCCTGGGGTATGGAATTGGCAAGAAAATTCAACATATGAGAAATTTTCAAGAAGTCAATAAGAGGAGGGAAGTTGTAGTCACTCTTTAAAAAAAAAGGAAAATAAAAAAAGGACATGCCTAAAGCTCAGCATAAGGAATTATTAGCCACATGCGTATCCAACCTCCAAAAAGGTTTCAGCTCACACCAGTCATGACCATCAGCAAAAAGTCTACAAACTATAAATGCTGAAGGGGTTTTAGAGAACTGTGTACCTTCTAGCTGCTGGTGGGATGTAAAGTGGTAACAGCAGTAACGCAAACTGAATCGAGCTGCTTGAAAAGGTAAACATTGAGCTACCATATGATGCGGCAGGGCACATTTTGGGCCTATAACCTAAGACAACTGGATTCGGAAAGACAGAGGCAGGCAAATGTGCACTGCAACAATATTGAAATAGCCAAGACATGGAAGCAAAAAGAAGGTCCATAAACAGACGAATGGACAAAGACGAAATGGTACACGTACCAAATGGAATAGTAGCCTCTGAAAAAAAATGAACAATGCCGTTTTCAGGACTAGAGTTGAGCCTAGAAATAATCATATAAGGTTAAGTAAGTCAAAAGGGTATGACAAATATCCTATGATATCATTAATACATGTTATCCTAAGATTGCTACCAATGAACATATTTCCACAGAAAAAGACACTCACAGACTTATCAAATAAACTAATGGTTAGCCAAAATGAAAGGTGGGAGGATGGGTAAATTAGGACTATGGGGTTAACATACATATACTAATGTATGTTAAATGTATATAAACATATAATATATAAACTATATAAATAATATAATCACCAATACCTTTAAAATATACATTCTGTAATCACATACATGCTAACAGGTTCCGAAGATGAACAGATATATGTATGAATCATTGAGCAGATTCTGTACAGTCAAACAATAAAAACACTCTAATCAAATTTACTCCGATAAGAAATAGAAATTAAATTTAAAAAGCAAACATAAGTTAGGAGACATAAACTTCTGGGGACTTCTCCCAGAACATTCCACTCTAATTTACAACCTTGGAAAACTACCTCCAGGAAGACTCTGTTGCCCTAGTAACAAGAGTTGAGAACGTAATAATGCTGCCGCCTTGTGGCTGTTTCCCACAACAGCAGCTTTAAACCCAGTGCCAATGGTTGCTTAATAGTCACAAGGACTGCAGGGCTCTAAATGACACCTGCCCTCAAAAAATGCCCTGGGCAAGGGAATAGGCAAGAAAATTCAACACATGAGAAACTTTTCAAGAAGTCAATAAGAGGAGGGAAGTTGTACTCACTCTTTAAAAAAAAAAGGAAAAGAAAAAATAGGACATGCCTAAAGCTCAGTATAAGGAATTATTACTAACATGCAATTTCAAATTCAAAAAGGTTTCAGCTCACACCAGTCATGACCATCAGGAAAAAGTCTACAAACTATAAATGGTGAAGGGGTTGTAGAGAACTGTGTACCTTCTAGCTGCTGGGGGGATGTAAAGTGGTAACAGCAGTAACGCAACCTGAATCGAGCTGCTTGAAAACGTAAAAATTGAGCAACCATATGATGCGGCAGGGCACCTTTTGGGCCTATAACCTAAGACCACCAGATTCGGAAAGACAGAGGCAGGGAAATGTGCACTGCAGCAATACTGAAATAGCCAAGACATGGAAGCAAAAAAAAGGTCCATAAACAGATGAATGGACAAAGACGAAGTGGTATACGTACCAAATGGAATAGTAGCCTCGGAAAAAAAATGAACACTGCCGTTTCCAGGACTACAGTTGAGACTAGAAATAATTATATAAGGTTAAGTAAGTCAAAAGGGTATGACAAATATCCTACGATATCATTTATAAAAGTTATCCTAAGATTGCTACCCATGAACATATTTCCACAGAAAAAGACACTCACAGACTAATCAAATAAACTAATGGTTAGCCAAAATGAAAGGTGGGAGAATAGGTAAATTAGGACTATGGGGTTAACATACATATACTAATGTATGTTAAATGTATATAAACATATCACATATAAACTATATGCATTATATCATCACCAATAGCTTTAAAATATACATTCTGTAATCACGTACATGGTAGCAGGATCCGAAGATGAACAGACATATGTATGAATCATTGAGCAGATTCTGTACAGCCAGACAATCAAAACACTCTAATCAAATTGACTCTGATAAGAAATAGAAATTAAATTTAAAAAGCAAACATAAGTTAGGAGACATAAACTTCTGGGGGCTTGTCCCAGCACATTCCACTCTAATTTACAACCTTGGAAAACTACCTCCAGGAAGACTCTGTTGCCCTAGTAACAAGAGTTGAGAACGTAATAATGCTGCCACCTTGTGGCTGTTTCCCACAACAGCAGCTTTAAACCCAGTGCCAAAGGTTGCTTAATAGTCACAAGGACTGCAGGGCTCTAAATGACACAGGCCCTCAAAGAATGCCCTGGAGTAGGGAATAGGCAAAAAAATTCAACACATGAGTGACTTTTCAAGAAGTCAATAAGAGGAGGGAAGTTGTACTCACTCTTTAAAAAAAAAGGAAAAGAAAAAAAAGGACATGCCTAAAGCTCAGTATAAGGAATTATTAGCCACATGCAAATTCAAATTCAAAAAGGTTTCAGGTGACACCAGTCATGACCATCAGCAAAAAGTCTACAAACTATAAATGCTGAAGGGGTTTTAGAGAATTGTGTACATTCTAGCTGCTGGTGGGATGTAAAGTGGTAACAGCACTAACGCATACTGAATGGAGCTGCTTGAAAAGGTAAAAATTGAGTTACCATATGATGCGGCAGGGCACCTTTTGGGCCTATAACCTAAGACCACCAAAATCGGAAATACAGAGGCAGGCAAATGTGCACTGCAACAATACTGAAATACCCAAGACATGGAAGCAAAAAATGGTCCATAAACAGGTGAATGGACAAAGAAGAAGTGGTATATGGACAGAATGGAAGAGTAGCCTCGGGAAAAAAATGAACAATGCCGTTTTCAGAACTACAGTTGAGACTAGAAATAGTCATATAAGGTTAAGTAAGTCAAAAGGGTGTGACAAATATCCTATGAAATCATTTATACATGTTTTCCTAAGATTACTACCAATGAACATATTTCCATAGAAAACCACACTCACAGACTTATCAAAAATACTAACGGTTAGCCAAAATGAAAGGTGGGAGGATGGGTAAATTAGGACTATGGGGTTAACATACATATACTAATGTAAGTTAAATGTATATAAACATATAACATATAAATGATATGAATTATATAATCACCAATCCCTTCAAAATATGCATTCTGTAATCACATACATGGTAACAGGATCCGCAGATGAACAGACATATGTATGAATCATTGAGCAGATTCTGTACAGCCAGACAATCAAAACACTCTAATCAAATTTACTCCGATAAAAAGTAGAAGTTAAATTTAAAAAACAAACATAAGTAAGGAGACATAAACTTCTGGGGGCTTGTCCCAGCACATTCCACTCTAATTTACAACCTCGGAACACTACCTCCAGGAAGACTCTGCTTCCCTATTAACAAGAGTTGAGAACCTAATAATGCTGCTGCCTTGTGGCTATTTCCCACAACAGCAGCTTTAAACCCAGTGCAAATGGTTGCTTATATTGTCACAAGGACTGCAGGGCTGTAAATGATACAGGCCCTCAAAAAATGCCTTGGGGTAGGGAATAGGCAAGAAAATTCAACACATGAGAAATTTTTCAAGAAGTCAATAAGAGGAGGGAGGTTGTACTCACTCTCTAAAAAAGAAAGGAAAAGAAAAAAAACGGCATGCCTAAAGCTCAGTAAAGGAAATTATTAGGCACATGCAAATTCAAATTCAATAAGGTTTCAGCTCACACCAGTCATGACCATCAGCAAAAAATCTACAAACTATAAATGCTGAACAGGTTTTAGAGAACTGTGTACCTTCTAGGTTCCGGTGGGATGTAAACTGGTAAGAGCACTAACGAAAACTGAATGCAGCTACTTGAAAAGGTAAAAATTGAGTTACCGTATGATGCGGCAGGGCACCTTTTGGGCCTATAATATAAGACCACCAAAATCGGAAAGACAGATGCAGGCAAATATGCACTGCAACAATATTGAAATAGCCAAGACATAGAAGCAAAAAAAAGCTCCATAAACAAATGAATGGACAAAGACGAAGTGGTATACGTACCAAATGGAATAGTAGCCTCGGGAAAAAAATGAACAATGCCGTTTTCATGACTACAGTTGAGCCTAGAAATAATCATATAAGGGTAAGTTAGTCAAAAGGGTATGACAAATATCCTATGATATCATTTATACATGTTATCCTAAGATTGCTACCAATGAACATATTTCCACAAAAAAAGACACTCACAGAGTTATCAAATAAACTAATGGTTAGCCAAAATGAAAGGTGGGAGGATGGGTAAATTAGGACTATGGGGTTAACATACATATACTAATGTATGTTAAATGTATATAAACATATAACATATGAACTATATAAAATATATAATCACCAAACCTTTAAAATATACATTCTGTAATCACATACATGATAACAGGTTCCGAAGATGAACAGATATATGTATGAATCATTGAGCTGATTCTGTACAGCCAATCAAAACACTCTAATCAAATTTACTCCGATAAGAAATAGAAATTAAATTTAAAAAGCAAACATAAGTTAGGAGACATAAACTTCTGGGGGCTTGTCCCAGCACATTCCACTCTAATGTACAACCTTGGAAAACTACCTCCAGGAAGACTCTGTTGCCCTAGTAAGAAGAGTTGAGAATGTAATAATGCTGCCGCCTTGTGGCTGTTTCCCACAACAGCAGCTTTAAACCCAGTGCCAAAGGTTGCTTAATAGTCACAAGGACTGAAGGGCTCTAAATGACACCTGCCTTCAAAAAATGCCCTGGGGTAGGGAATAGGCAAAAAAATTCAACACATGAGAAACTTTTCAAGAAGTCAATAAGAGGAGGGAAGTTGTACTCACTCTTTAAAACAAAAGGAAAAGAAAAAAATGACATGCCTAAAGCTCAGTATAAGGAATTATTAGCCACATGCAAATTCAAATTCAAAAAGGTTTCAGGTAACACCAGTCATGACCATCATCAAAAAGTCTACAAACTATAAATGCTGAAGGGGTTTTAGAGGAATGTGTACCTTCTAGCTGCTGGTGGGATGTAAAGAAGTAATACCACTAATGAAACTGAATGGAGCTGCTTGAAAAGGTAAAAATTGAGTTACCATACGATGCAGCGGGGCACCTTTTGGGCCTATAACCTAAGACAACCAGAATCGGAAAGACAGAGGCAGGCAAATGTGCACTGCAACAATACTGAAATAGCCAAGACATGGAAGCAAAAAAAGGTCCATAAACAGATGAATGGACAAAGACGAAATGGTATACATACCAAATGGAATAGTAGCCTCTGGAAAACAATGAACAATGCCGTTTTCAGGACTAGAGTTGAGCCTAGAAATAATCATATAAGGTTAAGTAAGTCAAAAGGGTATGACAAATATCCTATGATATCATTTATACATGTTATCCTAAGATTGCTACCAATGAACATATTTCCACAGAAAAAGACACTCACAGACTTATTAAATAAACTAATGGTTAGCCAAAATGAAAGGTGGGGGGATGGGTAAATTAGGACTATGGGGTTAACATACATATACTAATATAAGTTAAATGTATATAAACATATAACATATAAATGATATGAATTATATAATCACCAATACCTTCAAAATATACATTCTGTAATCACATACATGGTAACAGGATCCGAAGATGAACAGACATATGTATGAATCATTGAACAGATTCTGTACAGCCAGACAATCAAAACACTCTAATCAAATTTACTCCGATAAAAAATACAAATTAAATTTAAAAAACAAACATAAGTAAGGAGACATAAACTTCTGGGGGCTTGTCCCAGCACATTGCACTCTAATTTAAAAGCTCGGAACACTACCTCCAGGAAGACTCTGTTGTCCTAGTAACAAGACTTGAGAACGTAATAATGCTGCCGCCTTGTGGCTGTCTCCAAAAACAGCACCTTTAAACCCAGTGCCAATGGTTGCTTATATAGTCACAAGGACTGTACGGTTGTAAATGACACAGGCACTCAAAAAATGCCCTGGGGTAGGGAATAGGCAAGAAAATTCAACACATAAGAAACTTTTCAAGAAATCAATAAGAGGAGGGAAGTTGTACTCACTCTTTTTAAAAAAAAGGAAAAGAAAAAATAGGACATGCCTAAAGCTCAGCATAAGGAATTATTAGCCATATGCGTATCCAACCTCCAAAAAGGTTTCAGCTCACACCAGTCATGACCATCAGCAAAAAGTCTACAAACTATAAATGCTGAAGGGGTTTTAGAGAAGTGTGTACCTTCTAGCTGCTGGTGGGATATAAAGTTGTAACAGCACTAAAGCAAACTGAATCGAGCTGCTTGAAAACGTAAAAATTGAACTACCATATGATGCGGCAGGGCACCTTTTGGGCCTATAACCTAAGACCACCAGAATCGGAAAGACAGAGGCAGGCAAATGTGCACTGCAACAATACTGAAATAGCAAAGACATGGAAGCAAAAAAAAGGTCCATAAACAGGTGAATGGACAAAGAAGAAGTGGTATATGGACAGAATGGAAGAGTAGCCTCGGGAAAAAAATGAACAATGCCGTTTTCAGGACTAGAGTTGAGACTAGAAATGATCATATAAGGTTAAGTAAGACAAAAGGGTATTACAAATATCCTATGATATTATTTATACAAGTTTTCCTAAGATTGCTACCAATGAACATATTTCCACAGAAAAAGACACTCACAGACTTATCAAATAAACTAATGGTTAGCCAAAATGAAAGGTGGGAGGATGGGTAAATTAGGACTATGGGGTTAACATACATATACTAATATAAGTTAAATGTATATAAACATATAACATATAAATGATATGAATTATATAATCACCAATACCTTCAAAATATACATTCTGTAATCACATACATGGTAACAGGATCCGAAGATGAACAGACATATGTGTGAATCATTGAACAGATTCTGTACAGCCAGACAATCAAAACACTCTAATCAAATTTACTCCGATAAAAAATACAAATTAAATTTAAAAAACAAACATAAGTAAGGAGACATAAACTTCTGGGGGCTTGTCCCAGCACATTGCACTCTAATTTACAAGCTCGGAACACTACCTCCAGGAAGACTCTGTTGTCCTAGTAACAAGACTTGAGAACGTAATAATGCTGCCGCCTTGTGGCTGTCTCCCAAAACAGCAGCTTTAAACCCAGTGACAATGGTTGCTTATATAGTCCCAAGGACTGCAGGGCTGTAAATGACACAGGCCCTCAAAAATTGCCCTGGGGTAGGGAATAGGCAAGAAAATCCAACACATGAGAAATTTTTCAAGAAGTCAATAAGAGGAGGGGAGTTGTACTCACTCTTTAAAAAAAAAAAGGAAAAGAAAAAAAAGGACATGCCTAAAGCTTAGTATAAGGAATTATTAGCCACATACAAATTCAAATTCAAAAAGGTTTCAGCTCACACCAGTCATTACCATCAGCAAAATGTCTACAAACTATAAATGCTGAAGGGGTTTTAGAGATCTGTGTACCTTCTAGCTGCTGGTGGGATGTAAAGTGGAAACAGCACTAACGCAAACTGAATCGAGCTGCTTGAAAAGGTAAAAATTGAGCTACCAAATGATGCGGCAGGGCACCTTTTGGGCCTATAACCTAAGACCACCAAAATTGGAAAGACAGAGGCAGGCAAATATGCACTGCAACAATACTGAAATAGCCAAGATATGGAAGCAAAAAAAAGGTCCATAAACAGATGAATGGACAAAGAAGAAGTGGTATACGGACAGAATGGAATAGTAGCCTCGGGAGAAAAATGAACAATGCTGTTTTCAGGACTACAGTTGAGCCTAGAAAAAATCATATAAGGTTAAGTAAGTCAAAAGGGTATGACAAATATCCTATGATATCATTTATACAAGTTTTCTTAAGATTGCTACCAATGAACATATTTCCACAGAAAAAGACACTCACAGACTTATCAAATAAACTAATGGTTAGCCAAAATGAAAGGTGGGGGGATGGGTAAGTTAGGACTATGGGGTTAACATACATATACTAATGTAAGTTAAATGTATATAAACATATAACATATAAACGATATGAATTATATAATCACCAATACCTTCAAAATATATATTCTGTGATCACATACATGGTAACAGGATCCGAAGATGAACAGACATATGTATGAATCATTGAGCAGATTCTGTACAGCCAGACAATCAAAACACTCTAATCAAATTTACTCCGATAAGAAACAGAAATTAAATTTAAAAAAAAAACATAAGTTAGGAGACATAAACTTCTGGGGGCTTGTCCCAGCATATTGCACTCTACTTTACAAGCTAAGAACACTACCTCCAGGAAGACTCTGTTCTCCTAGTAACAAGACTTGAGAACGCAATAATGCTGCCGCCTTGTGGCTGCTTCCCACAACAGCACTTTAAACCCAGTGCCAATGATTGCTTATATAGTCACAAGGACTGCAGGGTTGTAAATGACACAAGCCCTCAAAATATGCCCGGGGGTAGGGAATTGGCAAGAACTTTCAACACATGAGAAATTTCCAAGAAGTCAATAAGAGGAGGGAAGTTGTACTCACTCTTTAAAAAAAAAAGGAAAAGAAAAAAAACGACATGCCTAAAGCTTAGTATAAGGAATTATTAGGCACATACAAATTCAAATTCAAAAAGGTTTCAGCTCACACCAGTCATTACCATCAGCAAAATGTCTACAAACTATAAATGCTGAAGGGGTTTTAGAGATCTGTGTACCTTCTAGCTGCTGGTGGGATGTAAAGTGGTAACAGTAGTAACGCAAACTGAATCGAGCTGCTTGAAAAGGTAAAAATTGAGTTACCATATGGTGCGGCAGGGCACCTTTTGGGCCTATAACCTAAGACCACCAGATTCGGAAAGAGAGAGGCAGGCAAATGTGCATTGCAACAATATTGAAATAGCCAAGACATGGAAGCAAAAAAAAAGGTCCATAAACAGATGAATGGACAAAGACGAAGTGGGATACGTACCAAATGGAAGAGTAGCCTCGGGAAAAAAATGAACAATGCCGTTTTCAGGACTACAGTTGAGCCTAGAAATAATCATATAAGGTTAAGTAAGTCAAAAGGGTATGACAAATATCCTATGACATCATTTATACATGTTATCCTAAGATTGCTACCAATGAACATATTTCCACAGAAAAAGACACTCACAGACTTATCAAATAAACTAATGGCTAGCCAAAATGAAAGGTGGGAGGATGGGTAAATTAGGACTATGGGGTTAACATACATATACTAATGTATGTTAAATGTATATAAACATATAACATATGAACTATATAAATTATATAATCACCAATACCTTTAAAATATACATTCTGTAATCACAGACATGCTAACAGGTTCGAAGATGAACAGACATATGTATGAATCATTGAGCAGATTCTGTACAGCCAGAAAACCACAACACTCTAATCAAATTTACTCCGATAAGAAATAGAAATTAAATTTAAAAAACAAACATAAGTTAGGAGACATAAACTTCTGGGGGCTTGTCCCAGGACATTGCACTCTAATTTACAGGCTCGGAACACTACCTCCAGGAAGACTGTGTTGTCCTAGTAACAAGACTTGAGAACGTAATAATGCTGCCGCCTTGTGGCTGCTTCCCACAACAGTAGCTTTAAACCCAGTGCCAATGGTTGCTTATATAGTCACAAGGACTGCAGGGCTGTAAAAGACACAGGCCCTCAAAAAATGCCCTGGGGTAGGGAATTGGCAAGAAAATTCAACACATGAGAAATTTTCAAGAAGTCAATAAGAATACGGAAGTTGTACTCACTCTTTAAAAAAAAAGGAAAAGAAAAAAAGGACATGCCTAAAGCTCAGCATAAGGAATTATTAGCCACATGCGTATCCAACCTCCAAAAAGGTTTCAGCTCACACCAGTCATGACCATCAGCAAAAAGTCTACAAACTATAAATGCTGAAGGGGTTTTAGAGAACTGTGTACCTTCTAGCTGCTGTTTGGATGTAAAGTGCTAACAGCAGTAACGCAAACTGAATCGAGCTGCTTGAAAAGGTAAACATTGAGCTACCATATGATGCGGCAGGGCACCTTTTGGGCCTATAACCTAAGACCACCGGATTCGGAAAGACAGAGGCAGGCAAATGTGCACTGCAACAATATTGAAATAGCCAAGACATGGAAGCAAAAAAAAGGTCCATAAACAGGTGAATGGACAAAGAAGAAGTGGTATATGGACAGAATGGAAGAGTAGCCTCGGGAAAAAAATGAACAATGCCGTTTTCAGGACTAGAGTTGAGACTAGAAATAATCATATAAGGTTAAGTAAGACAAAAGGGTATTACAAATATCCTATGATATTATTTATACAAGTTTTCCTAAGATTGCTACCAATGAACATATTTCCACAGAAAAAGACACTCACAGACTTATCAAATAAACTAATGGTTAGCCAAAATGAAAGGTGGGAGGATGGGTAAATTAGGACTATGGGGTTAACATACATATACTAATGTAAGTTAAATGTATATAAACATATAACATATAAATGATATGAATTATATATTCACCAATACCTTCAAAATATACATTCTGTAATCACATACATGGTAACAGGATCCGAAGATGAACAGACATATGTGTGAATCATTGAGCAGATTCTGTACAGCCAGACAATCAAAACACTCTAATCAAATTTACTCCGATAAGAAAGACAAATTAAATTTAAAAAACAAACATAAGTAAGGAGACATAAACTTCTGGGGGCTTGTCCCAGCACATTGCACTCTAATTTACAAGCTCAGAACACTACCTCCAGGAAGACTCTGTTCTCCTAGTAACAAGACTTGAGAACGCAATAATGCTGCCGCCTTGTGGCTGCTTCCCACAACAGCACTTTAAACCCAGTGCCAATGATTGCTTATATAGTCACAAGGACTGCAGGGCTGTAAATGACACAAGCCCTCAAAATATGCCCTGGGGTAGGGAATTGGCAAGAACATTCAACACATGAGAAATTTCCAAGAAGTCAATAAGAGGAGGGAAGTTGTACTCACTCTTTAAAAAAAAAAGGAAAAGAAAAAAAGGACATGCCTAAAGCTCAGTATAAGGAATTATTAGCCACATGCAAATTCAAATTCAAAAAGGTTTCAGCTCACTCCACTCATGCCCATCAGCAAAAAGTCTACAAACAATAAATGCTGAAGGGGTTTTAGAGAAGTGTGTAACTTCTAGCTGCTGGTGGGATGTAAAGTGGTACCAGCAGTAACGCAAACTGAATCGAGCTGCTTGAAAAGGTAAAAATTGAGTTACCATATGGTGCGGCAGGGCACCTTTTGGGCCTATAACCTAAGACCACCAGATTCGGAAAGAGAGAGGCAGGCAAATGTGCATTGCAACAATATTGAAATAGCCAAGACATGGAAGCAAAAAAAAAGGTCCATAAACAGATGAATGGACAAAGACGAAGTGGGATACGTACCAAATGGAATAGTAGCCTCGGGAAAAAAATGAACAATGCCGTTTTCAGGACTACAGTTGAGCCTAGAAATAATCATATAAGGTTAAGTAAGTCAAAAGGGTATGACAAATATCCTATGATATCATTTATACATGTTATCCTAAGATTGCTACCAATGAACATATTTCCACAGAAAAAGACACTCACAGACTTATCATATAAACTAATGGTTAGCCAAAATGAAAGGTGGGAGGATGGGTAAATTAGGACTATGGGGTTAACATACATATACTAATGTATGTTAAATGTATATAAACATATAACATATAAATGATATGAATTATATATTCACCAATACCTTCAAAATATACATTCTGTAATCACATACATGGTAACAGGATCCGAAGATGAACAGACATATGTATGAATCATTGAGCAGATTCTGTACAGCCAGACAATCAAAACACTCTAATCAAATTTACTCCGATAAGAAATAGAAATTAAATTTAAAAAACAAACATAAGTTAGGAGACATAAACTTTTGGGGGCTTGTCCCAGCACATTGCACTCTAATTTACAAGCTCGGAACACTACCTCCAGGAAGACTGTGTTGTCCTTGTAACAAGACTTGAGAACGTAATAATGCTGCCGCCTTGTGGCTGCTTCCCACAACAGTAGCTTTAAACCCAGTGCCAATGGTTGCTTATATAGTCACAAGGACTGCAGGGCTGTAAAAGACACAGGCCCTCAAAAAATGCCCTAGGGTAGGGAATTGGCAAGAAAATTCAACACATGAGAAATTTTCAAAAGTCAATAAGAGTACGGAAGTTGAACTCACTCTTTAAAAAAAAAGGAAAAGAAAAAAAGGACATGCCTAAAGGTCAGCAAAAGGAATTATTAGCCACATGCGTATCCAACCTCCAAAAAGGTTTCAGCTCACACCAGTCATGACCATCAGCAAAAAGTCTACAAACTATAAATGCTGAAGGCGTTTTAGAGAAGTGTTTACCTTCTAGCTGCTGGTGGGATATAAAGTCGTAACAGCACTAACGCAAACTGAATCGAGCTGCTTGAAAACGTAAAAATTGAGCTACCATATGATGCGGCAGGGCACCTTTTGGGCCTATAACCTAAGACCACCAGAATCGGAAAGACAGAGGCAGGCAAATGTGCACTGCAACAATACTGAAATAGCAAAGACATGGAAGCAAAAAAAAGATCCATAAACAGGTGAATGGACAAAGAAGAAGTGGTATATGGACAGAATGGAAGAGTAGCCTCGGGAAAAAAATGAACAATGCCGTTTTCAGGACTAGAGTTGAGACTAGAAATAATCATATAAGGTTAAGTAAGACAAAAGGGTATTACAAATATCCTATGATATTATTTATACAAGTTTTCCTAAGATTGCTACCAATGAACATATTTCCACAGAAAAAGACACTCACAGACTTATCAAATAAACTAATGGTTAGCCAAAATGAAAGGTGGGAGGATGGGTAAATTAGGACTATGGGGTTAACATACATATACTAATGTAAGTTAAATGTATATAAACATATAACATATAAATGATATGAATTATATATTCACCAATACCTTCAAAATATACATTCTGTAATCACATACATGGTAACAGGATCCGAGGATGAACAGACATATGTATGAATCATTGAGCAGATTCTGTACAGCCAGACAATCAAAACACTCTAATCAAATTTACTCCGATAAGAAAGACAAATTAAATTTAAAAAACAAACATAAGTAAGGAGACATAAACTTCTGGGGGCTTGTCCCAGCACATTGCACTCTAATTTAAAAGCTCGGAACACTACCTCCAGGAAGACTCTGTTGTCCTAGTAACAAGACTTGAGAACGCAATAATGCTGCCGCCTTGCGGCTGCTTCCCACAACAGCACTTTAAACCCAGTGCCAATGATTGCTTATATAGTCACAAGGACTGCAGGGCTGTAAATGACACAAGCCCTCAAAATATGCCCTGGGGTAGGGAATTGGCAAGAACATTCAACACATGAGAAATTTCCAAGAAGTCAATAAGAGGAGGGAAGTTGTACTCACTCTTTAAAAAAAAAAGGAAAAGAAAAAACAGGACATGCCTAAAGCTTAGTATAAGGAATTATTAGCCACATACAAATTCAAATTCAAAAAGGTTTCAGCTCACACCAGTCATTACCATCAGCAAAATGTCTACAAACTATAAATGCTGAAGGGGTTTTAGAGATCTGTGTACCTTCTAGCTGCTGGTGGGATGTAAAGTGGAAACAGCACTAACGCAAACTGAATCGAGCTGCTTGAAAAGGTAAAAATTGAGCTACCAAATGATGCGGCAGGGCACCTTTTGGGCCTATAACCTAAGACCACCAAAATTGGAAAGACAGAGGCAGGCAAATATGCACTGCAACAATACTGAAATAGCCAAGATATGGAAGCAAAAAAAAGGTCCATAAACAGATGAATGGACAAAGAAGAAGTGGTATACGGACAGAATGGAATAGAAGCCTCGGGAGAAAAATGAACAATGCTGTTTTCAGGACTACAGTTGAGCCTAGAAAAAATCATATAAGGTTAAGTAAGTCAAAAGGGTATGACAAATATCCTATGATATCATTTATACAAGTTTTCTTAAGATTGCTACCAATGAACATATTTCCACAGAAAAAGACACTCACAGACTTATCAAATAAACTAATGGTTAGCCAAAATGAAAGGTGGGGGGATGGGTAAGTTAGGACTATGGGGTTAACATACATATACTAATGTAAGTTAAATGTATATAAACATATAACATATAAACGATATGAATTATATAATCACCAATACCTTCAAAATATATATTCTGTGATCACATACATGGTAACAGGATCCGAAGATGAACAGACATATGTAAGAATCATTGAGCAGATTCTGTACAGCCAGACAATCAAAACACTCTAATCAAATTTACTCCGATAAGAAATAGAAATTAAATTTAAAAAAAAACATAAGTTAGGAGACATAAACTTCTGGGGGCTTGTCCCAGCACATTGCACTCTAATTTACAGGCTCAGAACACTACCTCCAGGAAGACTCTGTTCTCCTAGTAACAAGACTTGAGAACGCAATAATGCTGCCGCCTTGTGGCTGCTTCCCACAACAGCACTTTAAACCCAGTGCCAATGATTGCTTATATAGTCACAAGGACTGCAGGGCTGTAAATGACACAAGCCCTCAAAATATGCCCTGGGGTAGGGAATTGGCAAGAACATTCAACACATGAGAAATTTCCAAGAAGTCAATAAGAGGAGGGAAGTTGTACTCACTCTTTAAAAAAAAAAGGAAAAGAAAAAAAGGACATGCCTAAAGCTCAGTATAAGGAATTATTAGCCACATGCAAATTCAAATTCAAAAAGGTTTCAGCTCACTCCAGTCATGACCATCAGCAAAAAGTCTACAAACCATAAATGCTGAAGGGGTTTTAGAGAAGTGTGTACCTTCTAGCTGCTGGTGGGATGTAAAGTGGTAACAGCAGTAACGCAAACTGAATCGAGCTGCTTGAAAAGGTAAAAATTGAGTTACCATATGGTGCGGCAGGGCACCTTTTGGGCCTATAACCTAAGACCACCAGATTCGGAAAGAGAGAGGCAGGCAAATGTGCATTGCAACAATATTGAAATAGCCAAGACATGGAAGCAAAAAAAAAGGTCCATAAACAGATGAATGGACAAAGACGAAGTGGGATACGTACCAAATGGAATAGTAGCCTCGGGAAAAAAATGAACAATGCCGTTTTCAGGACTACAGTTGAGCCTAGAAATAATCATATAAGGTTAAGTAAGTCAAAAGGGTATGACAAATATCCTATGACATCTTTTATACATGTTATCCTAAGATTGCTACCAATGAACATATTTCCACAGAAAAAGACACTCACAGACTTATCAAATAAACTAATGGCTAGCCAAAATGAAAGGTGGGAGGATGGGTAAATTAGGACTATGGGGTTAAAATACATATACTAATGTATGTTAAATGTATATAAACATATAACATATGAAATATATAAATTATATAATCACCAATACCTTTAAAATATACATTCTGTAATCACATACATGCTAACAGCTTCGAAGATGAACAGACATATGTATGAATTATTGAGCAGATTCTGTACAGCCAGAAAACCACAACACTCTAATCAAATTTACTCCGATAAGAAATAGAAATTAAATTTAAAACACAAACATAAGTTAGGAGACATAAACTTCTGGGGGCTTGTCCCAGCACATTGCACTCTAATTTACAAGCTCGGAACACTACCTCCAGGAAGACTGTGTTGTCCTAGTAACAAGACTTGAGAACGTAATAATGCTGCCGCCTTGTGGCTGCTTCCCACAACAGTAGTTTTAAACCCAGTGCCAATGGTTGCTTATATAGTCACAAGGACTGCAGGGCTGTAAAAGACACAGGCCCTCAAAAAATGTCCTGGGGTATGGAATTGGCAAGAAAATTCAACATATGAGAAATTTTCAAGAAGTCAATAAGAGGAGGGAAGTTGTAGTCACTCTTTAAAAAAAAAGGAAAATAAAAAAAGGACATGCCTAAAGCTCAGCATAAGGAATTATTAGCCACATGCGTATCCAACCTCCAAAAAGGTTTCAGCTCACACCAGTCATGACCATCAGCAAAAAGTCTACAAACTATAAATGCTGAAGGGGTTTTAGAGAACTGTGTACCTTCTAGCTGCTGGTGGGATGTAAAGTGGTAACAGCAGTAACGCAAACTGAATCGAGCTGCTTGAAAAGGTAAACATTGAGCTACCATATGATTCGGCAGGGCACATTTTGGGCCTATAACCTAAGACAACTGGATTCGGAAAGACAGAGGCAGGCAAATGTGCACTGCAACAATATTGAAATAGCCAAGACATGGAAGCAAAAAGAAGGTCCATAAACAGATGAATGGACAAAGACGAAATGGTACACGTACCAAATGGAATAGTAGCCTCTGGAAAAAAATGAACAATGCCGTTTTCAGGACTAGAGTTGAGCCTAGAAATAATCATATAAGGTTAAGTAAGTCAAAAGGGTATGACAAATATCCTATGATATCATTAATACATGTTATCCTAAGATTGCTACCAATGAACATATTTCCACAGAAAAAGACACTCACAGACTTATCAAATAAACTAATGGTTAGCCAAAATGAAAGGTGGGAGGATGGGTAAATTAGGACAATGGGGTTAACATACATATACTAATGTATGTTAAATGTATATAAACATATAATATATAAACTATATAAATAATATAATCACCAATACCTTTAAAATATACATTCTGTAATCACATACATGCTAACAGGTTCCGAAGATGAACAGATATATGTATGAATCATTGAGCAGATTCTGTACAGTCAAACAATAAAAACACTCTAATCAAATTTACTCCGATAAGAAATAGAAATTAAATTTAAAAAGCAAACATAAGTTAGGAGACATAAACTTCTGGGGACTTCTCCCAGAACATTCCACTCTAATTTACAACCTTGGAAAACTACCTCCAGGAAGACTCTGTTGCCCTAGTAACAAGAGTTGAGAACGTAATAATGCTGCCGCCTTGTGGCTGTTTCCCACAACAGCAGCTTTAAACCCAGTGCCAATGGTTGCTTAATAGTCACAAGGACTGCAGGGCTCTAAATGACACCTGCCCTCAAAAAATGCCCTGGGCAAGGGAATAGGCAAGAAAATTCAACACATGAGAAACTTTTCAAGAAGTCAATAAGAGGAGGGAAGTTGTACTCACTCTTTAAAAAAAAAAGGAAAAGAAAAAATAGGACATGCCTAAAGCTCAGTATAAGGAATTATTACTAACATGCAATTTCAAATTCAAAAAGGTTTCAGCTCACACCAGTCATGACCATCAGGAAAAAGTCTACAAACTATAAATGGTGAAGGGGTTGTAGAGAACTGTGTACCTTCTAGCTGCTGGGGGGATGTAAAGTGGTAACAGCAGTAACGCAACCTGAATCGAGCTGCTTGAAAACGTAAAAATTGAGCAACCATATGATGCGGCAGGGCACCTTTTGGGCCTATAACCTAAGACCACCAGATTCGGAAAGACAGAGGCAGGGAAATGTGCACTGCAGCAATACTGAAATAGCCAAGACATGGAAGCAAAAAAAAGGTCCATAAACAGATGAATGGACAAAGACGAAGTGGTATACGTACCAAATGGAATAGTAGCCTCGGAAAAAAAATGAACACTGCCGTTTCCAGGACTACAGTTGAGACTAGAAATAATTATATAAGGTTAAGTAAGTCAAAAGGGTATGACAAATATCCTACGATATCATTTATAAAAGTTATCCTAAGATTGCTACCCATGAACATATTTCCACAGAAAAAGACACTCACAGACTAATCAAATAAACTAATGGTTAGCCAAAATGAAAGGTGGGAGAATAGGTAAATTAGGACTATGGGGTTAACATACATATACTAATGTATGTTAAATGTATATAAACATATCACATATAAACTATATGCATTATATCATCACCAATAGCTTTAAAATATACATTCTGTAATCACGTACATGGTAGCAGGATCCGAAGATGAACAGACATATGTATGAATCATTGAGCAGATTCTGTACAGCCAGACAATCAAAACACTCTAATCAAATTGACTCTGATAAGAAATAGAAATTAAATTTAAAAAGCAAACATAAGTTAGGAGACATAAACTTCTGGGGGCTTGTCCCAGCACATTCCACTCTAATTTACAACCTTGGAAAACTACCTCCAGGAAGACTCTGTTGCCCTAGTAACAAGAGTTGAGAACGTAATAATGCTGCCACCTTGTGGCTGTTTCCCACAACAGCAGCTTTAAACCCAGTGCCAAAGGTTGCTTAATAGTCACAAGGACTGCAGGGCTCTAAATGACACCGGCCCTCAAAGAATGCCCTGGAGTAGGGAATAGGCAAAAAAATTCAACACATGAGTGACTTTTCAAGAAGTCAATAAGAGGAGGGAAGTTGTACTCACTCTTTAAAAAAAAAGGAAAAGAAAAAAAAGGACATGCCTAAAGCTCAGTATAAGGAATTATTAGCCACATGCAAATTCAAATTCAAAAAGGTTTCAGGTGACACCAGTCATGACCATCAGCAAAAAGTCTACAAACTATAAATGCTGAAGGGGTTTTAGAGAATTGTGTACATTCTAGCTGCTGGTGGGATGTAAAGTGGTAACAGCACTAACGCATACTGAATGGAGCTGCTTGAAAAGGTAAAAATTGAGTTACCATATGATGCGGCAGGGCACCTTTTGGGCCTATAACCTAAGACCACCAAAATCGGAAAGACAGAGGCAGGCAAATGTGCACTGCAACAATACTGAAATACCCAAGACATGGAAGCAAAAAATGGTCCATAAACAGGTGAATGGACAAAGAAGAAGTGGTATATGGACAGAATGGAAGAGTAGCCTCGGGAAAAAAATGAACAATGCCGTTTTCAGAACTACAGTTGAGACTAGAAATAGTCATATAAGGTTAAGTAAGTCAAAAGGGTGTGACAAATATCCTATGAAATCATTTATACATGTTTTCCTAAGATTACTACTAATGAACATATTTCCATAGAAAACCACACTCACAGACTTATCAAAAATACTAACGGTTAGCCAAAATGAAAGGTGGGAGGATGGGTAAATTAGGACTATGGGGTTAACATACATATACTAATGTAAGTTAAATGTATATAAACATATAACATATAAATGATATGAATTATATAATCACCAATCCCTTCAAAATATGCATTCTGTAATCACATACATGGTAACAGGATCCGCAGATGAACAGACATATGTATGAATCATTGAGCAGATTCTGTACAGCCAGACAATCAAAACACTCTAATCAAATTTACTCCGATAAAAAGTAGAAGTTAAATTTAAAAAACAAACATAAGTAAGGAGACATAAACTTCTGGGGGCTTGTCCCAGCACATTCCACTCTAATTTACAACCTCGGAACACTACCTCCAGGAAGACTCTGCTTCCCTATTAACAAGAGTTGAGAACCTAATAATGCTGCTGCCTTGTGGCTATTTCCCACAACAGCAGCTTTAAACCCAGTGCAAATGGTTGCTTATATTGTCACAAGGACTGCAGGGCTGTAAATGATACAGGCCCTCAAAAAATGCCTTGGGGTAGGGAATAGGCAAGAAAATTCAACACATGAGAAATTTTTCAAGAAGTCAATAAGAGGAGGGAGGTTGTACTCACTCTCTAAAAAAGAAAGGAAAAGAAAAAAAACGGCATGCCTAAAGCTCAGTAAAGGAAATTATTAGGCACATGCAAATTCAAATTCAATAAGGTTTCAGCTCACACCAGTCATGACCATCAGCAAAAAATCTACAAACTATAAATGCTGAACAGGTTTTAGAGAACTGTGTACCTTCTAGGTTCCGGTGGGATGTAAACTGGTAAGAGCACTAACGAAAACTGAATGCAGCTACTTGAAAAGGTAAAAATTGAGTTACCGTATGATGCGGCAGGGCACCTTTTGGGCCTATAATATAAGACCACCAAAATCGGAAAGACAGATGCAGGCAAATATGCACTGCAACAATATTGAAATAGCCAAGACATAGAAGCAAAAAAAAGCTCCATAAACAAATGAATGGACAAAGACGAAGTGGTATACGTACCAAATGGAATAGTAGCCTCGGGAAAAAAATGAACAATGCCGTTTTCATGACTACAGTTGAGCCTAGAAATAATCATATAAGGGTAAGTTAGTCAAAAGGGTATGACAAATATCCTATGATATCATTTATACATGTTATCCTAAGATTGCTACCAATGAACATATTTCCACAAAAAAAGACACTCACAGAGTTATCAAATAAACTAATGGTTAGCCAAAATGAAAGGTGGGAGGATGGGTAAATTAGGACTATGGGGTTAACATACATATACTAATGTATGTTAAATGTATATAAACATATAACATATGAACTATATAAAATATATAATCACCAAACCTTTAAAATATACATTCTGTAATCACATACATGATAACAGGTTCCGAAGATGAACAGATATATGTATGAATCATTGAGCAGATTCTGTACAGCCAATCAAAACACTCTAATCAAATTTACTCCGATAAGAAATAGAAATTAAATTTAAAAAGCAAACATAAGTTAGGAGACATAAACTTCTGGGGGCTTGTCCCAGCACATTCCACTCTAATTTACAACCTTGGAAAACTACCTCCAGGAAGACTCTGTTGCCCTAGTAAGAAGAGTTGAGAATGTAATAATGCTGCCGCCTTGTGGCTGTTTCCCACAACAGCAGCTTTAAACCCAGTGCCAAAGGTTGCTTAATAGTCACAAGGACTGAAGGGCTCTAAATGACACCTGCCTTCAAAAAATGCCCTGGGGTAGGGAATAGGCAAAAAAATTCAACACATGAGAAACTTTTCAAGAAGTCAATAAGAGGAGGGAAGTTGTACTCACTCTTTAAAACAAAAGGAAAAGAAAAAAATGACATGCCTAAAGCTCAGTATAAGGAATTATTAGCCACATGCAAATTCAAATTCAAAAAGGTTTCAGGTAACACCAGTCATGACCATCATCAAAAAGTCTACAAACTATAAATGCTGAAGGGGTTTTAGAGGAATGTGTACCTTCTAGCTGCTGGTGGGATGTAAAGAAGTAATACCACTAATGCAAACTGAATGGAGCTGCTTGAAAAGGTAAAAATTGAGTTACCATACGATGCGGCAGGGCACCTTTTGGGCCTATAACCTAAGACCACCAGAATCGGAAAGACAGAGGCAGGCAAATGTGCACTGCAACAATACTGAAATAGCCAAGACATGGAAGCAAAAAAAGGTCCATAAACAGATGAATGAACAAAGACGAAATGGTATACGTACCAAATGGAATAGTAGCCTCTGGAAAAAAATGAACAATGCTGTTTTCAGGACTAGAGTTGAGCCTAGAAATAATCATATAAGGTTAAGTAAGTCAAAAGGGTATGACAAATATCCTATGATATCATTTATACATGTTATCCTAAGATTGCTACCAATGAACATATTTCCACAGAAAAAGACACTCACAGACTTATCATATAAACTAATGGTTAGCCAATATGAAAGGTGGGAGGATGGGTAAATTAGGAATATGGGGTTAACATACATATACTAATGTATGTTAAATGTATATAAACATATAACATATAAATGATATGAATTATATATTCACCAATACCTTCAAAATATACATTCTGTAATCACATACATGGTAACAGGATCCGAAGATGAACAGACATATGTATGAATCATTGAGCAGATTCTGTACAGCCAGACAATCAAAACACTCTAATCAAATTTACTCTGATAAGAAATAGAAATTAAATTTAAAAAACAAACATAAGTTAGGAGACATAAACTTTTGGGGGCTTGTCCCAGCACATTGCACTCTAATTTACAAGCTCGGAACACTACCTCCAGGAAGACTGTGTTGTCCTAGTAACAAGACTTGAGAACGTAATAATGCTGCTGCCTTGTGGCTGCTTCCCACAACAGTAGCTTTAAACCCAGTGCCAATGGTTGCTTATATAGTCACAAGGACTGCAGGGCTGTAAAAGACACAGGCCCTCAAAAAATGCCCTAGGGTAGGGAATTGGCAAGAAAATTCAACACATGAGAAATTTTCAAAAGTCAATAAGAGTACGGAAGTTGAACTCACTCTTTAAAAAAAAAGGAAAAGAAAAAAAGGACATGCCTAAAGCTCAGCATAAGAAATTATTAGCCACATGCGTATCCAACCTCCAAAAAGGTTTCAGCTCACACCAGTCATGACCATCAGCAAAAAGTCTACAAACTATAAATGCTGAAGGGGTTTTAGAGAAGTGTGTACCTTGTAGCTGCTGGTGGGATATAAAGTCGTAACAGCACTAATGCAAACTGAATCGAGCTGCTTGAAAACGTAAAAATTGAGCTACCATATGATGCGGCAGGGCACCTTTTGGGCCTATAACCTAAGACCACCAGAATCGGAAAGACAGAGGCAGGCAAATGTGCACTGCAACAATACTGAAATAGCAAAGACATGGAAGCAAAAAAAAGGTCCATAAACAGGTGAATGGACAAAGAAGAAGTGGTATATGGACAGAATGGAAGAGTAGCCTCGGGAAAAAAATGAACAATGCCGTTTTCAGGACTAGAGTTGAGACTAGAAATAATCATATAAGGTTAAGTAAGACAAAAGGGTATTACAAATATCCTATGATATTATTTATACAAGTTTTCCTAAGATTGCTACCAATGAACATATTTCCACAGAAAAAGACACTCACAGACTTATCAAATAAACTAATGGTTAGCCAAAATGAAAGGTGGGAGGATGGGTAAATTAGGACTATGGGGTTAACATACATATACTAATGTAAGTTAAATGTATATAAACATATAACATATAAATGATATGAATTATATATTCACCAATACCTTCAAAATATACATTCTGTAATCACATACATGGTAACAGGATCCGAAGATGAACAGACATATGTGTGAATCATTGAGCAGATTCTGTACAGCCAGACAATCAAAACACTCTAATCAAATTTACTCCGATAAGAAATAGAAATTAAATTTAAAAAAAAAACATAAGTTAGGAGACATAAACTGCTGGGGGCTTGTCCCAGCATATTGCACTCTAATTTACAAGCTCAGAACACTATCCCCAGGAAGACTCTGTTCTCCTAGTAACAAGACTTGAGAACGCAATAATGCTGCCGCCTTGCGGCTGCTTCCCACAACAGCACTTTAAACCCAGTGCCAATGATTGCTTATATAGTCACAAGGACTGCAGGGCTGTAAATGACACAAGCCCTCAAAATATGCCATGGGGTAGGGAATTGGCAAGAACATTCAACACATGAGAAATTTCCAAGAAGTCAATAAGAGGAGGGAAGTTGTACTCACTCTTTAAAAAAAAAAGGAAAAGAAAAAAAAGGACATGCCTAAAGCTTAGTATAAGGAATTATTAGCCACATACAAATTCAAATTCAAAAACGTTTCAGCTCACACCAGTCATTACCATCAGCAAAATGTCTACAAACTATAAATGCTGAAGGGGTTTTAGAGATCTGTGTACCTTCTAGCTGCTGGTGGGATGTAAAGTGGAAACAGCAGTAACGCAAACTGAATCGAGCTGCTTGAAAAGGTAAAAATTGAGCTACCAAATGATGCGGCAGGGCACCTTTTAGGCCTATAACCTAAGACCACCAAAATTGGAAAGACAGAGGCAGGCAAATATGCACTGCAACAATACTGAAATAGCCAAGATATGGAAGCAAAAAAAAGGTCCATAAACAGATGAATGGACAAAGAAGAAGTGGTATACGGACAGAATGGAATAGTAGCCTCGGGAGAAAAATGAACAATGCTGTTTTCAGGACTACAGTTGAGCCTAGAAAAAATCATATAAGGTTAAGTAAGTCAAAAGGGTATGACAAATATCCTATGATATCATTTATACAAGTTTTCTTAAGATTGCTACCAATGAACATATTTCCACAGAAAAAGACACTCACAGACTTATCAAATAAACTAATGGTTAGCCAAAATGAAAGGTGGGGGGATGGGTAAGTTAGGACTATGGGGTTAACATACATATACTAATGTAAGTTAAATGTATATAAACATATAACATATAAACGATATGAATTATATAATCACCAATACCTTCAAAATATATATTCTGTAATCACATACTTGATAACAGGTTCCGAAGATGAACAGATATATGTATGAATCATTGAGCAGATTCTGTACAGCCAATCAAAACACTCTAATCAAATTTACTCCGATAAGAAATAGAAATTAAATTTAAAAAGCAAACATAAGTTAGGAGACATAAACTTCTGGGGGCTTGTCCCAGCACATTCCACTCTAATTTACAACCTTGGAAAACTACCTCCAGGAAGACTCTGTTGCCCTAGTAACAAGAGATGAGAACGTAATAATGCTGCCGCCTTGTGGCTGTTTCCCACAACAGCAGCTTTAAACCCAGTGCCAAAGGTTGCTTAATAGTCACAAGGACTGAAGGGCTCTAAATGACACCTGCCTTCAAAAAATGCCCTGGGGTAGGAAATAGGCAATAAAATTCAACACATGAGAAACTTTTCAAGAAGTCAATAAGAGGAGGGAAGTTGTACTCACTCTTTAAAAAAAAAGGAAAAGAAAAAAATGACATGCCTAAAGCTCAGTATAAGGAATTATTAGCCACATGCAAATTCAAATTCAAAAAGGTTTCAGGTAACACCAGTCATGACCATCATCAAAAAGTCTACAAACTATAAATGCTGAAGGGGTTTTAGAGGAATGTGTACCTTCTAGCTGCTGGTGGGATGTAAAGAAGTAATACCACTAATGCAAACTGAATGGAGCTGCTTGAAAAGGTAAAAATTGAGTTACCATACGATGCGGCAGGGCACCTTTTGGGCCTATAACCTAAGACCACCAGAATCGGAAAGACAGAGGCAGGCAAATGTGCACTGCAACAATACTGAAATAGCCAAGACATGGAAGCAAAAAAAGGTCCATAAACAGATGAATGGACAAAGACGAAATGGTATACGTACCAAATGGAATAGTAGCCTCTGGAAAAAAATGAACAATGCTGTTTTCAGGACTAGAGTTGAGCCTAGAAATAATCATATAAGGTTAAGTAAGTCAAAAGGGTATGACAAATATCCTATGATATCATTTATACATGTTATCCTAAGATTGCTACCAATGAACATATTTCCACAGAAAAAGACACTCACAGACTTATCATATAAACTAATGGTTAGCCAAAATGAAAGGTGGGAGGATGGGTAAATTAGGACTATGGGGTTAACATACATATACTAATGTATGTTAAATGTATATAAACATATAACATATAAATGATATGAATTATATATTCACCAATACCTTCAAAATATACATTCTGTAATCACATACATGGTAACAGGATCCGAAGATGAACAGACATATGTATGAATCATTGAGCAGATTCTGTACAGCCAGAAAACCACAACACTCTAATCAAATTTACTCCGATAAGAAATAGAAATTAAATTTAAAACACAAACATAAGTTAGGAGACATAAACTTCTGGGGGCTTGTCCCAGGACATTGCACTCTAATTTACAGGCTCGGAACACTACCTCCAGGAAGACTGTGTTGTCCTAGTAACAAGACTTGAGAACGTAATAATGCTGCCGCCTTGTGGCTGCTTCCCACAACAGTAGCTTTAAACCCAGTACCAATGGTTGCTTATATAGTCACAAGGACTGCAGGGCTGTAAAAGACACAGGCCCTCAAAAAATGCCCTGGTGTAGGGAATAGGCAAGGAAATTCAACACATGAGAAATTTTCAAGAAGTCAATAAGAGTACGGAAGTTGTACTCACTCTAAAAAAAAAAGGAAAAGAAAAAAAGGACATGCCTAAAGCTCAGCATAAGGAATTATTAGCCACATGTGTATCCAACCTCCAAAAAGGTTTCAGCTCACACCAGTCATGACCATCAGCAAAAAGTCTACAAACTATAAATGCTGAAGGGGTTTTAGAGAACTGTGTACCTTCTAGCTGCTGTTTGGATGTAAAGTGGTAACAGGAGTAACGCAAACTGAATTGAGCTGCTTGAAAAGGTAAACATTGAGCTACCATATGATGCGGCAGGGCACCTTTTGGGCCTATAACCTAAGACCACCAGAATCGGAAAGACAGAGGCAGGCAAATGTGCACTGCAACAATACTGAAATAGCCAAGATATGGAAGCAAAAAAAAGGTCCATAAACAGATGAATGGACAAAGAAGAAGTGGTATACGGACAGAATGGAATAGTAGCCTCGGGAGAAAAATGAACAATGCTGTTTTCAGGACTAAAGTTGAGCCTAGAAAAAATCATATAAGGTTAAGTAAGTCAAAAGGGTATGACAAATATCCTATGATATCATTTATACAAGTTTTCTTAAGATTGCTACCAATGAACATATTTCCACAGAAAAAGACACTCACAGACTTATCAAATAAACTAATGGTTAGCCAAAATGAAAGGTGGGGGGATGGGTAAGTTAGGACTATGGGGTTAACATACATATACTAATGTAAGTTAAATGTATATAAACATATAACATATAAACGATATGAATTATATAATCACCAATACCTTCAAAATATATATTCTGTGATCACATACATGGTAACAGGATCCGAAGATGAACAGACATATGTATGAATCATTGAGCAGATTCTGTACAGCCAGACAATCAAAACACTCTAATCAAATTTACTCCGATAAGAAATAGAAATTAAATTAAAAAAAAAAACATAAGTTAGGAGACATAAACTTCTGGGGGCTTGTCCCAGCACATTGCACTCTAATTTACAAGCTCAGAACACTACCCCCAGGAAGACTCTGTTCTCCTAGTAACAAGACTTGAGAACGCAATAATGCTGCCGCCTTGTGGCTGCTTCCCACAACAGCACTTTAAACCCAGTGCCAATGACTGCTTATATAGTCACAAGGACTGCAGGGCTGTAAATGACACAAGCCCTCAAAATATGCCCTGGGGTAGGGAATTGGCAAGAACATTCAACACATGAGAAATTTCCAAGAAGTCAATAAGAGGAGGGAAGTTGTACTCACTCTTTAAAAAAAAAAGGAAAAGAAAAAAAGGACATGCCTAAAGCTTAGTATAAGGAATTATGAGCCACATACAAATTCAAATTCAAAAAGGTTTCAGCTCACACCAGTCATTACCATCAGCAAAATGTCTACAAACTATAAATGCTGAAGGGGTTTTAGAGATCTGTGTACCTTCTAGCTGCTGGTGGGATGTAAAGTGGAAACAGCACTAACGCAAACTGAATCGAGCTGCTTGAAAAGGTAAAAATTGAGCTACCAAATGATGGGGCAGGGCACCTTTTGGGCCTATAACCTAAGACCACCAAAATTGGAAAGACAGAGGCAGGCAAATATGCACTGCAACAATACTGAAATAGCCAAGATATGGAAGCAAAAAAAAGGTCCATAAACAGATGAATGGACAAAGAAGAAGTGGTATACGGACAGAATGGAATAGTAGCCTCGGGAGAAAATTGAACAATGCTGTTTTCAGGACTAGAGTTGAGCCTAGAAAAAATCATATAAGGTTAAGTAAGTCAAAAGGGTATGACAAATATCCTATGATATCATTTATACAAGTTTTCTTAAGATTGCTACCAATGAACATATTTCCACAGAAAAAGACACTCACAGACTTATCAAATAAACTAATGGTTAGCCAAAATGAAAGGTGGGGCGATGGGTAATTTAGGACTATGGGGTTAACATACATATACTAATGTAAGTTAAATGTATATAAACATATAACATATAAACGATATGAATTATATAATCACCAATACCTTCAAAATATATATTCTGTGATCACATACATGGTAACAGGATCCGAAGATGAACAGACATATGTATGAATCATTGAACAGATTCTGTACAGCCAGACAATCAAAACACTCTAATCAAATTTACTCCGATAAAAAATACAAATTAAATTTAAAAAACAAACATAAGTAAGGAGACATAAACTTCTGGGGGCTTGTCCCTGCACATTGCACTCTAATTTAAAAGCTCGGAACACTACCTCCAGGAAGACTCTGTTGTCCTAGTAACAAGAGTTGAGAACGTACTAATGCTGCCGCCTTGTGGCTGTCTCCAAAAACAGCAGCTTTAAACCCAATGACAATGGTTGCTTATATAGTCACAAGGACTGCAGGGCTGTAAATGACACAGGCCCTCAAAAATTGCCCTGGGGTAGGGAATAGGCAAGAAAATTCAACACATAAGAAACTTTTCAAGAAATCAATAAGAGGAGGGAAGTTGTACTCACTCTTTTTAAAAAAAAGGAAAAGAAAAAATAGGACATGCCTAAAGCTCAGCATAAGGAATTATTAGCCACATGCGTATCCAACCTCCAAAAAGGTTTCAGCTCACACCAGTCATGACCATCAGCAAAAAGTCTACAAACTATAAATGCTGAAGGGGTTTTAGAGAAGTGTGTACCTTCTAGCTGCTGGTGGGATATAAAGTCGTAACAGCACTAATGCAAACTGAATCGAGCTGCTTGAAAACGTAAAAATTGAGCTACCATATGATGCGGCAGGGCACCTTTTGGGCTTATAACCTAAGACCACCAGAATCGGAAAGACAGAGGCAGGCAAATGTGCACTGCAACAATACTGAAATAGCAAAGACATGGAAGCAAAAAAAAAGGTCCATAAACAGATGAATGGACAAAGACGAAGTGGGATACGTACCAAATGGAATAGTAGCCTCTGGAAAACAATGAACAATGCCGTTTTCAGGACTACAGTTGAGCCTAGAAATAATCATAGAAGGTTAAGTAAGTCAAAAGGGTATGACAAATATCCTATGACATCATTTATACATGTTATCCTAACATTGCTACCAATGAACATATTTCCACAGAAAAAGACACTCACAGACTTATCAAATAAACTAACGGCTAGCCAAAATGAAAGGTGGGAGGATGGGTAAATTAGGACAATGCGGTTAAAATACATATACTAATGTATGTTAAATGTATATAAACATATAACATATGAAATATATAAATAATATAATCACCAATACCTTTAAAATATACATTCTGTAATCACATACATGCTAACAGGTTCGAAGATGAACAGACATATGTATGAATCATTGAGCAGATTCTGTACAGCCAGAAAACCACAACACTCTAATCAAATTTACTCCGATAAGAAATAGAAATTAAATTTAAAAAACAAACATAAGTAAGGTGACATAAACTTCTGGGGGCTTGTCCCAGCACATTCCACTCTAATTTACAACCTTGGAACACTACCTCCAGGAAGACTCTTTTGCACTAGTAACAAGAGTTGAGAACGTAATAATGCTGCCGCCTTGTGGCTGTTTCCCATAACAGCAGCTTTAAACCAAGTGCTAATGGTTGCTTAATAGGCACAAGGACTGCAGGGCTATAAATGACACCTGTCCCCAAAAAATGCCCTGGCGTAGGGAATAGGCAAGAAAATTCAACACATGACAAATGTTTCAAGAAGTCAATATGAAGAGGGAAGTTTTAGTCACTCTTTAAATAAAAAAGGAAAAGGACAAAAAAGGACATGCCTAAAGCTCAGTATAAGGAATTATTAGCCACATGCAAATCCAACTTTCAAAAAGGTTTCAGCTTACACCAGTCAAATGACCATCAGCAAAAAGTCTACAAACTATAAATGCTGAAGGGCTTTTAGAGAACTCTGTACCTTCTAGCTGCTGGTGGAATGTAAAATGGTAACAGCACTAACGAAAACTGAACGGAGCTGCTTTAAAAGGTAAAAATTAAGCTACCATATGATGCTGCAGGGCACCTTTTGGGCCTATAACCTAAGACCACAAGAATCGGAAAGACAGAGGCAGGCAAATGGTACTGCAGCAATATTGAAATTGCCAAGACATGGAAGCAAAAAAAAGGTCCATAATCAGATGAATGGACAAAGAAGAAGTGGTATATGGACAGATCGGAGTATCAGTCACAAAAAAAATAAAACAATGGCATATGCAGCACCACAGATGAGCCTAGAGATAATCACACAATGTGAAGTAAGTCAGAATGCGAAAGACAAATGCCCTATGATGTCCCTTATGTTATCTGAAAATTCATAAAAATGAACATATTTCCTAGAGAAAGGCAATCTCAGATTGAGAAGACAAACTTATGGTTAAGCCATAGAAAAGGTGTGAGGAATGGATAAATTAGGATATTGGGGTTAACACACATATATTAATACATATAAAATATATAATCCCCAAAGACCTATGGAATACCAAAAGTGGTCTACTCAACACTCTGTAACAACCTACATGGGAAAGGACCCAAAGATCAACAGATATATGTGTATATGTGTAAATGAACAAGATTCTGTACACCTAGAAAAAAAGACATTTTTCAATCAAATTTGCTCTGATAAAAACTACAACTTAAAGACACAAACAAGAATTACGGAGGCTAAAACTTACGGGGGTTTGTCCTGGCACATTCCACTCTAATCTGCAACCTAAAAGCACAACTTGCAGCAAGGTTCTGTTTGCCTAGCAAGCAGAGTTGGCAACATGGAAATGCTGCCACCCTAAGGCTGTTTCCTCAAACAGCAGCTTTAAATCTACTGCTAATGGTCACTAATATTCACAAGGACTGCAGGGCTGTAAATGACTCATGCCCTCAAAAAATGTCCTGGGGTAGGGAATGGCCAAAAAAATCGAAACGTGGCAAATTTTTCAAGAAGGCAATTTGAAGTTGTAACTTTAGCTCCATCTTAAAAAAAAATGAAAAGAACATTGATAAACGCAAAACATCAGGAATTATGAGACGCATGCAAATCCAATCTACACAAAGCTATCACCTCACACCAGTCAGAATGACCATCAGCAAAATGTCAACAAACAGAGCATTAACCAAGATGGCGGAGTAGAAGGACGTGCTCTCACTCCCTCTTGCGAGAGCACCAGAATCACAACTGGCTGCTGGACAATCACTGACAGGAAGACCCTGGACTACACCAAGGAGGATACCGCACGTCCAAGGACAGAGGAGAAGCCACAGTGAGACGGTAGGAGGGCGCAATCAGAGTAAAATCAAATCCCATAACTGCTGGGTGGGTGACTCAGAGACTGGCGAACACTTATACCACAGAAGTCCACCCACTGGAGTGAAGGTTCTGAGCCCCACGTCAGGCTTCCCAACCTGGGGGTCCTGCAACGGGAGGAGGAATTCCTAGAGAATCAGACTTTGAAGCCTAGTGGGAATTGATTGCAGGACTTCTACAGGACTGGGGGAAACAGAGACCCCACTCTTGGAGGGCACACACAAAGTAGTGTGCGCATCGGGACCCAGGGGAAGGAGCAGTGACCCTGGGGGAGACTGAACCAGACCTACCTGCTGGTGTTTGGGGGTCTCCTGCAGAGGCGGGGCGTGGCTCTGTTTCACCGTGGGGACAAGGACACTGGCAGCGGAGGTTCTGGGAAGTGCTCCTTGGCGTGAGCCCTCCCAGAGTCTGCCATTAACCCCACCAAAGAGCCCAGGTAGGCTCCAGTGTTGGGTTGCCTCAGGCAAAACAACCAACAGGGAGGGAACCCAGCCCCACCCATCAACAGTCAAGTGGATTAAAGTTTTACTGAGCTCTGACCGCCACAGCAACAGTCAGCTCTACCCACCACCAGAGCCTCCCATCAAGCCTCTTAGATAGCCTCAACCACCAGAGGGCAGACAGCAGAAACAAGAAAAACGACAATCCTGCAGCCTGTGGACCAAAAACCACAGTTACAGAAAGATAGACAAGATGAAAAGGCAGAGGGCTAGGTACCAGATGAAGGAACAAGAAAAAACCCCAGAAAAACAACTAAATGAAGTGGAGATAGGCAACCTTCCAGAAAAAGAATTCAGAATAATGATAGTGAAGATGATCCAGGACCTCGGAATAAGAATGGAGGCAAAGATTGAGAAGATGCAAGAAATGATTAACAAAGACCTAGAAGAATTAAAGAACAAACAAACAGAGATGACCAATACAATAACTGAAATGAAAACTACGCTAGAAGGAATCAATAGCAGAATAACTGAGGCAGAAGAACGGATAAGTGACCTGGAAGACAGAATGGTGGAATTCACTGCTGCGGAACAGAATAAAGAAAAAAGAATGAAAAGAAATGAAGACAGCCTGAGAGACCTCTGGGACAACATTAAATGCAACAACATTCGCATTATAGGGGTCCCAGAAGGAGAAGAGAGAGAGAAAGGACCAGAGAAAATATTTGAAGAGATTATAGTCGAAAACTTCCCTAACATGGGAAAGGAAATAGCCACCCAAGTCCAGGAAGCGCAGAGAGTCCCATACAGGATAAACCCAAGGAGAAACACGCCGAGACACATAGTAATCAAAGTGGCAAAAATTAAAGACAAAGAAAAATTATTGAAAGCAGCAAGGGAAAAACGACAAATAACATACAAGGGAACTCCCATAAGGTTAACAGCTGATTTCTCAGCAGAAACTCTACAAGCCAGAAGGGAGTGGCATGATATACTTAAAGTGATGAAAGGGAAGAACCTACAACCAAGATTACTCTACCCGGCAAGGATCTCATCTAGATTTGATGGAGAAATCAAAAGCTTTACAGACAAGCAAAAGCTACGAGAATTCAGCACCACCAAACCAGCTCTACAACAAATGCTAAAGGAACTTCTCTAAGTGGGAAACACAAGAGAAGAAAAGGACCTACAAAAACAAACCCAAAACAATTAAGAAAATGGTCATAGGAACATACATATCGATAATTACCTTAAACGTGAATGGATTAAATGCCCCAACCAAAAGACATAGACTGGCTGAATGGATACAAAAACAAGACCCATATATATGCTATCTACAAGAGACCCACTTTAGACCTAGGGACACATACAGACTGAAAGTGAGGCGATGGAAAAGGATATTCCATGCAAATGGAAATCAAAAGAAAGCTGGAGTAGCTATACTCATATCAGATAAAATAGACTTTAAAATAAAGAATGTTACAAGAGACAAGGAAGGACACTACATAATGATTAAGGGATCAATCCAAGAAGAAGATATAACAATTATAAATATATATGCACCCAACATAGGAGCACCTCAATACATAAGGCAACTGCTAACAGCTATAAAAGAGGAGATCGACAGTAACACAATCATAGTGGGGGACTTTAACACCTCACTTACACCAATGGACAGATCATCCAAAATGAAAATGAATAAGGAAACAGAAGCTTTAAATGACACAACAGACCAGTTAGATTTAACTGGTATATATAGGACATTCCATCCAAAACCAGCAGATTACACGTTCTTCTCAAGTGCGCACGGAACATTCTCCAGGATAGATCACATCTTGGGTCACAAATCAAGCCTCAGTAAATTTAAGAAAATTGAAATCATATCAAGCATCTTTTCGGACCACAACGCTATGAGATTAGAAATGAATTACAGGGAAAAAAACGTAAAACAGGAAAAAAACGTAAAACAGACAAACACGTGGAGGCTAAACAATACGTTACTAAATAACCAAGAGATCACTGAAGAAATCAGAGAGGAAATCAAAAAATACCTAGAGACAAATGACAATGAAAACACGACGACCCAAAACCTATGGGATGCAGCAAAAGCAGTTCTAAGAGGGAAGTTGATAGCTATACAAGCCTATCTCAGGAAACAAGAAAAATCTCAAGTAAACAATCTAACCTTACACCTAAAGAAACTAGAGAAAGAAGAACAAACAAAACCCAAAGTTAGCAGAAGGAAAGAAATCATAAAGATCAGAGCAGAAATAAATGAAATAGAAACAAAGAAAACAATAGCAAAGATCAATAAAACTAAAAGTCGGTTCTTTGAGAAGATAAACAAAATTGATAAGCCATTAGCCCAGACTCATCAAGAAAAAGAGGGAGAGGACTCAAATCAATAAAATCAGAAATGAAAAAGGAGAAGTTACAACAGACACCGCAGAAATACAAAGCATCCTAAGAGACTACTACGAGCAACTTTACGCCAATAAAATGGACAACCTGGAAGAAATGGACACATTTTTAGAAAGGTATAACCTTCCAAGACTGAACCAGGAAGAAACAGAAAATATGAACAGACCAATCACAAGTAATGAAATTGAAACTGTGATTAAAAATCTTCCAACAAACAAAAGTCCAGGACCAGATGGCTTCACAGGTGAATTCTATCAAACATTTAGAGAAGAGCTAAGACCTATCCTTCTCAAACTCTTCCAAAAATTGCAGAGGAAGGAACACTCCCAAACTCATTCTATGAGGCCACCATCACCCTGATACCAAAACCAGACAAAGACACTACAAAAAAAGAAAATTACAGACCAATATCACTGATGAATATAGATGCAAAAATCCTCAACAAAACACTAGCAAACAGAATCCAACAACACATTAAAAGGATCATACACCACGATCAAGTGGGATTTATCCCAGGGATGCAAGGATTCGTCAATATACGCAAATCAATCAATGTGATACACCATCTTAACAAATTGAAGAATAAAAACCATATGATCATCTCAATAGATGCAGAAAAAGCTTTTGACAAAATTCAACACCCATTTATGATAAAAACTCTCCAGAAAGTGGGCATAGAGGGAACCTACCTCAACATAATAAAGGCCATATATGACAAACCCACAGCAAACATCATTCTCAAAGGTGAAAAACTGAAAGCATTTCCTCTAAGATCAGGAACGAGACAAGGATGTCCACTCTCACCGCTATTATTCAACATAGTTCTGGAAGTCCTATGCACGGCAATCAGAGAAGAAAAAGAAATAAAAGGAATACAAATTGGAAAAGAGGAGGTAAAACTGTCACTGTTTGCGGATGACATGATACTATACATAGAGAATCCTAAAACTGCCACCAGAAAACTGCTAGAGCTAATGAATGAATATGGTAAAGTTGCAGGATACAAAATGAATGCACAGAAATCTCTTGCATTCCTATACACTAATGATGAAAAATCTGAAAGAGAAATTATGGAAACACTCCCATTTACCATTGCAACAAAAAGAATAAAATACCTAGGAGTAAACCTACCTAGGGAGACAAAAGACCTGTATGCAGAAAACTATAAGACACTGATGAAAGAAATTAAAGATGATACCAACAGATGGAGAGATATACCATGTTCTTGGATTGGAAGAATCAACATTGTGATAATGAGTATACTACCCAAAGCAATATACAGATTCAACGCAATCCCTATCAAATTACCAATGGCATTTTTTACGGAGCTAGAACAAATCATCTTAAAATTTGTATGGAGTCACAAAAGACCCCGAATAGCCAAAGCAGTCTTGAGGGAAAAAAATGGAGCTGGAGGAATCAGACTCCCTGACTTCAGACTATACTACAAAGCTACAGTAATCAAGACAATATGGTACTGGCACAAAAACAGAAACATAGATCAATGGAACAAGATAGCAAGCCCACAGATTAACCCACGCACCTATGGTCAACTAATCTATGACAAAGGAGGCAAAGATATACAATGGAGAAAAGACAGTCTCTTCAATAAGTGGTGCTGGGAAAACTGGACAGCTACATGCAAAAGAATGAAATTAGAATACTCCCTAACACCATACACAAAAATAAACTCAAAATGGATTAGAGACCTAAATATAAGACTGGACACTATAAAACCCTTAGAGGAAAACATAGGAAGAACACTCTTTGACATAAATCACAGCAAGATCTTTTTTGATCCACCTCCTAGAGTAATGGAAATAAAAACAAAAATAAACAAATGGGACCTAATGAAACCTCAAAGCTTTTGCACAGCAAAGGAAACCATAAACAAGACGAAAAGACAACCCTCGGAATGGGAGAAAATATTTGCAAACGAATCAACGGACAAAGGATTAATCTCCAAAATATATAAACAGCTCATTCAGCTCAATATTAAAGAAACAAACACCCCAATCCAAAAATGGGCAGAAGACCTAAGTAGACATTTCTCCAAAGAAGACATACAGACGGCCACGAAGCACATGAAAAGATGCTCAACATCGCTAATTATTAGAGAAATGCAAATCAAAACTACAATGAGGTATCACCTCACTCCTGTTAGAATGGGCATCATCAGAAAATCTACAAACAACAAATGCTGGAGAGGGTGTGGAGAAAAGGGAACCCTCTTGCACTGTTGGTGGGAATGTAAATTGATACAGCCACTATGGAGAACAATATGGAGGTTCCTTAAAAAACTAAAAATAGAATTACCATATGACCCAGCAATCCCACTACTGAGCATATACCCAGAGAAAACCGTAATTCAAAAAGACACATGCACCCGAATGTTCATTGCAGCACTATTTACAATAGCCAGGTCATGGAAGCAACCTAAATGCCCATCAACAGACGAATGGATAAAGAAGTTGTGGTACATATATACAATGGAATATTACTCAGCCATAAAAAGGAACGAAATTGAGTCATTTGTTGAGAAGTGGATGGATCTAGAGACTGTCATACAGAGTGAAGTAAGTCACAAAGAGAAAAACAAATATCGTATATTAATGCATGTATGTGGAACCCAGAAAAATGGTACAGATGAGCCGGTTTGCAGGGCAGAAGTTGAGACACAGATGTAGAGAATGGACATATGGACACCAAGGGGGGAAAACTGCGGTGGGGTGGGGATGGTGGTGTGCTGAATTGGGCGATTGGGATTGACATGTATACACTGATGTGTATAAAATTGATGCCTAATAAGAACCTGCAGTATAAAAAAACAAACAAACAAAACAACTAATACTAAACTTTCATTGGGTTATTTGTATGGAAATAGGTTAATATAAATGTTTCAGACATTACATGAAATTTCTAAAAATCTTATATTTGTATTTGTATGGAAATATGTATGGAAATATGTTAATATAAATGTTTCAGACATTACATGAAATTTCTAAAAATCTTATATGTTCTGGTATAATGTTATAAGTAATAATCCTAGTTATTACTTTAAAATGTATATCTCAGAAATAACTAATTTTCTTGTCAACTGCATTATTATGAACTTTCATCAAATCTTTAACTGTGGTCATTTTTAAGTCTTTTCTCATTTACAGACAGTTCTGGGTGTACTCTGATGCTTTGGCAAATATGTTCCTATTAAAGGGTTTCATCTTCAAGAAATTCATGGAAAAGACTCTGACAAGTACAAGTTTCTGGTAACTGACTGCACTGCTGAACTGAATGAATAAGCATTTTCAGAACTCTAATGAAAAACTGATGAACTCAAAAAAGTGCTAACAAAAGATCAAGATGAAAACAAAAATTTAATTACATGGGACTGAGTGAACTGATGAGGATGAGTATAATTTTTGTGACTTTCTGTCTGAATTAAAAAAAAATCCCACAAGGACTCAGAGGCAAAGAATATACAAATCAATTTTCACTGCAAAGTAAAGGAGCTGTTACAGTGGAGGATTACTGGACTGAATGTCAATATTATGACATAGTATGAGTGTGTTTCAGGTTTGGTAACTGCAATCATTGTTGCTTTTGTTGTGGTCATCCATGTACAATGCTTACTGTCAGTCTATTTATCTCTTGTAAAAATAAAATACACTGTGTGTGTGTGAAAAAAAATGTCAACAAACAATAGGTGCTGAAGCAGTTGTGGAGAAAAGCGTAACCTCTCGGTCTAAGTGGGATGTAAACTGGTAATGGCCAAATAATAAGAACAGGACGGCAGTGCGTTTAAAGGTAAAAATTGAGTCACCATATGATCTGGAAGGCCCACTATTGGGCCTGTCACCTGTGAAAGCCAGAATCAAAAAGGCACGGGATGGAAAACCGTGTATTGCAGCAGTACTTACAATAGCCAAAACATGGAAGCAAACAAAATGTCCATCAACAGATAAATGGACAAAGAAGAAGTGGTACACATACCGAATGGAAGAGTAGCCTCGGGAAAAAAATGAACAATGCCGTTTTCAGGACTACACATGAGCCTAGAAATAATCATATTAGCTTAAGTAAGTCAAGAGGGAATGACAAATATCCTATGATATCATGTATACATGTTATCCTAAGATTGCTACCAATGAACATATTTCCACAGAAAAAGACACTCACAGACTTATAAAACAAACTAAGGGTTAGCCAAAATGAAAGGTGGGAGGATGGATAAATAAGGACTATGGGGTAACATAGATATAGTAATGTATGTTAAATGTATATAAACATATAACATATAAACTCTATGAATTATTTAGTCACCAATACATATAAAATATATAATGACAAAACACCTACCAAATACCAAGGGAGGTCTACTCAACATTCTGTAATAACATACAAGGTAACAGAATCCGAAGATGAACAGACATACGTATGAATCATTGAGCAGATTCTGTACAGCCAGAAAACCACAACACTCCGATAAGAAATAGAAATTAAATTTAAAAAACAAACATAACTAAGGCGACATAAAGTTCTGGGGGCTTGTCCCAGCACATTCCACTCTAATATACAACCTTGGAACTCTACCTCCAGGAAGATTCTTTTGCACTAGTAACAAGAGCTGAGAACGTAATAATGCTGCTGCCTTGTGGCTGTATCCCACAACAGCAGCTTTAAACCAAGTGCTAATGGTTGCTTAATAGTCACAAGGACTGCAGGGCTGTAAATGACACCTGTCCTCAAAAAATGCCCTGGGATAGGGAATAGGCAAGAAAATTCAACACCTGACAAATTTTTCAAGAAGTCAATAGGAAGAGGGAAGTTGTAATCACTCTTTAAAAAAAAAAGGAAAAGAAAAAAAAGGAGATGCCTAAAGCTCAGTATAAGGAATTATTAGCCACATGCAAAGGCAACGTGAAAAAAGTTTCAACTCACACCAGTCAAATGACCATCAGCAAAAAGTCTACAAACTATAAATGCTGAAGGGGTTTTAGAGACCTCTCATCCTTCTAGCTGCTGGTGGGATGTAAAGTGGTAACAGCACTAACGAAAACTGAATGGAGCTGCTTTAAAAGGTAAAAATTGAGCTACCATATGATGCAGCAGGGCACGTTTTGGGCCTATAACCTAAGACCACCAGAATCGGAAAGACAGAGGCAGGCAAATGTGCACTGCAGCAATACTGAAATAGCCAACACATGGAAGCAAAAAAAAGTTCCATAAACAGAAGAATGGACAAAGAAGAAGTGGTATATGGACAGAATGGAATAGTAGTAGCCTTGGGAAAAAAATGAACAATGCCGTTTTCAGGACTACAAATGAGCCTAGAAATAATCATATAAGGTTAAGTAAGTCAAAAAGGTATGACAAATATCCTATGATATCATGCGTACATGTTATCCTAAGATTGCTACCAATGAACATATGTCTACAGAAAAAGACAATCACAGATTTACAAAACAAACTAATGGTTAGCCAAAATGAAAGGTGGGAGGATGGATAAATTAGGACTATGGGGCTAACATACATATACTAATGTATATTAAATGTATATAAACATATAACATATAAACTATATGAATTATATAGTCGCCAATACATATAAAATATATAGTGACAAAACACCTACCAAATACCAAGGGAGGTCTACTCAACATTCTGTAATAACATACAAGGTAACAGGATCCGAAGATGAACAGACATCTGTATGAATCATTGAGCAGATTCTGTACAGCCAGAAAACCACAACACTCTAATCAAATTTACTCCGATAAGAAATAGAAATTAAATTTAAAAAACAAACATAAGTAAGGTGACATAAACTTCTGGGGGCTTGTCCCAGCACATTCCACTCTAATTTACAACCTTGGAACACTACCTCCAGGAAGACTCTTTTGCACTAGTAACAAGAGTTGAGAACGTAATAATGCTGCCGCCTTGTGGCTGTTTCCCATAACAGCAGCTTTAAACCAAGTGCTAATGGTTGCTTAATAGGCACAAGGACTGCAGGGCTATAAATGACACCTGTCCCCAAAAAATGCCCTGGCGTAGGGAATAGGCAAGAAAATTCAACACATGACAAATGTTTCAAGAAGTCAATATGAAGAGGGAAGTTTTAGTCACTCTTTAAATAAAAAAGGAAAAGGACAAAAAAGGACATGCCTAAAGCTCAGTATAAGGAATTATTAGCCACATGCAAATCCAACTTCCAAAAAGGTTTCAGCTTACACCAGTCAAATGACCATCAGCAAAAAGTCTACAAACTATAAATGCTGAAGGGCTTTTAGAGAACTCTGTACCTTCTAGCTGCTGGTGGAATGTAAAATGGTAACAGCACTAACGAAAACTGAACGGAGCTGCTTTAAAAGGTAAAAATTAAGCTACCATATGATGCTGCAGGGCACCTTTTGGGCCTATAACCTAAGACCACAAGAATCGGAAAGACAGAGGCAGGCAAATGGTACTGCAGCAATATTGAAATTGCCAAGACATGGAAGCAAAAAAAAGGTCCATAATCAGATGAATGGACAAAGAAGAAGTGGTATATGGACAGATCGGAGTATCAGTCACAAAAAAAATAAAACAATGGCATATGCAGCACCACAGATGAGCCTAGAGATAATCACACAATGTGAAGTAAGTCAGAATGCGAAAGACAAATGCCCTATGATGTCCCTTATGTTATCTGAAAATTCATAAAAATGAACATATTTCCTAGAGAAAGGCAATCTCAGATTGAGAAGACAAACTTATGGTTAAGCCATAGAAAAGGTGTGAGGAATGGATAAATTAGGATATTGGGGTTAACACACATATATTAATACATATAAAATATATAATCCCCAAAGACCTATGGAATACCAAAAGTGGTCTACTCAACACTCTGTAACAACCTACATGGGAAAGGACCCAAAGATCAACAGATATATGTGTATATGTGTAAATGAACAAGATTCTGTACACCTAGAAAAAAAGACATTTTTCAATCAAATTTGCTCTGATAAAAACTACAACTTAAAGACACAAACAAGAATTACGGAGGCTAAAACTTACGGGGGTTTGTCCTGGCACATTCCACTCTAATCTGCAACCTAAAAGCACAACTTGCAGCAAGGTTCTGTTTGCCTAGCAAGCAGAGTTGGCAACATGGAAATGCTGCCACCCTAAGGCTGTTTCCTCAAACAGCAGCTTTAAATCTACTGCTAATGGTCACTAATATTCACAAGGACTGCAGGGCTGTAAATGACTCATGCCCTCAAAAAATGTCCTGGGGTAGGGAATGGCCAAAAAAATCGAAACGTGGCAAATTTTTCAAGAAGGCAATTTGAAGTTGTAACTTTAGCTCCATCTTAAAAAAAAATGAAAAGAACATTGATAAACGCAAAACATCAGGAATTATGAGACGCATGCAAATCCAATCTACACAAAGCTATCACCTCACACCAGTCAGAATGACCATCAGCAAAATGTCAACAAACAGAGCATTAACCAAGATGGCGGAGTAGAAGGACGTGCTCTCACTCCCTCTTGCGAGAGCACCAGAATCACAACTGGCTGCTGGACAATCACTGACAGGAAGACCCTGGACTACACCAAGGAGGATACCGCACGTCCAAGGACAGAGGAGAAGCCACAGTGAGACGGTAGGAGGGCGCAATCAGAGTAAAATCAAATCCCATAACTGCTGGGTGGGTGACTCAGAGACTGGCGAACACTTATACCACAGAAGTCCACCCACTGGAGTGAAGGTTCTGAGCCCCACGTCAGGCTTCCCAACCTGGGGGTCCTGCAACGGGAGGAGGAATTCCTAGAGAATCAGACTTTGAAGCCTAGTGGGAATTGATTGCAGGACTTCTACAGGACTGGGGGAAACAGAGACCCCACTCTTGGAGGGCACACACAAAGTAGTGTGCGCATCGGGACCCAGGGGAAGGAGCAGTGACCCTGGGGGAGACTGAACCAGACCTACCTGCTGGTGTTTGGGGGTCTCCTGCAGAGGCGGGGCGTGGCTCTGTTTCACCGTGGGGACAAGGACACTGGCAGCGGAGGTTCTGGGAAGTGCTCCTTGGCGTGAGCCCTCCCAGAGTCTGCCATTAACCCCACCAAAGAGCCCAGGTAGGCTCCAGTGTTGGGTTGCCTCAGGCAAAACAACCAACAGGGAGGGAACCCAGCCCCACCCATCAACAGTCAAGTGGATTAAAGTTTTACTGAGCTCTGACCGCCACAGCAACAGTCAGCTCTACCCACCACCAGAGCCTCCCATCAAGCCTCTTAGATAGCCTCAACCACCAGAGGGCAGACAGCAGAAACAAGAAAAACGACAATCCTGCAGCCTGTGGACCAAAAACCACAGTTACAGAAAGATAGACAAGATGAAAAGGCAGAGGGCTATGTACCAGATGAAGGAACAAGAAAAAACCCCAGAAAAACAACTAAATGAAGTGGAGATAGGCAACCTTCCAGAAAAAGAATTCAGAATAATGATAGTGAAGATGATCCAGGACCTCGGAATAAGAATGGAGGCAAAGATTGAGAAGATGCAAGAAATGATTAACAAAGACCTAGAAGAATTAAAGAACAAACAAACAGAGATGACCAATACAATAACTGAAATGAAAACTACGCTAGAAGGAATCAATAGCAGAATAACTGAGGCAGAAGAACGGATAAGTGACCTGGAAGACAGAATGGTGGAATTCACTGCTGCGGAACAGAATAAAGAAAAAAGAATGAAAAGAAATGAAGACAGCCTGAGAGACCTCTGGGACAACATTAAATGCAACAACATTCGCATTATAGGGGTCCCAGAAGGAGAAGAGAGAGAGAAAGGACCAGAGAAAATATTTGAAGAGATTATAGTCGAAAACTTCCCTAACATGGGAAAGGAAATAGCCACCCAAGTCCAGGAAGCGCAGAGAGTCCCATACAGGATAAACCCAAGGAGAAACACGCCGAGACACATAGTAATCAAAGTGGCAAAAATTAAAGACAAAGAAAAATTATTGAAAGCAGCAAGGGAAAAACGACAAATAACATACAAGGGAACTCCCATAAGGTTAACAGCTGATTTCTCAGCAGAAACTCTACAAGCCAGAAGGGAGTGGCATGATATACTTAAAGTGATGAAAGGGAAGAACCTACAACCAAGATTACTCTACCCGGCAAGGATCTCATCTAGATTTGATGGAGAAATCAAAAGCTTTACAGACAAGCAAAAGCTACGAGAATTCAGCACCACCAAACCAGCTCTACAACAAATGCTAAAGGAACTTCTCTAAGTGGGAAACACAAAAGAAGAAAAGGACCTACAAAAACAAACCCAAAACAATTAAGAAAATGGTCATAGGAACATACATATCGATAATTACCTTAAACGTGAATGGATTAAATGCCCCAACCAAAAGACATAGACTGGCTGAATGGATACAAAAACAAGACCCATATATATGCTATCTACAAGAGACCCACTTTAGACCTAGGGACACATACAGACTGAAAGTGAGGCGATGGAAAAGGATATTCCATGCAAATGGAAATCAAAAGAAAGCTGGAGTAGCTATACTCATATCAGATAAAATAGACTTTAAAATAAAGAATGTTACAAGAGACAAGGAAGGACACTACATAATGATCAAGGGATCAATCCAAGAAGAAGATATAACAATTATAAATATATATGCACCCAACATAGGAGCACCTCAATACATAAGGCAACTGCTAACAGCTATAAAAGAGGAGATCGACAGTAACACAATCATAGTGGGGGACTTTAACACCTCACTTACACCAATGGACAGATCATCCAAAATGAAAATGAATAAGGAAACAGAAGCTTTAAATGACACAACAGACCAGTTAGATTTAACTGGTATATATAGGACATTCCATCCAAAACCAGCAGATTACACGTTCTTCTCAAGTGCGCACGGAACATTCTCCAGGATAGATCACATCTTGGGTCACAAATCAAGCCTCAGTAAATTTAAGAAAATTGAAATCATATCAAGCATCTTTTCGGACCACAACGCTATGAGATTAGAAATGAATTACAGGGAAAAAAACGTAAAACAGACAAACACGTGGAGGCTAAACAATACGTTACTAAATAACCAAGAGATCACTGAAGAAATCAGAGAGGAAATCAAAAAATACCTAGAGACAAATGACAATGAAAACACGACGACCCAAAACCTATGGGATGCAGCAAAAGCAGTTCTAAGAGGGAAGTTGATAGCTATACAAGCCTATCTCAGGAAACAAGAAAAATCTCAAGTAAACAATCTAACCTTACACCTAAAGAAACTAGAGAAAGAAGATCAAACAAAACCCAAAGTTAGCAGAAGGAAAGAAATCATAAAGATCAGAGCAGAAATAAATGAAATAGAAACAAAGAAAACAATAGCAAAGATCAATAAAACTAAAAGTCGGTTCTTTGAGAAGATAAACAAAATTGATAAGCCATTAGCCCAGACTCATCAAGAAAAAGAGGGAGAGGACTCAAATCAATAAAATCAGAAATGAAAAAGGAGAAGTTACAACAGACACCGCAGAAATACAAAGCATCCTAAGAGACTACTACGAGCAACTTTACGCCAATAAAATGGACAACCTGGAAGAAATGGACACATTTTTAGAAAGGTATAACCTTCCAAGACTGAACCAGGAAGAAACAGAAAATATGAACAGACCAATCACAAGTAATGAAATTGAAACTGTGATTAAAAATCTTCCAACAAACAAAAGTCCAGGACCAGATGGCTTCACAGGTGAATTCTATCAAACATTTAGAGAAGAGCTAAGACCTATCCTTCTCAAACTCTTCCAAAAATTGCAGAGGAAGGAACACTCCCAAACTCATTCTATGAGGCCACCATCACCCTGATACCAAAACCAGACAAAGACACTACAAAAAAAGAAAATTACAGACCAATATCACTGATGAATATAGATGCAAAAATCCTCAACAAAACACTAGCAAACAGAATCCAACAACACATTAAAAGGATCATACACCACGATCAAGTGGGATTTATCCCAGGGATGCAAGGATTCGTCAATATACGCAAATCAATCAATGTGATACACCATCTTAACAAATTGAAGAATAAAAACCATATGATCATCTCAATAGATGCAGAAAAAGCTTTTGACAAAATTCAACACCCATTTATGATAAAAACTCTCCAGAAAGTGGGCATAGAGGGAACCTACCTCAACATAATAAAGGCCATATATGACAAACCCACAGCAAACATCATTCTCAAAGGTGAAAAACTGAAAGCATTTCCTCTAAGATCAGGAACGAGACAAGGATGTCCACTCTCACCGCTATTATTCAACATAGTTCTGGAAGTCCTATGCACGGCAATCAGAGAAGAAAAAGAAATAAAAGGAATACAAATTGGAAAAGAGGAGGTAAAACTGTCACTGTTTGCGGATGACATGATACTATACATAGAGAATCCTAAAACTGCCACCAGAAAACTGCTAGAGCTAATGAATGAATATGGTAAAGTTGCAGGATACAAAATGAATGCACAGAAATCTCTTGCATTCCTATACACTAATGATGAAAAATCTGAAAGAGAAATTATGGAAACACTCCCATTTACCATTGCAACAAAAAGAATAAAATACCTAGGAGTAAACCTACCTAGGGAGACAAAAGACCTGTATGCAGAAAACTATAAGACACTGATGAAAGAAATTAAAGATGATACCAACAGATGGAGAGATATACCATGTTCTTGGATTGGAAGAATCAACATTGTGATAATGAGTATACTACCCAAAGCAATATACAGATTCAACGCAATCCCTATCAAATTACCAATGGCATTTTTTACGGAGCTAGAACAAATCATCTTAAAATTTGTATGGAGTCACAAAAGACCCCGAATAGCCAAAGCAGTCTTGAGGGAAAAAAATGGAGCTGGAGGAATCAGACTCCCTGACTTCAGACTATACTACAAAGCTACAGTAATCAAGACAATATGGTACTGGCACAAAAACAGAAACATAGATCAATGGAACAAGATAGCAAGCCCACAGATTAACCCACGCACCTATGGTCAACTAATCTATGACAAAGGAGGCAAAGATATACAATGGAGAAAAGACAGTCTCTTCAATAAGTGGTGCTGGGAAAACTGGACAGCTACATGCAAAAGAATGAAATTAGAATACTCCCTAACACCATACACAAAAATAAACTCAAAATGGATTAGAGACCTAAATATAAGACTGGACACTATAAAACCCTTAGAGGAAAACATAGGAAGAACACTCTTTGACATAAATCACAGCAAGATCTTTTTTGATCCACCTCCTAGAGTAATGGAAATAAAAACAAAAATAAACAAATGGGACCTAATGAAACCTCAAAGCTTTTGCACAGCAAAGGAAACCATAAACAAGACGAAAAGACAACCCTCGGAATGGGAGAAAATATTTGCAAACGAATCAACGGACAAAGGATTAATCTCCAAAATATATAAACAGCTCATTCAGCTCAATATTAAAGAAACAAACACCCCAATCCAAAAATGGGCAGAAGACCTAAGTAGACATTTCTCCAAAGAAGACATACAGACGGCCACGAAGCACATGAAAAGATGCTCAACATCGCTAATTATTAGAGAAATGCAAATCAAAACTACAATGAGGTATCACCTCACTCCTGTTAGAATGGGCATCATCAGAAAATCTACAAACAACAAATGCTGGAGAGGGTGTGGAGAAAAGGGAACCCTCTTGCACTGTTGGTGGGAATGTAAATTGATACAGCCACTATGGAGAACAATATGGAGGTTCCTTAAAAAACTAAAAATAGAATTACCATATGACCCAGCAATCCCACTACTGAGCATATACCCAGAGAAAACCGTAATTCAAAAAGACACATGCACCCGAATGTTCATTGCAGCACTATTTACAATAGCCAGGTCATGGAAGCAACCTAAATGCCCATCAACAGACGAATGGATAAAGAAGTTGTGGTACATATATACAATGGAATATTACTCAGCCATAAAAAGGAACGAAATTGAGTCATTTGTTGAGAAGTGGATGGATCTAGAGACTGTCATACAGAGTGAAGTAAGTCACAAAGAGAAAAACAAATATCGTATATTAATGCATGTATGTGGAACCCAGAAAAATGGTACAGATGAGCCGGTTTGCAGGGCAGAAGTTGAGACACAGATGTAGAGAATGGACATATGGACACCAAGGGGGGAAAACTGCGGTGGGGTGGGGATGGTGGTGTGCTGAATTGGGCGATTGGGATTGACATGTATACACTGATGTGTATAAAATTGATGCCTAATAAGAACCTGCAGTATAAAAAAACAAACAAACAAAACAACTAATACTAAACTTTCATTGGGTTATTTGTATGGAAATAGGTTAATATAAATGTTTCAGACATTACATGAAATTTCTAAAAATCTTATATTTGTATTTGTATGGAAATATGTATGGAAATATGTTAATATAAATGTTTCAGACATTACATGAAATTTCTAAAAATCTTATATGTTCTGGTATAATGTTATAAGTAATAATCCTAGTTATTACTTTAAAATGTATATCTCAGAAATAACTAATTTTCTTGTCAACTGCATTATTATGAACTTTCATCAAATCTTTAACTGTGGTCATTTTTAAGTCTTTTCTCATTTACAGACAGTTCTGGGTGTACTCTGATGCTTTGGCAAATATGTTCCTATTAAAGGGTTTCATCTTCAAGAAATTCATGGAAAAGACTCTGACAAGTACAAGTTTCTGGTAACTGACTGCACTGCTGAACTGAATGAATAAGCATTTTCAGAACTCTAATGAAAAACTGATGAACTCAAAAAAGTGCTAACGAAAGATCAAGATGAAAACAAAAATTAATTACATGGGACTGAGTGAACTGATGAGGATGAGTATAATTTTTGTGACTTTCTGTCTGAATTTAAAAAAAAATCCCACAAGGACTCAGAGGCAAAGAATATACAAATCAATTTTCACTGCAAAGTAAAGGAGCTGTTACAGTGGAGGATTACTGGACTGAATGTCAATATTATGACATAGTATGAGTGTCTTTCAGGTTTGGTAACTGCAATCATTGTTGCTTTTGTTGTGGTCATCCATGTACAATGCTTAGTGTCAGTCTATTTATCTCTTGTAAAAATAAAATACACTGTGTGTGTGTGAAAAAAAATGTCAACAAACAATAGGTGCTGAAGCAGTTGTGGAGAAAAGCGTAACCTCTCGGTCTAAGTGGGATGTAAACTGGTAATGGCCAAATAATAGGAACAGGACGGCAGTGCGTTTAAAGGTAAAAATTGAGTCACCATATGATCTGGGCCTGTCACCTGTGAAAGCCAGAATCAAAAAGGCACGGGATGGAAAACCGTGTATTGCAGCAGTACTTACAATAGCCAAAACATGGAAGCAAACAAAATGTCCATCAACAGATAAATGGACAAAGAAGAAGTTGTACACATACCGAATGGAAGAGTAGCCTCGGGAAAAAAATGAACAATGCCGTTTTCAGGACTACACATGAGCCTAGAAATAATCATATTAGCTTAAGTAAGTCAAGAGGGAATGACAAATATCCTATGATATCATGTATACATGTTATCCTAAGATTGCTACCAATCAACATATTTCCACAGAAAAAGACACTCACAGACTTATAAAACAAACTAAGTGTTAGCCAAAATGAAAGGTGGGAGGATGGATAAATAAGGACTATGGGGATAACATAGATATAGTAATGTATGTTAAATGTATATAAACATATAACATATAAACTATATGAATTATTTAGTCACCAATACATATAAAATATATAATGACAAAACACCTACCAAATACCAAGGGAGGTCTACTCAACATTCTGTAATAACATACAAGGTAACAGAATCCGAAGATGAACAGACATACGTATGAATCATTGAGCAGATTCTGTACAGCCAGAAAACCACAACACTCTAATCAAATTTACTCCGAGAAGAAATAGAAATTAAATTTAAAAAGCAAACATAAGTAAGGCGACATAAAGTTCTGGGGGCTTGTCCCAGCACATTCCACTCTAATATACAACCTTGGAACTCTACCTCCAGGAAGATTCTTTTGCACTAGTAACAAGAGCTGAGAACGTAATAATGCTGCTGCCTTGTGGCTGTATCCCACAACAGCAGCTTTAAACCAAGTGCTAATGGTTGCTTAATAGTCACAAGGACTGAAGGGCTGTAAATGACACCTGTCCTCAAAAAATGCCCTGGGATAGGGAATAGGCAAGAAAATTCAACACATGACAAATTTTTCAAGAAGTCAATAGGAAGAGGGAAGTTGTAATCACTCTTTAAAAAAAAAGGAAAAGAAAAAAAAGGAGATGCCTAAAGCTCAGTATAAGGAATTATTAGCCACATGCAAAGGCAACGTGAAAAAGGTTTCAGCTCACACCAGTCAAATGACCATCAGCAAAAAGTCTACAAACTATAAATGCTGAAGGGGTTTTAGAGACCTCTCATCCTTCTAGCTGCTGGTGGGATGTAAAGTGGTAACAGCACTAACGAAAACTGAATGGAGCTGCTTTAAAAGGTAAAAATTGAGCTACCATATGATGCAGCAGGGCACGTTTTGGGCCTATAACCTAAGACCACCGGAATCGGAAAGACAGAGTCAGGCAAATGTGCAGTGCAGCAATACTGAAAGAGCCAAGACATGGAAGCAAAAAAAAGGTCCATAAACAGATGAATGGAAAAAGAAGAAGTGGTATATGGACAGAATGGAATATCCGTCACGGAAAAAAATAAAAGAATGGCATATGCAGCACCACAGATGAGCCTAGAGATAATCACACAACGTGAAGTAAGTCAGAATGCGAAAGACAAATGCCCTATGATGTCCCTTATGTTATCTGAAAATTCATAAAAATGAACATATCTCCATAGAGAAAGGCAATCTCAGATTGAGAAGACAAACTTATGGTTAAGCCAAAGAAAAGGTGTGAGGAATGGATAAATTAGGATATTGGGGTTAACACACATATACTAATACATATAAAATATATAATCCCCAAAGACCTATGGAATACCAAGAGTGGTCTACTCAACACTCTGTAACAACCTACATGGAAAAGGACCCAAAGATCAATAGATATAGGTATATGTGTAAATGAACAAGATTCTGTACACCTAGAAAAAAAGACATTTTTCAATCAAATTTGCTCTGATAAAAACTACAACTTAAAGAGACAGACAAGAATTACGGAGGTTAAACTTATGGGGGTTTGTCCTGGCACATTCCACTCTAATCTGCAACCTAAAACCACAACTTGCAGCGAGGTTCTGCTTCCCTAGCAAGCAGAGTTGGCAACGTAGAAATGCTGCCACCCTAAAGCCGTTTCCTCAAACAGCAGCTTTAAATCTACTGCTAATGGTCACTAATATTCACAAGGACTGCAGGGCTGTAAATGACTCATGCCCTCAAAAAATGTCCTGGGGAAGGGAATGGCCAAAAAATTCCAAACGCAGCAAATCTTTCAAGAAGGCAGTTAGAAGTTGTAAGTTTCGCTCAATCTTAAAAAAAAGTGAAAAGGACATTGATAAACGCAAAACATCAGGAAATGTGAGACGCATGCAAATCCAATCTACACAAAGGTATCACCTCACACCAGTCAGAATGACCATCAGCCAAAAGTCTACAAACAATAGATGTTGAAGAAGTTGTGGAGAATAGCGAAACCTCTCGGTCTAAGTGGGATGTAAACTGGTAACGGCCAATAATAGGAACAGAATGGCAGCGCGTTTAAAGGTAAAAATTGAGTCACCATATGATCCGGAAGTCCCACTATTGGGCTTTTCACCTGTGAAAGTCAGAATCAAAAAGACACGGGATGGGGATTCCCTGGTGGCGCAGTGGTTGAGAGTATGCCTGCCAATGCAGGGGCCACGGGTTCGATCCCTGGTGTGGGAGGATCCCGCATGCCGTGGAGCATTTGGAGCCGTGAGCCACAGCTGCTGAGCCTGCGGGTCTGGAGCCTGTGCTCCGCAGCGGGATAGGCCGCTATGGTGGGAGGCCCGCGCACCGTGATGAGGAGTGGCCCCCACTTGCCGCAACTGGAGAAAGCCCTCGCACAGAAACAAGGAACCAGCACAGCCAAAAATAAATTAATTAATTAATTAATTAATTTAAAAAAAAAATCTTAAAAAAAAAAAACGACACAGGATGGAAAATCGTGTACTGCAGCAGTATTTACAATAGCCAAGACATGGAAGCAAACAAAATGTCCATCAACAGATAAATGGACAAAGAAGAAGAGGTATACATACCGAATGGAATAGTAGCCTCGGGAAAAAAATGAACAATGCCGTTTTCAGGACTACAGATGAGCCTAGAAATAATCATATTAGGTTAAGTAAGTCAAAAGGGAATGACAAATATCCTATGATATCATGTGTACATGTTATCCTAAGATTGCTACCAATGAACATATTTCCACAGAAACAGACACTCACAGACTTATACAACAAACTAATGGTTAGCCAAATGAAAGGTGGGATGATGGATAACTTAAGACTATGGGGCTAACATAGATATATTAATGTATGTTAAATGTATATAAACTTGTAACATATAAACTATATGAATTATATAGTCACCAATATATATAAAATATATAATGACAAAACACCTACCAAATACCAAGGGAGGTCTACTCAACATTCTGTAATAACATACCTGGTAACAGGATCCGAACATGAACAGACATATGTATGAATCATTGAGCCGATTCTGTACAGCCAGACAATCACAACACTCTAATCAAATTTACTCCAATAAGAAATAGAAATTCAATTTAAAAAGCAAACATAACTAAGGAGAAATAAACTTCTGGGGGCTTGTCCCAGCACATTCCACTCTAATCTACAACCTTGGAACACTACCTCCAGGAAGACTCTTTTGCACTAGTAACAAGAGTTGAGAACATAATGATGCTGCCGCCCTGTGGCTGTTTCCCACAACAGCAGCTTTAAACCAAGTGCTAATGTTTGCTTAATAGTCAGAAGGACTGCAGGGCTGTAAATGACACCTGCCCTCAAAAAATGCTCTGCGGTAGGGAATACGCAAGAAAATTCAACACATGACAAATTTTTCAAGAACTCAATAAGAAGAGGGAAGTTGTAGTCACTCTTTAAAAAAAAAGGAAAAGAAAAAAAAGGACATGCCTAAAGCTTAGTGTAAGGAATTATTAGCCATATGCAAATCCAATGTCCAAAAAGGTTTCAGCTCACACCAGTCAAATGACCATCAGCAAAAAGTCTACAAACTATAAATGCTGAAGGGGTTTTAGAGAACTCTGTACCTTCTAGCTTCTGGTGGGATGTAAAGTGGTAACAGCACTAACAAAAACTGAACGGAGCTGCTTTAAAAGGTAAAAACTGAGCTACCATATGATGCGGCAGGGCACCTTTTGGGCCTATAACCTAAGACCACCAGAATCGGAAAGACGGAGACTGGCAAATGTGCAGTGCAGCAATACTGAAATAGCCAAGACATGGAAGCAAAAAAAAGGTCCATAAACAGATGAATGGACAAAGAAAATGTGGTATATGGACAGAACGGAATAGTAGCTTCGTGAAAACAATGAACAATGCTGTTTTCAGGACTACAGATGAGCCTAGAAATAATCATATTAGGTTAAGTAAGTCAAGAGGGAATGACAAATATCCTATGATATCACGTATACATGTTATCTTAAGATTGTTACCAATGAACACATTTCCACAGAAAAAGACACTCACAGACTTATAAAACAAACTAATGGTTAGCCAAAATGAAAGGTGGGAGGATGGATAAATTAGGACTATGGGGCTAACATACATATACTAATGTATGTTAAATGTATATAAACTATATGAATTATATAGTCACCAATACATATAAAATATATAATGACAAAACACCTACCAAATACCAAGGGAGGTCTACTCAACATTCACTAACAACATACATGGTAACAGGATCTGAAGATGAACAGACATATGTGTGAATCATTGAGCAGATTCTGTACAGCCAGAAAACCACAACACTCTAATCAAATTTAGTACTATAAGAAATAGAAATTAAATTTAAAAAACAAACAGAAGTAAAGAGACATAAACTTCTGGGGACTTGTCTCAGCACATTCCTCTCTAATTGACAGCCTTGGAACACTACCTCCAGGAAGACTCTTTTGCACTAGTAACAAGAGTTGAGAACATAATAATGCTGCCGCCTTGTGGCTGTTCCCCACAACAGCAGCTTTAAACCAAGTGCTAATGGTTGCTTAATAGTCACAAGGACTGCAGGGCTGTAAATGACACCTGTCCTCAAAAAATGCCCTGGTGTCGGGAATAGGTAAGAAAATTCAACACATGACAAATGTTTCAAGAAGTCAATATGAAGAGGGAAGTTGTAGTCACTCTTTAAATAAAAAATGAAAAGAAAAAAAAGGACATGCCTAAAACTCAGTATAAGGAATTATTAGCCACATACAAATCCAACTTCCAAAAAGTTTCAGCTCACACCAGTCAAATGACCATCAGCACAAAGTCTACAAACGATAAATGCTAAAGGGCTTTTAGAGAACTCTGTACCTTCTAGCTGCTGGTGGAATGTAAAGTGGTAACAGCACTAACGAAAACTGAATGGACCTGCTTGAAAAGGTAAAAATTGAGCTACCAGATGATGCGGCAGGGCACCTTTTGGGCCTATAACCTAAGACCACAAGAATCGGAAAGACAGAGGCAGGCAAATGTCTAAGTCTGTATCTGTTACCATGTTACCATGTCTTTAACGAGGAAATGTCAGAACTGACTTATCAAAAAAAAAGTGTTTGTTTGTTTGTTTTAATTACAGTCACGGTGAGTAAGACGTAGCTCAGAATAGCTAATGTGACTTAGTGATTCTCTCATCAGGAAATACAGTTTCTACTTCCCTGTTTATTCTCCACATCCTGTAGTAAGCAGAGTTTCAATGAAAGATAAATCTACAGGGCGAAAAGAAAAGAAAACTTACATGTGTGGATAAGATCATTTTGACAGGTTGCACCACGTATGTCAGTGTTTCTGGGGATGGACACAAGCCAGAGCTCCTTACTCTGACATTTTCACTGATGTCATTCCCCTTGATCCTCAATTTGAAAGTGGATAAAAATATTTTCTATGTTTTCTTCTTTAAGGAATTAAATAAAGAATGCTTTCTAGACATGACTCTCTAATGATTTTCAGTCAGTGGTCATCAACGGAGGTAAAGCACAGAATCTCATCACCACAGAAGGGTGACATTCAGTCAGGTAAGAAAATTCTCCCCGAAATCAGAGCTTCATCTTTAACATGAAGTCAAAGGCTTTCACAGGTTCTTCATCACTCTGCACTCAGCCCTACCATATGGGATTGGCTCTGAGAATCTCACATCAGATGACTGACAAACATGGCATAGTACACTGATCTGGTACCAGATCCTACCTCTCTTAATGATCTCCTGCAGGGACATTGGAATATTCTAGGATATTTCCTGGAGCCCTCTACTCTATACAGGTACACTTCCAAGTAGAAACAGAAGCTTTGATTTTCACTGGGACCCCTGCTCTGTCCAACCAACCTCTCTAGAAATATGATGTTCTAATCTCTCCTGATTAGAACATTTCAAGGTCTCTCCCTGTGCTAATTTAGTAAAGAGAAAAGAGAAACAAGAAAGAGCAAACTATGCAGGGAGCAATATATAAGATTCCTTTACTTAATGTATTTACCTGATATACCCAAATATTGAGAAATATAGATTCATTTCATAATGGTCAAGAAAAGAGGAGGAGGAACCTCCATGCCAACAGTATATATAAAATGGAATCAATATTGCATAAGCTCCAGCTTAAGCTTAGCTACGAGGTACTAACTCTTCTCATAAAGAAGCAATAGTTCTCCATCATTTGAAGCACACTGAGGACTCAGACAGCTGGACACTGAGGGTGCAGTCTCCTCACTCGAATTCTGTACCTGCATCACAGAGCCATGAAATATTCCCAAAGAATTATTAAGGATGAGGTGGGGAGCCGAAATAAAAAAGATGAATCCATAGTCTGCCCTACCATCTGTTCTGCTGGATATTACCACCATCTTGGCCCAATATGACATTCCCACTTCTCTCTGGGCCTCCCTACTTTCTACCTCCATCCTCTCATTATATCTTACCTACACTTGGAAACGACTCTAGTTTTTCCACTTATCTTTATCAACAAGTAATCCAAATAGCAACTGTGTATATAAATCCTTAGAAACCTCAGGACTGACTCACTAATACATGACCTTCGAAGTCCACAGTTTTCCTAATTCCCTTTATTATTTTTTTCTAATTTCCATGTACTTACACTCTCAGGACCTCCACTGTTCTCAAGTTCGTCTTCCCTGCAAAATCTGTCAACCTAGACATAGACTTAAGTACCACCATCTAAATATCTCCTAGGGAATCCAGTTTTTAAAAAAGCCTCAGCAAGCCTTATGGACTTTATTAAAGACTCTTTAAGATAACCCATGGGAGATAGCAGTACACCCATAGATATCTATTTAATACACCCTCAGAGTAATTTTTTTTTATAAAGTCTCTTCTGGCCAATGAAGACTCTCAGTTCTTCTTCTTCAACATATGCAGGGTCTCACCCTTCTGATTACTCTCTGCTCTACCCCAGGTCCACTCCCTTTCCTGATATTACATTCTTTCCCAATTGTGTATGTTGGTAAAATCAAATAACATAAAATATAACATGTTAATTATTATAAAGTGCACCATTCAGTGATATTAAATACATTCATATTATTGGGCGATCAACATCACCATTTATCTTTCTAATTCTTTTCTACGTTTTAAAACTGTAACTCTGTATCCTTTCAACATAACTTTCCTTTTTGTTCCATAACCACCTGAAAAGCATCATTACCCTCCCAATTTCTATGGTTTTGACTACACTAAGTACCCCATATAATTGAAATAAGTAGTTGTATTGTTATGACTCACTTAAAGTCACAAAAAATGGCATTTTTGGTAGCTCAATTTCCTCAAGATTCATCCATGTTGTAGCATATTCCTAGATCTTTTCCTTCTTAAGGCTGAATAATATTGTGTTATATGGGTATACCACACTTTGCTTATCCAGGAACTAGTGGATGAACACTTAGGTTGCTTTCATATTTTAGCTACTGTGATTATTACTCCTCTAAACACTGGAGTACAAATATTTCTTTAAGACCCTGATTTCAATTCCTTTGGGTATACCTCATAGTAAAATTCTTGGATCATGTAGTAATTCTATTTTTCAATATCTGAAAAATTGCCATACTCTTTTGCAAAGCAGCTGTATCATTCTACATGCCCACTGTCATAGCACAATGGTTCCAACTCCCTCACATCCTCACCAGTACTTGTTTTCTGCTTGTGTATTTGTGTGTGTATGCATGCACACAAATATATAAACATGCATTTAGTGATATGGAGCATCTATTCAAGTGCTTAGTCATTTGTACATCTTTCTGAAGAACCATCTATTCAAGTCTTTTATCCATTTTTGAAACAGGGTGTTTGCTTTTTATTGAGGTATAGGAATTCTCTGTGTATTCTGAATAGAAATCTCTTGTCAGATACATGGCTTTCAAATATTTTCTCCCATCTTGTGGGTTGCCATTTTATTCCGTTTACATTTCTTTGATACACATTTTTTTTAAATTATGTACTGCACATTTTTAATTGTTTTGTTAGCTGTACCTTTGTTGTTCTGTTGTTTCATATTGAGGAAAACACTGCCAAATCCAATGTCATAAAGCCCTTGTCCTGTATCTTCTAATAAGACTTTTTATTTTATTAGGTCTTATAGTTAGTTTCTTGATACGTTTTCATTAATTTTTGCATATGATGTTAGGTATGGGTCCATCTTCCTACTTTTGCATGTTGACAACATGACTTCTCAGCACCATTTGTTGAAAATACTATCCTTTCTACTTTGAAAAGCCTTGGCAACGTGTCAAAAATCATATGGCCATATATCAGGGTTTATTTCTGGGTGTTCTATTCTATTCTATTGGTCTTGAATAAGGGAGAAAATAGTATAACCTATCCAGGTTGATGAAGAACATAAAGAAAGACCAGGACTGAGAATTAGGAGGGCAATATAAAACAGCAGGGAGTAAAAGACAGTGTGAGAGAAGGTCTTGTATTTGCGAGTTCATGGAAATAGGATCATGCTAAAACCACTAAACGCCTGACTTTGAACAATACGGTAAATGTGCTAGCAAGAAACATAACACTTACCCATCTCTGGGAAATATAGTATGGGCATAAAGATAAACTACACACAAATATATTAAACAGGGAAGGGTTTTCATGGTGTGAAAATATTGTGGGATTTGAAATACAACTCACTTCTGTTCTACCATTGTCTCTAAAATTTATGAAAGTGTATATACAAGCAATACCAATTCTAGTAATGTGCTTGACAGGTTTATATATGAACTCCAGCAGACCAGTAAATGTACATTCATACTAGGACTCTTCCCTAAACCAAAAAACAAAACTCAAAAACTGGAAAGACTAGAGTTCACTTTGTCAACACACATACAGATGCAATGATGGTTAACGGTCCAAAAACAGAAAGTGAGCATGGGTGCAAGAGGTTAATCCCCAGGCTGGGGTGGGGTGCAGAGTTTGAGGGTAACACAGGTCGAAAAGGCTTTTGTCCTATCCTTGATTTTTGAGGTATGGAAATTCACCGGCCACTACCTTCATTTCAAACTGAATGAATGCACTATTCAATTTCTTTAAACAGGCGAAGTAAACATGAGTGATAATAAATTTCAAACTGTCGCTAATCAAATAAGATACTAAGAAAAATTAAATAATGTGATTTAAGAAAGAAGTGGACAGATTGTCCAATATGGTAGCATTCAAAGACCCAGAGCTTGATGCCTCTCATGGGGACACCAAAGTCACAACAGTTTACAGAACAGCAATTGATGAAAAAGACCGGGACCTACCGTAAAAGATGTTTTACAGCTAAAGACATAAGGACGGCACCTCGACAAGACAGGAAGGAAGGGCAAAATCTCAATAGAGTCAAGACCCATACCACCAGGTGGGTGGCCCACAAATGGGAGAATAATTACAATTGCAGAGGTGCTCCCAGGTAGCAAGGGATATGAAGCCAACATCAGGCTCTCAAGCCCAGGGATCCTGTTCTGGAAAGAAGAGTTCCTAGAAAGTTGGGCTTTGAAGACCAGTAGTGCTTATTTTCCAGAGAGCCAGAGGGTTGTGGGAAATAGAGATTCCACTCTTAAAAGATGCTCACAAAATCCCACATGATCCGAGAATCAGAACAGAAGCAGTCAGTCATTTGAAAGGATCCCGGGTCACACCTACCTCCTGATCTTGGAGAGTCTCCCAGAGAGGCAAGAGGCAACTACAGCACAGCCTCAGGGACAGAGACACTGGCAGCAGCCATTCGGGGGAGCTCCTTCTACCTCATGGACACTGGTACCAGCAAGCATAATTTGAGAATCTTCTCTCTATCTTTTTAGCCTCAGGACCTACCCCTACCCATTTCCACCAAACTAGAGACACAAGTACTAGGATGCTGCAGGCCAAGCAACTAACTGAGCAGGGGCATAGCGCCACCCACCGGCAAACAGGCTGCCTTCAGACCCTCTCAATGCACAGCTGCCCCTGGACATGGGCCCAGCCACCAAAAGCCCCAGGACCAGCCTCCTCAGTGGACAGGCACCAGCCCCAGAGTCCCTGGCCCCTCTGACAAGTGAGTCTACTCTGGCCTTGGAGTCAGCCTCACCATTGGCAGGTGATAACTGCACAGGGACTGGATGGAGCTTGGACCTACCCAACAGCAAACCTGCTCTAGCATTGGGATCAGCCTCATACACCAACAGGCACACACCAGCTCCAGGAATACCACAGCCCAGCAGCCTGTGTGACCAGAACACTCACTTGCAGGCCAGAAGCAGCCATGGACTCAGCTGGGTCCTGACCCTGCCCATCAGAATGCCAACACAAGATTAGGGACACCCCAGACCCTGCAGATAGCTGTGTCAGGAACAGTGATCCAACACCAACTCTGCAACTCCTGGGCCCTGCAGCCAGAACTCAGGACCTGTCTCTTCCTCCCAGTAGCCAGCATAGCCCCAGGACCAGTGACTGGGCACTAACCCTGATATCACCTGGACTGCAGTTCTACCCATAAGTGAACCAGCACTAGATTTGGTGTCCCCCAGAGTTGTGCAGCCAGCTGCCTTATGATTTAGTCTCACCAAGCAGCACAGACAGCCTCCATACAAGGCAGAGCCTGGCAAACAAGCAGCCTGGGGGCAGCCAAGCCTACCAGACCACCCACAGTAGTCAGCCCACCACAACAGAAGAGCCCAAGCAGCCCACATAGGGGGTACACCTAGAACATATAGTTCTAGTGACCAGGGGACACTGGGTTGCTGGGACACATAGGACCTCTCCTACAAAAGGCCACTTCTCCAAGGTCAGGAAATGTAACGAACCTACTACATACATAGCAATAAAAACAGCAAGTTAAGAAAAATGAGGTGACACAGAAACACGATCCAAATGAAGGAACAAGATAAGAACTCAGAAGAAGATCTAAGTGAAGTGGAGATAGCCAATCTGCTCAAGAAAGAGTTCAAGGTAATGACGGTAAAGATGATCAGAGAACTCAGGAGAAGAATGGACGACCAGAGCAAGAAGTTAGAAGTTTTTTTAAAAAGAGTTAGACCATTAAAGAACAACAAAACAGAGATGACGAATGCAATAACTGAAATGAAAAATACACTAAAAGGAAACTACTGTAGACTAAATGATACAGAGGAATGAATCAGAAAACTGAAGGACAGAGTACTGGCAATCACTGAAGATGAACGGTAAAACAATAGATTAAAATGAAAAGAGGAAAGTTGAACAGACTTGTGAAACAACATCAAGTGTACTAATATTTGCATTATACAGGTCCCAGAAGCAAAAGGGAAGAGAAAGCAGTGTAGAATCTACCTGAAGACATACGAGCTGAAACCTTCCATAACCTGGGAAAGAAAACAGACATCCAAGGCCAGTAAACACAGTAAGGCCAAAACAGGATCAACCCAAAGAGGACCACACCAAGACTCACTGTAATTAAAATGGCAAAAAAAATAAAGATAAAAAGACACTATTAAAAGGAGCAAAGGAAAAGCAACAAGTTACAAACATGGGAACTTGCATAAAGTTATCAGCTGACATTTCAGGATAACCTCTGCATGCCAGAAGGGAGTGGCACGGTATATTTAAAGTCATGGAAGGGAAAAGCCCATAACCAAAAATACTCTACCCAGCAAGGCTCTCCTTCAGACTTGATGGAGAGATCTAAAGTTTTACAGAGAAGCAAAACTAAAAGAGCTCAGCATCGCCAAACCAGCTTTATGAGAAATCTTAAGGGGGCTTTTCTAAGTGAAAAAGAAAAGGCCACGACTGAAACATAAAAATTAGGAAAGGAAATTTACTAAAGGAAAAACCTCATTGCTTAAGGCAAATATTCAACAGAGGTAGTAAATCAACCATGTACACAGCTAATAGGAAGGATGAAAGAAAACAGAAATAAAACCATCTATATTCACAATAAGAAGTTAAGGGACACACAAAACAAGTAGATGTAAAATATAAGGTCAAATTCAGTAACTGTGGGGGAGGAGGGTAACAATGCATGGTTGGTAGTGTCCATGTGAAATTAAGAGCTCAGCAACTTAAATAATCACACACATACACACTCACACAAAACTGAAAGAAATCCAAACATAATATTAAAGATAGTCCTCACGTCACAGATGAAGGGAATAAACGGGGAAGAAAGGAACACTGAAGAAATTAAAGAGGGATTCTAAAAATACCCAAGACAAATGAAAATGAACACACAATGATCCAAAATCTATGGGACACAGCCAACGCAGTTCACGGGGGAAGTTACAGTGATACAAGCTTATTCTTAGGAAACAAGAAAAATATCAAATAAACAACCTAACACTACACCTGAAGGAATTAGAAAAAGAAGAAAAAACAAAACCCAAAGTTGTCAGAAAGAAAAATTAAGAAAACTATACCATATGCAATCACATCGAAAAGAATAAGAGGGCTTCCCTGGTGGCGCAGTGGTTGAGAATCTGCCTGCCAATGCAGGGGACACGGGTTCGAGCCCTGGTCTGGGAAGATCCCACATGCCATGGAGCAACTGGGCCCGTGAGCCACAATTACTGAGCCTGCGCGTCTGGAGCCTGTGCTCCGCAACAAGGGAGGCAGCGATGGTGAGAGGCCCGCGCACCACAATGAAGAGTGGTCCCCATTTGCCGCAACTAGAGAAAGCCCTCGCACAGAAACGAAGACTCAACACAGTCATAAATAAATAAATAAATAAATAAATAAATAAATAAATAAAAGAACGTGAATTTCTTTAAAAAAAGAATAAGATACCTAGGAATAAACACACCTAAGCAGGTAAAAGACATGTGCTCAGGGCTTCCCTGGTGGCGCAGTGGTTAAGAGTCTGCCTGCCAATGCAGGGGACACGGGTTCGAGCCCTGGTCTGGGAAGATCCCACATTCCGCGGAACAGCTGGGCCCGTGAGCCACAACTACTGAGCCTGCGCGTCTGGAGCCTGTGCTCCGCAACAGGAGAGGCCGCAATAGTGAGAGGCCCACGCATCGCGATGAAGAGTGGCCCCCGCTTGCCGCGGCTGGAGAAAGCCCTCGCACAGAAACGAAGACCCAACACAGCCAAAATATAAATAATAAATAAGTAATAAATAAATTAAAGAAATCACTATAAAAAAAAAGACGTGCTCAGAAATCTATCAGCCATTGGTGAAAGAAGTTGAAGGCAACACAAAAAGATGGAAAAACATAGCATGTGCATGGACTGGAAGAATTAATACTCTTAAAATAACCATACTACCAAAGACAGTCTACAGATTTAATGCAATCCCTATCAGAATACCAAAGCATTTGCACAGAACTTGAAAAAGTAATTTTAAAATTTGTATAGAAACACAAAGGCCCCAAATAGCCAAACAATCTTGAGAAAGAACAGAGCTGGAGGCATCACGCACCTTGACTTCAGACTATACTGCAAAGTGACAGTAATCAGAGAGAATCGTACCAGAGCAAAAACAGACACAAAGATCACTGGAAGAGAACAGCGATCCCATAAATAAGCCCACACACTTATATTTAATTGATTTATGACAAAGCAGGCAATATGGAGAAAAAACTGTCTCTTCAATAAGTGGTACTAGGAAAACTGGTCAGCTACATGGAAAAGAATAAAATTAGATTATTTTAGAACACCATATATAAAATAAATGCAAAACTGAATAGACACCTAAATGTAGGACCAGAAACCATAAAACCCCTAAAGGAAAATATAGAACATTCTTCAACATAAATGATAGCAACAGTTTTAGGTTCAATCTACTAAGGCAAATGAAACAAAAGCAAAAATAAACAAATGGGACTTCACTAAACTTAAAAGATTTTGCACAGCAAAGGAAACCAAAGACAAAATGAAAAGACAACCTGCTGAAGGAGAGAAAATATTTGCACATGATAAGAGGTTAACACCAAAAAGATGACTAAGCAAGGGTTCATAGCTAAACTACAGAAAGAGCACATACAACTCAATATCAAAAAAACACCCAAAATCTTTTTTTTTAAAAAATGAGAAGACCTAAATAGACACTTTTCCAAGGAAAATATACAGATAGACAGCCAGAACTCACAAAGATGCTAAACATAGCTAATCGGCAGTAAAATGCAAATCAAAACTATGAGATATATCACCTCAGTCTTGTCAGAAAGGCTGTCATCAAAAAGATCACAAATAACAAAGGTTAGTGAGGATGTGGAGAAAGGGAAACTCTTGTACACTCTTGATGTGAATGTGAATTAGTGCAGCTACTGTGGAAAGCAGAATGGAGGTTCCACAAAAAACTAAAAATAGAACTACCATAATATCCAGCAGTTTCACTCTTGGGTATATCAGAAGAAAACAAAAACACTATTTCAAAAAAATAACTGCACCCCAATGTTCAAAACAGTGTTATTTGCCATAGCCAAGATATAGAGTCAAACTAAGTGTTCATCAATAGCTTAGTGGATAAAAAAGATTTTTTATGATGACTTCAGCAAAAAATAAAATTTTGCCATTTGCAAGAACATGGATGGACTTGGAGGGTATTATGCTTAGTAAAATAAGCTGCAGAGAAAACAAGCATGGTATGTTATGAGAAAACAAGCATGGTATGTTATCACTTACACATGGCATCTGAAAAATTGAATACAACAACAACAACCAAAAAACAGACTCACAGATTAAAAAACAGACTAGTGGTTACCAGCAGGGAGAGATAGGGTGGAGGAGCAAAATAGTGGTAGGAGATTTTGAGGTACAATCCACTATGTATAAAATCAATAATCTACAGTGGTGTACTGTATAGCATGGGGAATATAGCCACTCTTTTATAATAACTATAAATGGAGAAGAAGCTAAACATTTATGAATCACTGTTGTACCTCTGAAACTAATATAATAATGTAAATTAACTATAGATCAATAAAATATAAAGTAAGAAACAATAAAGGGGAGACAGATTATTAGATAGAAATCAATTAAATAAACACAAGTTTTGGAAATCAGGAATTAAAACACAACATGTAAGACACAACATTGGCATTTAAACTGTACAATCTATTCATTTAAAAGAAATCATTTAAGTGGTAAAAAATGGTACCCATTCTCACAATTTTGTATATCTAGGATAAATTATTATCTACAAAAATATGTTACAAATATTCACTCAAAAAGAAAGAGAAAATTTGGATAAACCCATTTTAGTATACAAATTTAATATCAAAGTCTCTAGGTAAAATTGATTTGAATAAGTTCTGTTAGCCACTTCTAGTTTCTTTGTGATGTAAAATCTTTTAAAGCATAAAAATCAGCCTTTCTACATTATACCACTAGACATACATGGAAGTTAAAAGAAATGAGAAGACAGAACAATCAACCAGGAAGGTGAATTTACTGAGAAACAGTCATTCGTTCTCCCTCCTCCTTTTCTTTTCCTCCTTTTCCAGGTCTCTTTCGGTTCCAATCAAGAGAAGTCTTGAGAGTTCTGAGAATATTTCTTTGACGGCTTCAAATCACCATACCTACATCCTCTGACACAACTACACACACGGGAACAAAAATAAACCTCTGCTATCTACTCATGTAGGAGGGATTCATGCAAAATTAACTCCTACATGGAGACCAACAGGTGAGTTTTCTACCTGTTCTTTATAATGTCCTTCCATTATAGTAAATCCCACACATTATGAGGCAGAAGTGGTTACGTGAGCTTTTCCTTCAAGTCAAAAATCTTGCATTCATTTCAAGCACCTGGTGATCATAGGGTACAGCCAGGGAAGGTGCCATCCCCCCTGGGGGTGGGGGGTGGCGGTGAATGGGCTCCCACACCCATGCACCTCCTGATGTACAGATTCTGGAGAAAAGAAGGGCGATCATACCGCAGTCAGCCTGTCAGGCTGTCGGGCCACTGGGCGACCGGACCAGCCTGGAAGGGTCCCATCAGCTGCTGAAAGCAAAACTCTGTCCCCCCCCTGTGACGTCAGGCAATTTGGGCCAGAGAGTCAGAGGATAATCAAATCAGAGAGTCAGAGGACAATCAGAGGTAATCAACTCCTCCTCTCTGCTCACCTCCTTGGGGTTACAGCAACCCCATCTCCAAACCCAAATCTGACCCTGGAGTGCCAAACTGGGAGTGGCAGGTGGGCTCTGCCCGTGCTTCAGCGCCCTCTGGAGGTTGTCTGCTCTAAAGGCAACTCTCAGCCCTTCCTTCTCCTTCCCTAGTCATGGGGGCTGCCTTGGTCTCCTGCAGCTGCTGGCCTGATTTCATTCTTCTTTTTTCTCCAATTACAATGAAGTGTCTTACAGAAGTTTGGAATCTCTTGAAGAAGGAAGATCTTTTAGTCAATACACCTTAACTGTGAGAAGTTGGTATCAAGAATGAACCTGAAATACTGTATTTTTCTCCTGATGATTCCAAGGAGAGACAGCACAAGTTTTCTAAATCATAAGAAGAACCAAGGTAAATATGATATTCTGAGCCAGAGATGAAAAAGCAGTTTCTAGCACCCCTTCCTCATGTCATTTAACTGGGATTTAAATCAAACAACTGCCACTGGATTTTAAATCACATGACCCAACTTTAAATCAATCAGCTGCTTCCCTGTAACTCACGTGACTTGGCTTTGAATAGTAAGAAATGCAGAGGTATAAAAAGGATGTTCTGAACAATAAATGGAAAAACAACATTTTAGAAAGTTTTTTTCTTTTCGAATGGACCATTCATTGCCTACAGAATAAAGGATTCTCTTGTGGATTTCTTGAACTGTAAACACATACAATGTCTCCGTTGGCTTGATTGACTTAGATTTGGGTTTTTTTGTTGTTGCTATTGTTAACATATTTCTTGGAGTATAATTACTTTACCTTGTTGTGTTAGCTTCTGCTGTATAACAAAGTGAATCAACTATTCGTATACATATATTCCCATATCCTCTCCCTCTTGTGTCTCCCTCCCACCTTCCCTAACCCACCCCTCTAGGTGGTCACAAAGCACTGAGCTGATCTCCCTGTGCTATATGCAGCTGCTTCCCAATAGCTATCTATTTCACCTTTGGTAGTGTATATATGTCCATGCCACTCCCTCACTTCATCCCAGCTTACCCTTACCCCTCCCTGTGTCCTTAAGTCCATTCTCTACATCTACGTCTTTATTCCTCTGCAGCGACTCCTGCTAGGGATGGATACTTCCTTTTATGCTCAAGGAAATCCCCTAGTTTGAATATGATTTGAGTTTGATCCTGTGAAACCATCAGAACTTCCCACCAGAGATAAATGAGGAGATTCTGGCCTTTATTAGTATGCACGATGAACACGGGTGTCCTGGCTGTACTTGCCAACCCTCCTATTTACCCACCTATTTTTATCCACCTTCCTCCCTGTGAGTACCTTTGACCAACCCTGAGCTCAGACTCCTGACCTATTCCAGTGACTTTGTCAGTCTTTCTTTAAAAATGGACAGGTAATGAAATGAAATTGACCTAGAAGCAGCAGCTCAGTAAGGGAAATAAAATCATCAGAAGTTATCTAATCACAGCCACAGCCATCCAGGGCTCTGTCTTATCTCCTGGGTCATAAGAATGGTACCTTCCTAAACTTGAAGGACATCCCATCAAATAAGCAAAAGTGTTGCTCACCTCTGGCTCTTGGAGGGATTGCTAGGCAATCTACACAGTGTATACTAACTGCAAAACACTGTCATGGTTTTGAAACACCTATGATCCAGGAAAGCTTTTTGGGGTGCATGGGGAAGGTTTCTTTTAGACATCAAGCAAAAAATAAATCACCAAGCTCTTTGAGCACAGGGGTTCTTAAGAGGGCAGTAGAAGGAAGGAATGGGCAGAAAAGATGATCTCCAATGAAGTTAAGGAAATTTTTCCAAAAGAGTAGGATTTAGTCTCAGTTTAAGGAGAACACTTTTAAATAGCTGGGACAGCTCCAAACTGCAGTTTAGGGAACGAGTGCTTCAAAAGAACAGTGCTTTAAAAGTCCTGGCAAGGCAGCAAGAGGATGAAGAGTTGGTTTTGCATAGTTTTGAACACAGGAGTAAAGAAGCAGAGGCATCTCTGACTAAAAGGCCCTGAGATCCTATGGCATCAATGCGTCAGTTGCAGGGGCAGGGGTGTGGGGGGCGATATTTCTCTCAATGTCTCCCAGGGCAGCCACCCCTCCCTACCCTAACCCCCAGTCCCTTCACCCTTCCTCCCTCCACTGTTGGGTCCCCAGGGACAGCACTTCTTACGCTGGAGTGCTCAGGCACCATTTCTGCAGTCTGGATTCTTCCTGGAGCCTGGCAAGTTCTGGGACAGGAAGACAGGTCTGCAAGCCCGCTGTGGTGCAGTCGGACCTGGAGGCCTGGAGAGGAACTGGAGCCCTGAAGCCCACCCACGTCCTTGAAGCCGAGGGAGGAACACATCCTCCTAACAGTACTTCTCAGGGGTCAGCATGCTCCCCACCCGATGGTGATCCATACTCACTTGAGGCAGCAAGCACTGCCTCTAACTGGCCCCCTCGATTCCGCCTTAAGGGTCCTCGCACATGTGTGATAGCGCAGGCCCCGGATCTCTTTAGTCAGCTGAGGCCAGTGCTGCCGGGATCCCTCCAGTCCCATCCCCCAGCCCCTCCCTCTCGGACTGTATGTAACAGAAGAAAGAGCACAGAGGAATAGGCTGAATCAAGGGATCTGGGAGCCTGGGTATGAGTTTGAAGACCGAGAACCTAAGGCGCAATTACATATTACTGAAAACTCTTGTGGGGTGTGTGAGGGGAGGTTAGGGGGCTGAGAGGCTGAGTCGACCTGGTGAGTCCAGCCCCAGGACACCACACAGCCCTGCCCCCCTTTCCTTGCCATCAGACAAGGGTGACGCAACTCCAGCTGGGACTCTGCACTTCCCCCTCCCTGATTCTCCAGAAGAGCAGGTGGCCCCCCTCTGAGGGCAGGGGCAAGACCACAGATCAAGTCCCCCTGCACTAAGGCACTACTGGAAGCTCTTCCTGAAAAGCAGTCCTGCCTTGGAGCGAACCCGTGTACCGCCAAAGCTGGTCTCGTCCTGCAGCTGAGGGACGCAGGCTTTAAGTCAGCTGCCTTGGCTTTAAATCAATCAGTCCCCCCTTTAAGTCAGGTGACCTGATTTTAAATCCCTGTGTGCCCCTCAAGCCAGCAACTTCAAAAGTTGGGAACTTCACTTTGATCCCAGCACCTCACACACAGCTGAATGCACACTGTAGTCACCCCCAACCCTGGCTTAGAGGCAGGATATAAGGTAAGGGGATGGGCGTGCACACATGGTGATGAGGGTGTACTTCATGTACCAGAAGGGTCCAGGTACTCTGGGCACAGCAAGCAGTGCACGATACAGCAGCTCCCTGGCAAAGCTGGTGATGCACAGGGGGAGCAGGCACACCCAGGCATTCAGAGGTTCCAGGGCGGGAGCTGGGGCACAGCCAGCCGGGAGGGTGTGAAAGCGGAGGATCTGAGCCTTCTGGTGAAAGGCAGACACAGAATATGGATGAGAAACAAAGACCAGATGAAACATGGATTTGAAAAACACACCATGCTCTTGAAATTGGGGTGGGGGGCACCCCAGATTTGAGTCTTCTTACTCCCCAGTAGCTAGTGCTTTGGCATTTGCCCAATTACTTATAAAATGTGACTGATAATATCTAACCCATAGAATACAGCATTTGGAGTGGTTTGCGTGTTTATGTTTCTATAGGGGAATAAACTTTTCTACAAGAAAAATGTATATTTTCTGAAATAAATTAAAACCCCTTTTTAAAAAGTACCGTATCGGACTTCCCTGGTGGCGCAGTGGTTAAGAATCTGCCTGCCAAGGCAGGGGACCTGGGCTCGAGTCCTGGTCAGGGAAGATCCCAAATGCTGCGGAGCAGCTAAGCCCATGCGCCACAACTACTGAGCCTGGAGGCCACAACTACTGAAGCCTGCGCGCCTAAAGCTGGTGCTCCACAACAAGCGCAACAAGAGAATCCACCGCAATGAGAAGCCCACGCACCGCAACAAACAATAACCCCCGCTCCCTGCAACTAGAGAAAGCCCACACGCAGCAACGAAGACCAAACGCAGCCAAAAATAATTAAATTAATTTTTTTTAAAACTACTATATCCTTCTATACATCTTCTTGGGGAAGAACAGAGGGAAGGAGTGGGAGAGTGAGAAAGACCAATACTTAGTGCACATCCCTGATGCAGGTGCTCTGCTGGCTCAGATAGTTTTATCCCCACTTTACAAAGGAGGAAGTAAGCTCAGAGAGGTTTAGTAATTTTCCCAAAGCCAAACAGCTATTGAGTGGCAGAACCAGGATCTGAACCAAATCTGTAACCTTCAAAGCCTAAGCCCTCATCACACCAAAACTCAATTAATATTTACATTTATCGAATTACATTGCAACCTGGGGAGTTCTTGGCACAGTCCTGAATAAGAGTGAGAAAGAAAGAAATAGCGTTGTTCATCCAGTCAACCAAATTTTTTTTTTAATGCTATTCTTGTCTGCTTACATTCTTTTTATTTATGTATGTATGTATGTATGTATGGCTGTGTTGGGTCTTCGTTTCTGTGCGAGGGCTTTCTCTAGTTGTGGCAAGCGGGGGCCACTCTTCATCGCGGTGCACGGGCCTCTCACTATCGTGGCCTCTCGTTGCCAAGCACAGGCTCCAGACCCGCAGGCTCAGTAATTGTGGCTCACAGGCCGAGTTGCTCTGCGGCATGTGGGATCTTCCCAGACCAGGGCTCGAACCCGCGTCCCCTGCATTGGCAGGCAGATTCTCAACCACCGCACCACCAGGGAAGCCCAACCAAAATTTTTGAAGCAGCTGCTAGATGCCTGGCCCTGTTTGGAGTTCAGCAGTGATCAAGACAGGAAGAGTCCTACTTTCATGAACCATGTAGTGGGGAGGAGAGAGAGGTGCAACTTGGGTGAGGGATTTCACCTTGCTGGGCCTCTGTTTTCTCATCTGGAAAATGGGATGGGTGTTTCTCATTTTCTGGGATTGTCCACCCCTCACATTCTCTGATTCCATAAGAAGCATTTGTTTTCCTGTTTTTTAAAATTCAATCAGGCCATGAGCTGTGATGAATGTCGTTAGCTGCTCCCCAAATCACTCTATTTCCACCCATTTCCTGTGATCAGGTCTATCCCCCAACATGACTCAAAATCAATCAAGTCACAGAAGCTAAGGGGCAACCAGCAGAAGAATTCCAACCCTGGCTTCTCAGGAGCTCTGCGGTCTACCTGGCCAGGTAAACTTCACGCACCTGGCACAAGGTGGCCATCCCTGGTTTCACATCAACATGATCTCAGGCACAAACCTCCTTGTTTTTCCATCTTTTCTTTAAGTTACTTGCTGAAACAACTGCACAAATATGAAAAAGATATAAAAATCAGGCATCCTCTGCCCTCACTGCCTACTAATAAATGATTTTCTGCCACTTTAATGATAAAGATACAATATTTCAGCATTCCGCTGCCCTTATTATTTTTCATTTTGTTGATATTTCTACTGAATACATCTTTCAATATTTTAACAATGGAACATATATTTAGGTTGTTCCACACACAGCCTTTGGTGGTAAGGGTTTTGTTGTTATATTTCTATTATGTTTCCTTTAAAAATAATTATCCTGTTTAAATGGATTACGTCAACTTTATAGGCATTTTTTATATGATACTGATGAAATTAATACATAGAGGGCAGTAGTACAAATTGATTGGAATTGAGAGCCTCTATTAGCACAGTTAAATATAAATATTATATATATATATATATATATATATATATATATATGCCAAATTACATGCTGAGTGAGATTCTCCTACTCTTTTTCACTCTCTGCCCCTCAAGCCTGTAAGAAATGGAATATTTCTTGCCATATCAGTAAAAAAAGGATGTCACAGACATCAGCACTTGCAGCCCTCCAGTGTGAGCCAGCAGGCCCTGAGGAACTCAGGATATGCAAATACAGAATGCTGGCCCCAGCGAGCTGAGGTGCATATCAAAGGAATGATTTCAGTGAGCCCAGACGCTTGCATCTTCCCATACAAAGAAAAGCGCTACATTCCTCACCTTGGGAGAGCTGGTTTTCCTTAGTTAACAATCACCTTTTGATGTTCCCCATTACCTGCGCCATTCCCCTCCCCTGTCCCCTCCCCCCAGTACTTTAGCTCAGGGAGGAAGGAGCGCAGAGAGACTCGGCTGAACAAGGGACCTCCGAGCCTGGGGATGCGTTTTCAGCTGCTTTCCCCGCAGTCAGGAGGAGGGGCGCTGACGCTCCAACCGGACCCTGCGCCTCCCTTTCCCCGTTTCCCCTCAGGACGCTCAGGCCGACCCACTCCCCACGCCCACCAGGCCCCGCGAGCCAGGCCGAGGGCAGGGGCGAGAGGAGGGACCGAAGTTCCCCGGGACCAGAACGCTGGGGGCCGCTCTTTCTGCACAGCAGCGGCGGGTGGCAGCGAACCCCTGCCCCTCAGAAGCTGGTCTTGCACTGACGCCCGGGCACCGGACCAGGAGGAGGGTTGGCGCCCACTTACCCGGCCCGCGATCCCCAGGACTGTCGCGGCTTTGGCCGCCGGGGCCCCTCCAGAGCCGGCAGCCTCAGTGAGGCCGCCCTCCCTTCGGGCTCCGGGGCACTTCAGTGACGGCGGAGGGAAGAGACCCCGAGCCGGGAGTTCCAGCTCTGCGGAAACGCGGGATCCGTTCTGGGCGAGGAGGTGGGACCGCTCTGCCCCCAGGCCTTCCGGGAGGGAGGGTGGCGCCAGGGGAGAAGCCGCCTGGAGCCTCCAGGAGCCCTTCTGGGGGTCCTGGAGGGGCGGCCCGGCCTGGGGGCCCCGCCCACTGTGGCCGCAGCCCAGGCCTTTTTCCTGGAATCCTACACAAGAAAGAAAGATACACAGTCTATAGTAAATATTCACAAATGATTGTTGCTGCTGTGCTTACTATTCTATTAAAGGTGTAAAATCCATAAAACACTTTAAGTTCAAAGTTAAATATGAATTTTTACCTTTCTAATTATGTCTCTGCTATTCCCAACTGTGGTTAATGAATCAGAGACTGTGGCATCACTAGTTAAAAATGAGCTTGAGGAAAAAACAGAACTCAGGCCCACCAGACCTACTGAATCACGATCTGCACTTTTACAATCTCCCCAGTGTACTTGTGTACCCATGAATAGTTGAAAGGTACATTTCTACCTCGACATGTCTTTTCTGTCTGAGAAATACACACATTTTATCCAGTTTGATATAAATAAAACACTCAAAAATGCATATGCCTGTGTTGAAACCATCATTCTATCATTTCTTTTCCAGATAAGTATAGTCTCTACACTGGTTTTGTGGATCACATGCCATACTCTTTTCTTGTAGTTACAAATAAGGTAGAGAAAGTTACTTTGTAAATATATATATATTAGTGGATAATTGAAGACAGTCTTCTATAATTAAAACCAGTTCTCTTAACTTGCTGTTTTCTTCTTGGGTCACATTATGAACTCTTCCCATGGCCACATGGCATGTGTACTTTTAATTTCAGGGACTGCTGCCATTCCAGGATGTGGCCATAGATTTCTCTCAAGAGGAGTGACAATGCCTGGACCAAGATCAATGGGAATTCTACAGGGGTGTGATGTTAGAGAAGTATAGGAACCTGCTCTCCTTGGGTGAGGATACCTTCCTTCCAGAATTCCTTTTCCAACCACAGGGTTTAGAGTCCTTCATTTGTAGAATGTCTCCTGGAATCTTCTGCTTCCTACAATAGGGTTTCAGATTGCAATGTTTCAGGAAAGACTGGGAGTTTGTGGGTATAATTTATCTTATTCTTTTAAAATCGCAGCCTCCCTTTTAATATACTTTGTAACTGCTTGGGATGTGTCTATATGAACTGTGTATTATATGCTTCTGTTATAGTCCTTACAATATTTTTTTGTCTTATTTTCTGTAACAATTTTCCATGGATTCTTTGGGCTTAAGGTATATTAAAAGGGAGACTGCGATTCTGGGACTTCCCTGGTGATGCAGTGGTTAGGAATTCGCCTGCCAATGCAGGGGACCCGGTTCGATCCCCGGTCTGGGAATTTCCCACGTGCCACGGAGCAACTAAGCCAGTGGGCCACAACTACTGAGCCTGCGTGCCACAAGTACTGAAGCCGGTGTGCCTTGAGCCCGTGCGCCATTTATTTTTTGGAGAATAAAACTGCCTCTGAGTGATTAAAATCTAGACCAGCTAGTCAAAATGCTTTATCACCTGTTCTTCTAAACCACTGATCAACGGAACAAGTTTTACTAGGGATAACAGAGTAATTGTATTCTGGAGTTCATATCAGCAATATGTTTTATGACCTTGATGCTGGATCACGACATTTCAATGGTATAACTGCTATTAATTGTCTGTTTGTTCAACGATTAAAGTCTCACGTGATCTGAGTTCAGACTGGAGTCATCCTGGTTGGTTTCTGTCTATTGCAGATTTCTTCCAGTATGAAAGGACAAGAGCAATACGGCTTACTTTACAAAATGTCTTCAAACTAAATGATGATATAATCTACATTCAGTTAATTTATACATACCCTACTGTAGAACAGGGTTTGTTACGGTGGCAGAGCCCGGTAATTAGGTAAAACTGAAACATTTATCTGCAGTGGTTCAAGTTCTCTTCCTAAGAATATATTTATAATCAACATTCTTTCACAAAGTACCCAATTTAATTCACCATAGCATTCCTCATATTAACTAAATGGAGAATCCTAGGCTATATACAAATCCAGAAAGGGCCAAAAGTCATCAGCCCCTATGGATTATTACAACCCATTACTGAGACATTCAAATTATTTATTAAAGAACCACCATGACCATCAACATCATCAATTTATATATTATTGCCCCAATGCTAGCCTTAACCCTGGCTCTCACAACATGAATTCCTCTTCCCATATCTTATCCACTAATTGATATAAATGTAGGCATACTATTTATATTAGCCATATCAAGCCTAGCCATTTATTCCATCCTCTGATCTGGTTGAGCTTCAGATTCAAAATACTCACTCACTGGAGCTCTACGGACAGTAGCACAGACAATCTCATATGAAGTCTTGCTGGCAGTTATTCTATTCTCAGTCCTAATGCTAAATGGATCATTTACACTTTCAACAGTAATTATTACACAAGAACACCTATGACTAATTTTCTCCTGACCCCTACCCAGAATTTGATTATCTCCGCAGTAGCAGAAATCCAATGAAGCCCCACTTGATTTAACAGAAGTAGAATCAAAACCTGTCTATGTCTTCAATGTAGAAAATGTAGCAGGCCCATTCACCCCGTCCTTCCTAGAGAATATGTCAATTTCCTTATAATAAACATTTCCACAACATTCTATTTTTAGGAGCATTCGACAATCCCTACGTGCCAGAATTATATACAGCCCAAGTCATCATTAAAACACATCTAACAATCTCCTTTCGATGAATTCGAGCATCCTACCCACAATTTTGATATGATCAACGTATACATCTCTTATAAAAAATCTTTTTACTACTAACATTAGCCCTATGTATATGAGAGTTTTCACTACCTGTCATCATACCAGGCAACCCACAGCAAACTTAAGAAATATGTTTGACTAAAGAGTTACTTTGATAAAGTAAATGATAGAGGTTTAAATGCGCTTATTCCTGGAATTGAACTTATTTCTAAGAATTTTACATTCTCCATGCTACCACATTACACCACAATGCTATATAGTAAGGTTCTCTAAGAAAGCTTCAAGGCCCATACCCCCAAAATATTGTTGTATATCCTTCCTGTACTAATAAACTCTCATTGTTTTTTACTATCATTCTACTGACCATTATTTCAGGAAATATAATTGTAGTAACAAGCTCACACTGGTTAATGGTATCCCCATTCTAATAAAAAACATGAACCCATAAGCTACAGAAGCATCCAACAAATATTTTCTAAAACAATCCACCACATCAATACTACTTATAATGGCTATTATCATTAATCTAATATACTCTGGTCAAAGAACACAATGGATTACAAAAATCTTTAATCCAGCAGCATCCACTATCATGACAATCGTCCTTGTCACAAAAGTAGGACATTCCCCATTTCACTTCTGAGTGCCCGAAGTAACTCAAGGCATTCCATGAACAGCAGGCCTGATGCTATCAACATGACAAAATTGCACCCCTATCAGTTTTATACCACATGTCACCATCCATCAACCTAAACATACTGTTAATCATAGTGATATTATAAATCATAGTTGGACGCTGAGGCAGACTTAGCCATACTCACCTGGAAAAAATTACAGCCTCCTCATCAGTTGCCCATATAGGATGAATAACAGCTATTATAATGTATATTCCAAGTATAACAATCCTAAACATACTAATTTATATCATAACAACACTATCTTCTTCCTATTTATACCCAGATCATGTACTACAAGGGTATCATTATCACACACATGAGATAAAACACCTCCCATCAGGATCCTTATCCTCAGCATTATAGTGTCATTAGGAGGTCGCCCACCATTATCAGGGTTTTGACCCAAATGAATAATTATCCAAGAGATAACAAAAATGATAACATCATTCTACCAACACTAATAGCCATCACAGCAGTCCTCAGCATATACTTCTACTTGCAGCTAACATAACCCACATCACTAACTATATTCCCTTCATTAAACAACACAAAAGTACAACAATTTGAACATACAAAACAAATAACTTTCCTATCATTACTCATCATAATAGCCACACGATTACTACCCATAACACCCATCCTATCAGTGCTGGACTAGGAATTTAGGTTAGCTTAGACCAAGAGCTTTCAAAACCCTAAACAAGTACAATTTACTTAATTTCTAAAAATAAGGACTGCAGGACTTTCTCCTATATCAATTGAATGCAAAGCAAACACTGTAATTAAGCCAAATCCTTACGAGATTGATGAGTTTTAACCCCAGGAAATTTTAGTTAACAGGCAAATCCTCTAGTCAACTGGCTTCAATCTACTTCTCCTCCCTTTGAGAAAGAAAAAAGAAGAAAAAAAAAGGCAGGAAAATCACCGGCAGAATTGAAGCTGCTTCTCTCAAGTTACAATTCAATCTGTTGATTCACCACAGGGTTTGCCAGAAAGAGGGCTCAATCTCTGTCTTTAGATTTACAGTCGAATGCTAGCTCAGTCATTTTACCTCTGTTCATACACTGCTGATTATTTTCAACAAATCACAAAGATATCGGCATTTTATCTTTACTATTTGGTGCTTGAGCTGGAGTAGCAGGCAGCGCCTTAAGTATATTAATCCTGGCTGACCTATGCTAACCTGGAGCGCTACTTGGAGATGCCCAAATCTGTAAGGTAGTCATAACAGTCCCTGCACTTGTAATAATTTTCTTTATAGTTGTACCCATTATGATTTCAGGATTTGAAAACTGACTTGGGCCACTAATAACTGGGGCACCTGAGGTAGCATTTCCCCCAGTACATCATATAAACTTTTGACTACTTCCCCCATCATTCTTACTCTTACTCATATCACCAATAGTAGAAGCTGGTTCTGGTACAAGTGGAACCCTATATTCAGCTCTAGCCTGCAATCTGGCCCATGAAGGAGCCTCTGTCGATCTAACCATTTTCTCCTTACATTTAGCAGGTGTCTCTTCAATTCTTGGTGCTATTACTTTTATTACTATAGTCTTTAATACAAAACTATCAGTCATATCCCAATACCAAACACCAGTATTTGTTTAATCTTTCCCAACTATAGCCATATTACTATAATTACCAATCTCAGTCTGAGCAGCCAGAATTGCCATATTGTTAAGAGACAGAAATCTAAACACTACTTTCTTTGACCCTGCAGGAGGAGACTGAATCCTATACCAACACCTATTCTGACTCTTTGGTCACCCTGAAGTCTGTATTCATGGCCTACCAGGCTTTGTTATAATCTCACATATCATTACATACTATTTAGGACAAAAAGTGCCTTTCAGCTATTTGGGACTAGTATGAGTCACGTCCACTGGCTTTTTAGGATTTCTCTTGTGGGCCCATCATATGTTTACCATAGGGATAGCTGTCGACTCAGGAGCATACTTTGCATCAGCTACCGTAATTACTTCTATCCCTACAGGAGTAAAAGTATCTAGCTGATTAGCAACTCTTTATTTAAGTTTTCTTTCTCGTTTCTTTTTTTTTTTGGCTGCGTTGGGTCTTGGTTGCTGCACGTGGGCTTTCTCTGGTTGCGGTGCACGGCCTTTTCATTGCAGTGGCTTCTCTTGTTGCAGAGCACGGCCTCTAGGCGCGTGGGCTTCAGTAGTTGTGGCTTGCAGGCTCTAGAGGGCAGCTCAGTAGTTGTGGTGCATGGGCTTTTTGCTCCGCGCCATGCGGAATCTTCCCAGACGAGGGCTCGAACCCATGTCCCCTGCATTGGCAGGCGAATTCATAACCACTGCGTCACCAGGGAAGTCCCTGGTTAGCAACTGTTCACGGAGGTAATATTATATGACCTCCCACTATACTATGAGTTTTAGGCTTTAGTTTTTCTTTTTACAGTAGGTGGTTTGACAGGAATCATCTTAGCCAACTCATCCCCAGACATTGTCCTCCAGGATACATACTATGTAGTAGCACACTTCCGTGACCTAATGTCCATGGGAGCAGTCTTCACTATTATAGGAGGCTTCCTACACTGATTCCCACTATTCTCAGGTTATACAGTTAACTCAGCATGAGCAAAAATTCACTTCACAAGTATATTTGTAGTAGTAAATATGACTTCCTGCAGCACTTTCTTGGCCTCTCAGGGATGTCACTACGTTAGTCTGAGTACCCTGAGGCACACACAACATGAAATATTTTATCTTTAGGCTCATTCATCTCCGTAGCAGCAGTAATGCTAATAATCTTCATACTTTGAAAAGCATTTGCGTCTAAACAAGAAGTCTTAGCAGTGGAAATTGCTACTCCTAACCTAGAATGGTTACACGAATGCCCTCCACCATATCCTATGTTTCAAGATCCTACCTATGTAAATGTGAAATAAGGAAGGACTCAAGTCCTTTTCAACCAGTTTCAAGCCAACACCATAACAATTATGTCTTTCTCAATAAATGAGATAAAAGTAAAAAGTGATGTAGCTTTGTCAAAGTTAAATCATAGGCTAAAATCCTGTATATTACTAAGGCATATCACTTTCATCTAGGCTCTCAAGATACAACATCACCGATTATGGAAGAACTTTTACATTTTCATCATCACACATTAATAGTGATTTTTAAAATAAGTTCTCTAGTCCTCTATATCATTTCACTAATATTGACATCTAAACTAACTCACTTGCATACAATAGATGCACAGGTAGAGAAAATGTGAACAATTTACTAGCCATTATTGTAATCTTAATTGCCCTATCATCATTGTGAATCCTTTACATGACACATGAAATCAATAACTCTTCCCAAACCATAAAAAACTATGGGTCAGTAATGATACTGAAGCTACAAATACACAGATTATGAAGATTTAAATGTTGACTCCTCTGTAATCCCCACATCAGAGCTAAAACCAGGAGAATAATGACTAATAGAAGTCAACAACCGAGTAGTTAGAGATAGTCATTGAATATTAGTTTCATCTGAAATTGTTGTACACTCCTGAGTTGTTCCTTCTCAGGCCTAAAAAGAGCTATCCCAGGATGCCTAACTTAAAGAATCCTAATACCAACAGGACCAGGCCTATGTTGTGGACAAGAGAACTCGTTTTCCTGAGTTCAAAGACAGGACAGAGGGATATGGCTGAGATATGGGGTGAATCTGGAGCCCATGGGGATGCACTCTCCAAGCTCCAGGATAGGAATGGGGCCTCTAGGGTCCCAGGCCACCCACCACACCCTCCCGAGCACGATCTGGACAACATTCCCTGTCAGTGATGAGGCAGCCCTAATACTGGTCATGCCCCGATGTTGTGTCCTATGTGGGCCCCATGCTCTTGGGACCACATCCCACACTCTGCAGGTCCATGCCACAGGGTCCTTCGTGCCTCAGGAGTACAGACCACACAACAAGCAGTTCCCTCCCCAACCAGCAGGAGGAGGGGAGGAGAGCAGGGGCACCAGGGAAATCTCACTCAGACAACAACACCCCAGGGGTGCCAGCGGGGACAGTGATGATGCAGATGAGGCACAGACCAAGAGATGGGACCAGAGGACCCAAAAGGCAGCTGGTCAGGTCCTGGCTCATCTGCACCCAGGACACCTTTGTCCCTCATACACCCCCTTCCTCATACACCCTCTCCTTAAATGCAGATTCTTCAGATGCAAACAGGCAGAGCTTCAGACTGAAAGTCAGCTCTTCCAAAATGACCCATCAGCAAACACTGCAGGATTCCACTCCCTGTGCTTTGTGGCTGCTTCCCACTAGCTATTTATTTTACATTTGGTAGTATATATATGTCCATGCCACTCTCTCACTTCATCCCAGATTACCCTTCCCCCTCCCTGTGTCCTCAAGTCCATTCTCTATGGCTGAGTCTTTATTCCTGTCCTGCCCCTAGGTTCTTCATAACCATTTTTTTCTTTTTTTTTTAGATTCCATATATATGTGTTAGCATACGGTATTTGTTTTTCTCTTTCTGACTTACTTCACTCTGTATGACAGTCTCTAGGTCAATCCCCCTCACTACAAATAACTCAATTTCATTTCTTTTTATGGCTGAGTAATATTCCATTGTATATATGTGCCACAGCTTTATCCATTCATCTGTCGATCCTGCCAACACTTTTACTTTACTCAATTGAGACCAATGTCAGACTTGTAAGGTAATAAATTTACGATGTTTTGAGTCACTCAATTTGTGGTAATTCGTATGAAAGCAATAAAAAAACAAATACAGAGGTCCTACAAGAGCCAGGCTATATATTTATATTTAAGTATTTCTAAAATGAATTTAACCCTGTGATTGACAGCAGCAGCAGCTTCCAAGGGATCCCACCACACACCTGAGGCGAAAGCAGCCTAATAAAGAAGCAGTGACAGCAGCAGGTCACTGCCCCACACTTGGGGTAGAGGGGGATTTGATCTACTGTAGCAGCAGCATAGCCTGAATGGGAATGCATCCTCCTGTGGCACTAGTCCCATCAGCATTAGTCTAATCTGCTAGCATCTGCTGTGCCAACAGGCCCAACGTATACAAACCCTCCAACTCAGTAGCATTAAGTGAGCCAGGCTCAGTGTTTCCTGAAACTCATATCCAATGGCACTGGAAAGCCCAGATATCACCTACTGTTATGCAAACATAAAAAAAAATAACAGAAGACTGGCAACTTCAGAAAGAAAAGGGGAACAATGGAATGGGTGAAAACAAGTGGGATAAATATAAGAGACTATCATTAGCCTCATGAGTTTCTTAAATTCCCTCTGATGGTCAAAGCAAAAATTATGACACCATCTGATGTGGTTCTCAATGTATATAAAGGAAATACTACAGAAAATCATACTTTAAAACTGGGGACTATTAAGAGACCTAAATGGAAGTAAAATTTTGAAACTTCACTTGAAGTAATAAACCACTGATTCCAGTAGGCTATGATAAGTTACATATGTATAGTGTAATGCCAAAAGCAACCACTAAGAAAACTATACAAACAGTATCCACAAACGATTATAAATAAATTAGATTAAAATGGACTTATTAAAAAATGTTTAAGTAACCCACAAGAAGGCAAAATAAGAGAAACACAGGATTGAGAAACTGAGGTAAAAGACAAAACAAAAAATAAAATGGTAAACTGCGGTGGGGTGGGGATGGTGGTGTGCTGAATTGGGCGATTGGGATTGACATGTATACACTGATGTGTATAAAATTGATGCCTAATAAGAACCTGCAGTATAAAAAAACAAACAAACAAAACAACTAATACTAAACTTTCATTGGGTTATTTGTATGGAAATATGTTAATATAAATGTTTCAGACATTACATGAAATTTCTAAAAATCTTATATTTGTATTTGTATTGAAATATGTATGGAAATATGTTAATATAAATGTTTCAGACATTACATGAAATTTCTAAAAATCTTATATGTTCTGGTATAATGTTATAAGTAATAATCCTAGTTATTACTTTAAAATGTATATCTCAGAAATAACTAATTTTCTTGTCAACTGCATTATTATGAACTTTCATCAAATCTTTAACTGTGGTCATTTTTAAGTCTTTTCTCATTTACAGACAGTTCTGGGTGTACTCTGATGCTTTGGCAAATATGTTCCTATAAAAGGGTTTCATCTTCAAGAAATTCATGGAAAAGACTCTGACAAGTACAGGTTTCTGGTAACTGACTGTACTACTGAACTGAATGAATAAGCATTTTCAGAACTCTAATGAAAAACTGATGAACTCATAAAAGTGCTAACAAAAGATCAAGATGAAAAAAAATTTAATTACATGGGACTGAGTGAACTGATGAGGATGAGTATAATTTTTGTGACTTTCCGTCTGAATTAAAAAAAAAATCTCACAAGGACTCAGAGGCAAAGAATATACAAATCAATTTTCACTGCAAAGTAAAGGAGCTGTTACAGTGGAGGATTACTGGACTGAATGTCAATATTATGACATAGCATGAGTGTGTTTCATGTTTGGTAATTGCAATCATTGTTGCTTTTGTTGTGGTCATCCATGTAGAATGCTTGTTGTCAGTCTATTTATCTCTTGTAAAAATAAAATACAGTGTGTGTGTGTGTGAAAAAAATAAAATAAAAAATAAACATAAAAAAAATAAAATGCTAGACCTCATCTTTAACATAGCAATCGTTACATTAACTGTAAATGATCTAAATAGCCAAGTCAAAGACAGACATTGGAAGAGTAGATGAAAAAATCACAAGCATGATCCAACTATATACTGTCTATAAGAAGCTTACTTTAAACATCATGATATTGGTAGTTCAGAGTAAAAGGATGAAAAAGGTATATCATGTGAACATTCATCAGAAAAAGCAGAAATGGCTATATTAATATCAGATAAAGTAGATTTCAGAGCAAAGGAAATTATTAGGGGCAAAGAGGGTCATTACATAAAGATAACAGGAATAATCCACCTAGATGACCTAGTGATACTAAATGCGTGTGCACCAAACAACAGAACTTCAAAACACATGAAGCAAACACTGAAAAAGGTAAAAGGAGAAAATTTCAAATCCACAATTATTATTTGAGACTTCAACACAGCAATTTATAGAACTCCCAGAGAGAAAAATCAGCAAGGGTATGGAAGAACTGAAAACATCATCAATCAACAGGATATAACTGACATTTAAAGAACACACTCAATAAAAGCAGAATACATATTCAAGTGTCCATGGAACATTCACTCATATACCATACACTGGGTGATAAAAAAACATTAGCAGATTTAAAAGAATTAAAATCAGAGAGAGTATGTTCTCTAGCCATAATGGAACCAGACTAGAAATCAATAACAGAAAGACAACAGGAAAATCTTCAATCACATGAAAACTAAACATCACAATTCCAAATAACTCATGGGTAAAAAGTCAAGGAAAAAATTTTAAATGCATAGAATAAAAGAAAATGGAGATATAACAGATCAACGTTTGTGGAATGAAGTGAAAGCAATGCTGAAAGGCAAGTTTATAGCACTAAATTGGGAAAGAAAATATTTCAAAGAAATAGTCTAATTTTCTATATTAAAATAGTAAAAACGGAAGAGGAAAAAACACTAAACAAGCAGAAAGAAGGAAATAATAAAGATGAAACAAAAATCCATGAAACTAAAAACAGGAAAATGGGGGGGGGGAGGAAATCAATGAAACAAAAGGCTGGTTCTTCAAAATAAACAATCTAATCAAGAAAGATGTAGCAAGACTGATAAAGATAAAAAGAGAGATGGCACAAATCACAGATATCAGAAATGCAACCAGGGATACCATGACATATCCTGCAGGTTAATAAGGGACACGTTATTATGAACAAGTCTACACTATAAATTCAAAACTGTGGATGAAATGGACCAATGCGTCTACACCCAAAACTACCAAAACTCAGCCAAGATGAAAGAGACAATCTCAATTTTCCTGTAACTATGAGAAACACTGATTTTTCATTTAAAAACTCCCAAAAGAAATATTCAGGCTTAGATGTTTCACTTTTACCCAAGACTTAAAGCATTAACACCAATTTTACATGACTTGATAAGAAACGGAAGTAGAGGGAACAGTTCCTAATTAATTTTATGAAGCCAGTATTACCTTGATACCAAAACCAGACTGGGACAGTATAGAAAGAAGAAAACTACAGCCCAGTATTTTTTATGAAATTGGCTGTAAAAATCCTCAGCCAAATATTAGCAAATTAAATCCAGAAATATATAAAAAGAATAATATACCATGACCAAGCGGTATTTATTCCAGTTATGCAAAGTTGGTTAAATATTTGAAAATCAAACAATGTAATCTACCATATCCAACAGATTAAGGGGGAAAAGTCATGTGATCCTAATCATTAATGCAGAGAAAGCATTTGATAAAATCCAATCCCATTCATGATTTTAAACAAAGAAGAAAAAAAACTCCAAGCAAACTAGGAATAGAAAAGGAACATACTGAAACTCATAAAGATGATCTACAAACAACCTATACCGACATTATATTTAACTGTGAAAGACTGAACGCTTTCTCTGTAAGATCAGAAACAAGGCACCGATATCTGCTCTCACCACTTTTATTAAATATATTACTGGAGGTTCTAGTAAGAAAATAAAGCAAAAATAAATAAATAGATAAATTTAACAGTTAAATTTTTAAAAAGTTTATTTAAAAGATGAAAGAACTATTCCTACTATGTTGAATAGGAAGGAATATATCCTACTGAATGTTGAATAGTAATATATCCTATTATATTGAATAAGGAAAACTAAAACTGTCTATATCTGAAGATGAGATGATAATCTAAATGGAGAAAATACCAAGGAATCCACAAAAAGCTTGAGAAATAATATTCGTTTGTAAATGTTTTAGAGTACAAGATCCACACAATTTTATCAAATTACATATTAATAACAAATGTGTAGAAGCTTAAATAAAAATATGTGATGCCATTTACAACTGACCTAAATAAATACTTAAATAGAAGCCCAATAAGACATTTATAGGACCTCTATACTGAAAATTACAAAATGCTGATGAAGAAAATTTTAAAAGTCCCAAACAAATAGGGAGACATACCTTGTTCATGGATTAGAAAACACAACATAATAAAGATGTCAATTCTCCCCAAGTTAACAGGCTTAACACAATTACTCTTAAAATGCCCTCAAGGTTTTTGTGGATATAGACAAGCTTATTCTAAGATTTATATGGTAGGAAGAGGCTGAAGAATAGCTAAAACAATTTGTAAAGGAAGATTAAAATGGGAGGAATTAATCTACCCAATTTCAAGATTTCGCCATAATGATGGAGGGTAGATACACAGATCAATGGAATGGAACAGAGAACCCAGAAATAGACCGACACAAATACATTTAACTTGGTTTTGACAGCAGTGCAAAAGCTATCAGGGAAGAATAGACTTTTCAAAAAATGGTACTGAAACAGTTGGACATCCCTCGACAAAAACAAACAAACAAACAATGAACCTTAACCTAAACCTTACACATCTTACACAAAAATTAAATCAAAGTGGATCATAATCTTAAATGTAAAAGCAGGACAGTTTTAGAAAAAAAAAATAGGAGAAAATCTTTGGCATCTAGAACTAGGTGAATAATTCTTAGACTTGACACCGAAAGTATGATCAATAAAAGCAAAAACTGATAAATTGGATCTCATCAAAATAAGTTAAAAATGCTTCATAGAAGATCCTTTTAAGTGGATGAAAACTCAAATTACACAGTGGGAAAACATATTTGAAAACCCCATAGGAGACAAATGACTTGTATCTATAATATACAAAGAACTCTCCAAACAACTTAAAAAAATCCAACTAGAAAATAGTCAGAAGACAGGAACAGACATTTCATGGAAGAGAATATACACATGGCAAAGAAGCACATGAAAAGATGTTCAACATCGTTAGCCGTCAGGGAAATGCAAATTAAGACCATAATGAGATATCAGAGAATAACTAAAATTAAAGTATAGTGACAACATCAAATGCTAGCGAGTACGTAGAAAAATTATATCACATCACTGGTGGGAAAATAAAATGGTTTAGCCACTCTGAGAAACAGCTTGACAGTCTCTTTTAATCCTAAAAGTAGATTCACCCTACAATGCAGTAATTGTACTCTTGAGCATTTATCCAAAAGAAACAAAAACTTAATGAAGTTCCCACAGAAACTTACACATAAATGTTCATAGCAGTTTTATTTCTAATAGCCGAAAACTGGCAACTACCCAAATGTCTTTCAATGGGTGAATGTTGAAACAAATTGTGATAAAATCTTATGATAGAATACTACCGAGCAACAACAAGGAACAAATTATTAATATATGCAAAAATTGAAATGAACTTCAAGGGAATGATGCCGAGGGAAAATTTTTTAAAAGCCAATCTCCGAAGATTAAGTAATTCATGATTATGTTTACATATTATTCTTAAAATAACAAAACTGTGGAGATGGAGAACAGATTAGAAGTTGCCAAGGGTTAGAGATGGGGGTAGAAGGTACAGCAGGGGAACTTCGTGAGGTTTTTGTGGTCCCAGTACAAATAATACAGCAATCTTGGTTTTAATCCCTAAAGATTTTTTAAAGCAATTCCTAATAAGAGGTGTCCAGATATTTAGCAATGGCAGCAGATTAGAGGTATAGCTCCCCAACATGACAACTTCGAAAGAGATCTATACTATCAATACTAATTTAATGCATATGTTAATTTTTAAAAGGCCAGTCACAATACTTAAATGGTACATATCTTAACGATATTACTCCGGGTATCCAGCTATACCAGATGGACTAGCAGGAGTTTCTGTACATTCAATCTTATTTAAGACAGTAAATCTTATAATAAGACAGTTAAAAAAAGAAAAAGAAAAAAAACAAACCTCAACTACAGTTGGATATTCTCACAGCAAGATGAGGTGAAAATACGTAGCAGCGGTTCAAAAGCTTAAGCAGTGGCACCTAAATTTGGCTGCACATTAGAAGCCTCTGAAGCACTTTTTAAAAACCCTCACACCGACGGTTGGTCATGCTAGACCAATACAATCATTTTAACTCTCCTCAGACGATGCCAATGTCTAGCCAGAACCGAGAACCAGCGGACTAAGCAGAAGGGGATGTTTCTACAAAGATCTCTTAACAATAAGTCCTCTCACCCAATCAAGATTTACCTCCCCGCAAAGGGGTAAAGGAGGCTAGATGTTGTCCATACTTGCTTAGCTTTAATTAGCACTTGTGACTTGCCCAAAACCTAGATCATGTTTCCCCTAAATTTCATGTTATTCCCTAAGTTTTTCAAACCCAAGGCTAAGGGGTTTGCCAGGATGAGATTTTAAGTGCTCACACAGGGGAAGTCCCTGGCAAACCAGGACAGCGGTCACTCTACATTGCAATGTAAAGCATCCGAAATAACCCTGCCACTGCTCCCAGATACTACTAGTCTGTGCCAACCAGTGGAGAAAAGGCATTCTCCATTACTACCATGGCAAATGCTACTGTACTTACCTTGGCTAGTCCCTATCTTTTCCAGGCGCCACTCCCCTTCACCTGCTGGTGGATGCTTTGGCCAGCTGACAATGCAGATATTTTCAAACTTTAAGGTGAATAAAAATCATCTGGAGGGTCTGTTGTAACAGAGATCACTGAGCCCCACCAGAGTTGCTGATTCCATAGGGCTGGGACCGGGCCCTAAAACTTGAATATCTAACACATTATCAGGGGATGCTGGGAAAGCTGGGCAGGTAATGGTAAAGCTGGCCAGGAAAAAGAAACCCGACGTGTCAGATCATAAAGTACGGAAGGGCAAGCCCGCCAGCAGTTCAGGCCGGTGGGGGGGGACCGGGGTCCCCAGCCCTACAGGGCCAACGGCAGACCGGCTCGGGCGACCCTCGGAAGCGCGGGGTCCCCGCGGCCGAGTCTGTGCCCCCGGCCGGCCCCGGCTCCCCTCTGCCCACCCTGCGCACGGGGGCTGGAAACGGCCGCGGAGAAGCAGGCAGGGCGGGAAGGGGGGCTCCAAAGAGGGTCTGGCGACTCGAGTCGCTCCGTTTCTCGGTGGGCTCAGCGCGCGCCCTGGGGGAAGAGAGGTGGAGGTCCAGGAAGAGGGGACGGGCGGCACTCACGTAGACCAGCAGCAGCCATGGGTAGACGGCGGGCTCGGCCACCACGGGCGACTCCAGCCTCAGCTTCTCCCCCACGTTTTCGCGCGCGGCCCCCGCACCAGGCTAGTCTGGCGGTTGGGGGAGGGGCGGGGCGCCGCCGGCGGGGGCGGGACAGGCGGGCGGGCGGGAGGCTGAGGGGAGGGAGCCTGGCCTGGGCCTCAGCCGGCGCCGCCGCCGCGCCGCCGCCGCCGCCGCCGCCGCCGCCGCCGCCGCCGGCGGCCTGCTCCCGTCCGGCCCCCGGCTCCCTCTTTGTGGTCACAGGCCCGGGGCCTCCAGCGCTGCTGCCAACTGGGGCCGGCGTGAGGCAAGCACAATGAGCCGGGGGCCAGCTGAACCACTCACTCGCAGCGAGCGCCTCCCGCCCCGTGGACCCGCCCCCTCGCACGCACGCACGCACGTACGAACGCACGCACGCACGTACGCACGCAAGCACGCACGCACGTCTTCAGCTGCCCCCGGCCACACCCACCGGCCCGAAGTGGAGACCCGGGGAGACCCCTCGGGGCCTGGGGTGGCGGGTTCGACTCCCACCCTTGACGTACCGTGACACCTCCCCCCCAATAATAAGACTATAATTCCTCATTAAATATGGCAGCCGGAATCCTGGCTTCTGTTCACAAAAATGCTGTGTATTTAGCCTATGCTAGGCACCAGACCTGGACGCTCAGTACTGGCAAAAAAGGAAATGCCCTGCCCTCATGGCGCTGCCATTTTAATTGGAATAGTAGTGACAATGGTCAAGGGAGAAAATAAAGTGTCATCGCCACGGGGATGGTTAATCTCATGTGCGCACTGCGTGGGGCCCCGGCAACCACAAACATTATTCCAGATGTGGCCAGGAAGGTATTTTTCAGAAGAGATGAACACTGAAATTGGACCACTTTGCATAAAGGAGATTGTCAATGCCGTGGCGTGGGTGGGCCTCGTCCATCAGTTGAAGGACTGGAGAGAAAAATGAGGTTCCGTAGAAAGAGGGAACTGTTCCTCCAATGGCCTTGGCACATCAGCTCTTCCCTGTGTCTCCAGCCCAGAGTCCTGCCCTGACTTGCCTGCCTCACGGTCACATGAGTCAACTCCTTAAAACAAAACTATATATGTAAAAATACTGAATATATACAAGCCTATTAATTTGTATATGTGTGTATACATATTATATATATGTATACACATATGTTTATATGTGCGTGCGTTTGTAGTATATGTGTAAGTACTATATACAGTATACATACAAGCCTATATATTTGTGTGTATATATTGTATACATGTATGTATGTGTATATATATATATAGTATACATATTATAAATGTGAACATGCTGTATATATACACACACCCATATATTGATTTATGGGTGTGTGTATATAGACAGTGTATGTACACTGTATGTATGTATGTATACAGTGTATATTTATATATAGGTGTGTATATCTGTTGTATACCTGCATGTGTATATGTTTCTAGGTATTATATGTATATATGAATATACTATTATATACACACTTGCGTATGAATTTATATGTGTATGTCCATGCGCATATTTACATATAGGTGTGTGTGTGTGTATACATTGTATATATGTATGTGTATATATCTTATATATATGATATATGTATGTATATATACGATGAATTTCTATATACAGTACACATATATTTTTATGCTATATGCTTTTATATGTAGGTGTATATGTGTGTCTATATGTATGTACGTGTATGTATTGCATATATTATATGTGTATGTATGTATACTGTCTATATGCACACCTAAATATCTTTGTATGTGTGTATATATGTATGATATATATGTACCTAGGTGTGTATATTGCATATGTTATACGTATGTGTACATACTGTATATATACAAACTATGCATTTTATATGTGTGTATGTATAGTGTATATGTATGTGTGTATTGTATATATTATGTGTATATGTGTGTATACATACTGTATATATACAAACTGCATTTTATGTGTGTATATATGTATGTGTTTATTGTATATACTATATGTGTATATGTGTGTACGCATACTGCATATGTACACAGCTGTATATTTTTGTATGCTTGTACATATGTACGTGTGTGTGTATATACACACACACCCCGTATGGATTCTGTTTGTCTGGAGAACCCTCACTGATACGGACACTTATGACAATTGAGTACCTGCTCTTTGCCAGCCAGGGAGCCAAAGGCTTGTCTTTCGGGGTCTCCCTTAAGTGTCACAAGTCCCAGGAGGGAAGGTGATGCTGCTCCTACCAGTTGAGGTGCCTCAGGATCAGTTAGGTGGACAGGGCAGGGGGCTGGAGCCTGGTGGAGCCCAGGTGGAGTTCTAGCAGCAGTACAGCCTAGCAGTCCCACTTCCCCGGGTGCTTCTCACAAAGACGCCGAGGGAGAGTCGGGATCTGAAGGAGGGGATGAGGAAGCTTCCGTGGGTCCGCAAGCCCAGACCAAGGCTGACTCGTCAAGAGTGTTAGAGGTCAGGACTGTGGTTACCCTGGGGGTGGGCTTACACAGAGCCATTCATATTCTGAAAAAGTATCCATTCTGCTCTTGTTTGTATGGTTACCCCCCTCCCCCAAATCTTTTAAAAACAGATTCTCTTGGTTGCTGGGAACACACATGGGGAAGTTGTGTGTGAGGGGGTATGATCCAGGGGACAGGGAGGATAAGCCCCCCACTCGTAGGGCCAGGAGTGGCTCAGCTTTGTGAGCTGAGGATGGCCCACGAGGTCCCAGAGAGAAGGGTCCCTGCTCCGTCCCTGCTCTGTGCACCCCATTCCCAGCCTGAGAAGCCCAGAGCCAACCCCCCCACCCCCCCGCTGCAACACACACACACCAGGGAGGAGAGCCAGTCACCGTGGCTCCCAGGCTCCGGCTCCAAGGCTCCCGGCACTAGGAGCTATTTTCAGCTTTCATGCCCTAGGACACGGCCAGAGCTATTGTCTCAGGAAACGCTCTGTCTGTCTCTCACCCGGCCTCCCTCCCTTCCTCCCTCCCTCCTCCGCTTCTCCCCCTCCAGCTCCACCTGTCCTCCCCTCCACCCTGCATTTCTACACAGGATGGCTCACAGACAGCTGCTCCCTGTGCCCACCTGCCACCATTCCATGGATGTCAAAGCAAGCCCTGGGGACTTCCCTGGAGGTCCAGTGATTAAGACTCCGAGCTTCCACTGCAGGGGACGCGGGTTCGATCCCTGGTCAGGGAAATAAGATCCCACATGCCGCACGGCACGGCCAAAAAAAATGGATAAATAAAGTTATAGTGATGAAACAGCCCTAGTGGTGCAAGGATGGGACGTATAGCTCTATGGTATAGAATAAAGGTCCAGAAACAGATATATGAGAACTTGATATGATAGAAAGTAGGGAAATTAAGGAGTTTTCAATAAATGGCATTAGGACAATTGCATATCCATGTGGGAAAAAGTAAATTAGAAAATAAAAAAAAGCAAGCCCTGGTCAGGTGTGACCTTGGGCCCAGGGCCATTGGCACATGTTGTCATGTGGGACGTTCTTCCTTAGACTCCTCCCTCCCTCCTGTGTCACTGTCACTTCCTCCAGAACCTTCCTGGACTCCACTCCACAAGCCCGGGGTGTGCCCTCACCCGCCCTGGATCACCAGAATTCCAATCCCGGCCCACCCTTCCCTGCCAGGTAGAGAACTGTGCATGGTCAATAAGACCGTAGAGGTCATTGGCCATTGCTATTGCAGCTGGAATTGTTACTGTGTTTAGATAGGGTGACCAACACCCGCCCCCAGTTTGCCCAGGACCGCTCAGGTTTGAGCGCTGGAATTCTGGGGAAACCCTCAGTCCCAGGGGACCCCAGAAGGCTGGTCAGCCTATTTAGGACAGATCTTTCACTTGATCTCCCAACCCCCGAGAGCCAGAAAGGGAATCTCCCCCCTCCTTCCATTGTAACCTTCATTCATTCATCCACTTATCCCTGTATTCAACTCCTTTATTCAGCAAGTATTTATGAAGCATCTACTACAGAGCAGACACTATTCTAGGTGCTGGGGACATAACAGCATCCCTGTCCTCAAAGAGCTCACGTTCTAGCGAGGGCAGCAAACAGTAAACTGAGAAGGTGTGATTTATTACATGGGGATGATGTCTCGGAGACCACTGCAGGGCAGGGGAGGTGGGAGAGGAAAGGGGCAGTTCTAAATGCAGGCGCTGACGGGATTGGGGCAGACCTTGCCCTGGGCCAGGCTGGTTGCTTCAACACAGCTGTCCTCGCCCAGAGCCATCCTGCCCCCGCCTCACCCAGTTCTTCCGTGATGTGTGTGGAAAATCTGTGGTTGTCACAACTGGGGGGGAGGGGACCCTGGAATCAAATGGGTGCGGCCAGGGATGCTGCTAAACCCCACACAGTGACCAGGAGAGGCCCTCAGCAGAGGATGACCCGCTCCGAATAAACCCAGTGCCATGGGGGATACCCTGCACTAATATTATTCAGACCCGCTGGTGCCCCCAGATTCCTGCACAGGCAGGGACTCTAACCGGGTCACCTCTGTATCCCGAGGTGACCTAGAGTGGGGCAGCCAGGAGGGCTGAGATGAGTATCGGGGGTGGGTGAAATGACAAATTTCTGTGCCCACTGTCCCCGCCGCACCCCAGGGGCGATGGCCTCTATCTCCTCCCTGTGCAGGTAGCTTTTCCCTGAGCCATTTCTTCTTGTCAAGGTCCCTGTCGCAGGTTGGGTTCCCCGAAGATGACGTTGAGAGCAAGGATTGGAGTGCAGGTGGTTGATGTGAGGCGTGCAGGAACAGATACAGCTGCCATAGGGTCCCACAATTCCACTCCTGGGCATAGATCCGGAGAAAACTCTAATTCAAAACTATACATACACCCCTGGGATTTCCCTGGTTGCCCAGTGGTTAAGACTCCGCGCTTTCAGTGCAGGGGGCATGGGTTCCATTTCTGGTCAGGGAACTAAGATCTCACATGCCGTGTGACAATAAAAGAAGAAAGAAAAAAGAAAGAAAGAGAGAAAGAGAGAGAGAAAAAAAGGAAGAAAGAGAGAAAGAGAGAGAGAGAAAGAAAAGAAGAGAGGAAGAAAGAAGGAAGAAAGAAAGAAAAGATACACGCACCCCAATGTTCATTGCAGCACTATTTACAGTAGCCAAGACATGGAAGCTACCTAAATGTCCACTGATGGATGAATGGATAAAGAAGATGTGGTACATATATACAATGGAATATTATTCAGCCATAAAAAGAATGAAATAATGCTATTTGCAGCAACGTGGATGGACCTAGAGATGATCATACTAAGTGAAGTAAGTCAGAAGAGAAAGACAAATATCATATGATCTCACTTATATGTGAAATCTAAAATACGACACAAATGAACTCGTCCACAAAACAAAAACAGACTCACAGACATAGAGAACAGACTTGTGGTTGCCAAGGGGGAGAAACAGTGAGGGAGGGTTGGATTGGGAGTTTGGGGTTAGCAGATGCAAACTATTAAATATAGGATGGATAAACTACAACGTCCTACTGTCTAGCACAGGGAACTATATTCAGTATCCTGTGATAAGCCATAACGGAAAAGAAAAAAGTTTTATTTATAGGTTCCATCCCTAACTGAGCTGGCCCATCCCCTCCCATGGTTCTAAGTGCAGCCCGAGGCTGCAGACTTCCCACCGTGGTCTTCAGCTCCAGAGCAAGCCACCTGCAAACCACCCACATCTTCCCAGGGGCTGGCAACTCTCCTTTGCTACTGATGCCAAGACACATCCAGATAGCAAAAATGTGACCATGAAAAGAAACTCAGGCATGTTCAAATCAGGGAAATAACATTCTTAGCTCTGTTCAGTACTCGCTTAATTTTAGAGCTTAGAGTTACAAAAAAGTTGCAAAGATCTGTACAGAGTGTACAGAGTGCCGTGGACCCTGACCCAGTACCCCTATTTCCAACTCGTTAGTACCTTAGTACGACATGTTTATCCAACTAAGGAACCAAGATGGATACATTGTTATTAACTAAAGTCCAAACTTTATTAGCATTTCCCTAGTGTTCCCCTAACATCCTTTTTCTGTCCCAGTCTCCTCTGGGCTGTGACATTTCTCAGACGTCGCTGGGTTTTGATACCTTGAAAGTTTTGAGGAGGACTGGTCAGGTATTTTGTCCCTCAATTTGTTTGTCTGTTTGTTTTCGGATGTTTTCTTATGGTTGGTCTGGAGTTATGGGGTTTGGGGCGGAAGACCCAGACAGAGATAAAAATGCCATTTTCCTCAGGTCACATCAAGGATACACACCATCAACGGGACTTATGACAAACGATTTTACCCTTGATCACCTGGCCAGTATCGTCTTTTTTTTCTTGCTGCGTTGGGTCGTCGTTGCGTGTGGGCTTCTGTAGTTGTGGCACGGGGGCTCAGTAGTTCTGGCTCCCAGGATCTAGAGTGCAGGCTCAGTAGTTGTGGCCCACGGGCTTAGTTGATCTGCAGCACCTGGGATCTTCCCGGACCAGGGCTTGAACCTGTGTCCCCTGCATTGGCAGGCGGATTCTTTTCTTTTCTTTTTTTCTTTTGCAACCAAAACTTTAATCCCAAGGATTCTCACAAAACATATTACAAATGACAGCATGAAAAAAAAAATTGCACAGTAACTCAAAGTTCAGCTCTACAATATACTCTTAATCTGGCAGGACATTGGTATCTTGATAATCTCAAATTTCCAAAGAATATTACAAAGAGCTATGTATTCATGTACAGCAAACACAGAGGGGACGTATGACCTAACTCAAAGGTAAACTAACTTCCTTGAAACTTCTTAGATTTTAAACTCCCTGGACAACCTCTTGTCCAGTGTGAAGACTAGTGGAATTTTTAAACCTCTAATCTAGGGTAAGGGTGCGGCTTTCATTTTTACCTGCTGGCTTGGATTCACAGCACCTTTTAAAGACTGCTTGCTTAACTACAGCTGCATACCATATCCCAGCTACAGAAAGTCTTTTCAATGTTTGCCAGTGTTGTTTCCATAATAGTAAACATCACACTTTAGGTGGGCAGGAGTTAGAGTTTCATTATCAGTCTAGGCAAGACCAAAAATTCAAAGCAAATTCAATTTTGCTTAAGGGAACATTGTAAGGTAACAATTCTTCATATTACATGCCTCATAGGATCCATTTCAAACCATAGAGAATGACACCTTTATGTGTCACTGTCCCAAGAGACAAACAAGTGTGAACAACTAAAACATTTAAAAAGTGCACCAAGCTTCGGAAGTCTCAAACAAAACTTGAATATTCTGTACATACTCCTGCCAAATGAAGTTATTGCCTGTACACCACTCCTCTTGCAAAGTGGTCTTCCATTTCCCTTTCATTTGACCTAGATCGGCTAGGAGACCTAGAGAAAGATCGGGATGGCTTGTGATTTCTCTCTTGGGACAGGGATCTCTCTCTTCTCCTATATCTAGAAAGGGACCTGCTCTGGCTGACGGAGAAGGCTCTCCATCTTGGAGATGTGTGGGAGGTGGAGGACTCCTCCTCCGATAATCATCTCGAGGGCGACGACCCCAAGAAGGAGGCGTCACGATTTCGACTTCTCTTTTCCCCATTCGACAGGTCCACTCTTACTCGGCAGCCACATAGTGTTCTCCCATCTAGTTCTCGGACAGCATCAGCTGCATCTCGGGGATCTTCACATTCAACAAGAGCGAAGCCAGGAGGGTTTTTAGCACCCCACACACTTCAGAGTGGTCCATAATAGCCTAAAGCTCGTTCCAATTCAGCCTTGTTACCACTGTTTCCAAGATTCCCTACATAAACTTTACAGTCCAATGGACAGGAATCACGATGCAAGACCCTCGTGGCTCCTGGGTTTCACGGGCCACAGGGTGGTCCCGGGCCTCTAGAATCTGGCAGCTGAATCTGCTTACACAAGCTATCCTGTGGGGATGCTTTCCCACCTATGTTCCAGCCCGGGGCCCTGCTGTCTTGGCCCAGCCTCCCGGGTGAGAGGGTGAACCCCAGCTCCCTGGAGCAGACACTCAGAGCCCTGGTGACCGGACTCACAGCTGACGGGGCTGGAGCAGCGGCTGGACATTTGTGGCCAGCCTGGTGGTGTTTGGCCCCGTCTGCAGTTCCAGTTCCAGCTGAGAAAGAGCCTCCCTGTGTTATTTTCTCCTGGTTGTGTAAGGATCCCCGGTGTCATTTGACAGAAGTGTAGATGGTGTGTTCTTTCTCTCTTTTCTCCCTGCTTCCTCTCCTCCCTCTATCCCTCCCTCTCTCCCTGTCCCTCTTTCCCTGTTCCACTCTCCCTCTCCCTCTTTCCCTCTCTTTCTCTCCATCTGTCTCTCCCTCTCTCCCTCCCTCTCTCCCTCTCCCTCTCTCTCTTTCCCCTCCCTCGCTCCCTCTCCCTTTCCCTCTTCCCTCTCCCTCTTCCCTCTCCCTCTTTCCCTCTCCCTCTCTTTCTCTCCATCTGTCTCTCCCTCTCTCCCTCCCTCTCTCCCTCTCCCTCTCTCTCTTTCCCCTCCCTCGCTCCCTCTCCCTTTCCCTCTTCCCTCTCCCTCTCTCCCTCTACCTCTTTCCTCTCCTTCTTTCATCTCCCTCTTCCCTCTCCTCTCTCCCTCTCTCCCTCCCTCTCCCTGTGCCTGTTTCCCTGTCCTTGTTTCCCTGTTCCGCTCTGCCTCTACCTCTTTCCCTCTCCCTCCCTCCCTCCTTCTCCCTCTCCCTCCACCTCCTTCCCTCTCTGGAGAGGGAAGGAGGTGGAGGGAGAGGGACAGAGAGCAGGAGAGGGAGGGGGAGAGGGAGAGAAAGGGGGGTAGAGGGAGAGAGTGATAGAGGGACGGAGGGAAAGACATCTCTCCCTCCGTCCCTCTATCCCTCTCTCCCTCCCTCTCTCCCTCTCCCTCCCTCCATCACTTTCCCTCCTTCTCACTCTCCCTCCCTCTTCCTCTCCCTCTCTCCCTCCCAGAGAAGGAGAGACAGAGGGAGAGGGAGAGGAGGGGAGAGAGGGACACGGAGAGGGAGGGAGGGAGGGAGACAGAGAGGGAAGCAGGCACCCTCTGTCCTTCTCCCTCTCCCTACCTCCTTCTCCGACTCCCCCTCTCCTTTGCTCCCTCCCTCTCCTCTTCCTCTGTCTCTCCCTCTCCCTCCCTCCCTCTAGGAAAGGAAGAGGAAGGGAGGGAGAGGGAGAGAGGCAGGTGGAAGGAGAGGGAGAGGGAGAGATGTCTTGCCCTCCTTCCCTCTCCCTCCCTCGCATTTTCCCTTCCTCTCTCCCTCCCTCTCCCTCTCCCTCCCTCTGTCTCTCCCTCTCCCTCTGTCTCTCCCTCTCCCTCCGTCTCTCCCGCTCCCTCACTCGCTCCCAGAGAGGGAGAGATGGAGGGAGAGGCAGAGACCAGAGAGACGGGGAGAGGGAGGGGGGAGAGAGGGAGAGGGAGAGGGAAGAGGCAGAGAGGGAGAGAAGGAGGAGAGAGGGAAAGAGAGGAAGGAAGAGACCTCTCTCTCTCTCCCTCTCTAATTCTCTCCCCTCTCTCTCTCCCTCTCTCCCTCTCCCTTGTCTCTGCCTGTCCCTACATCTCTCCATCTCTGGGAGGGAGTAAGGGAGATGGAGAGACGGAGGGAGAGGGAGAGCTGGAGGGACAGGGAGAGGGAGGAGAGGGAGCGAGGGAGAGGGATAGAGGGAGGGAGAGACGGATAGAGGGAGTGAGGGAGAGATATCTTTGTCTTTCCCTCCTTCCCTCTATCCCTCTATCCCACTCCCCCCTCTCTCTCCCTCACCCCCTCCTTCTCCTGCTCTCTGTCCTTCTCCTTGAAACTCCTTCCCTTCTCCCTCCTGGCCCTTTTAGGCCACTCAAGCAAGCAGGAAATGCAAATCAGCACTACAAAGAAGTCTCACTTCACAACGGTCAGAAGGGCCATCCTAAAAAAGTGTAAAAACCAGAAATGCAGGACAGGCCAAGTAGAAAAGGGAGCCTTGTTAGGCTGATGGGTGGGATGGAAATTGCCAACGGCCACTCTGGAGAAGAGTATGGGCTTTCCTAAAAGATCTAAAAAACACAGCTAGAGAGCATATGGCACTTCCACTCATGGGCGTATAAATTGGGAAAACTAAAAATCAACAAGACACAGGCACCCCAAAGTATAGGGCTGCTCTGCTTACAAGAACCTCCACTTCGGTACACCTTAGATATCCCAGGAAAGAGAAAAATGGATATAGAAGTTGCGGTACTTATGTACAATGGAATATCACTCAGCCATGAAATCAATGTCATAAGGCTAGTAGCAGCGTGATGAGTGGATTTAGGCACGAAGATTCTAAGTGAAATAAGTCAAAAGGAAAAAAACACCTTTCAAAAGATATCACTTATAGAGGAAATGTAAAAATCGCTACAGATAAACTGAATTACAAAACGGAACAAACTCACACATTTAGAAAACACACTAGGGCTGCTTAATGGGAAAGCTGAGGTGGGGTGATGCATAAAACAAGGGTATGAAATTAGCACAGATACCGTTCCATAAACCAAATATGTGATAGAGAAGACCTATTCCTTGCTCAATGAACTGGACTCAACACCCTCTATTCACTGCACAAGAATATATCTGACTAGTAAGAATCTTAAAACCTATGTACTGAAATCTCTAAGTAAGAGAAGCAAGTGGGTGTAAAGCAGCATAAACACAGCATTGAAAATCAGATAAACCCCATTATAAAAATAAATTCCAAAAAAATAAAGACAGTGAAAGAGAGAGACATACTTACAAAATTCGTTCGGGGGCTGTGATGCAACCTGGATTGACCATATCTAGACCCACAGCTGAATGAGACATAAGGCTGGACACTCGTCGGGTTGCGAGGTTTGGTGAGGTTGGGTGCGCAAATGCAGACCCGTTAAAGTAATACTGCGTGGTAATCATTCCATGGGCCCAAAATCTCCAGGTTCAAGGGAATCTTCTTGCAGCAAAAACATGTATAGGAAACCCAGAGGATGGTACACCGTGTGATCGGGAAAGGTTTCTAAAACGCACCTCATTTCTCATCTCCTGGTGCTCTGGTTCGCCATTCCAGCCACTTTCCTAACAATCTCCGCACTTGGAGTATCACCACCTTTAAGTTCCTGTTTCCTACAGGTTGCAATTTGTCCTGAGGATGAATGGGAAGAGGGGGAACCAATGAGAGACTAGCTCTAGCTATTCGGACAGGCACTGCTCACTCTAATTTCTCATCAGGAAGAAGAATTAACCATAGGCTCAGCCTGCTTCCCCGAACCAGAATAGGGCCTGAAGCAATCCTGCGGTTTTGCAGCCAGCTCCCAAAAAAGCGAGTTGAAAAATGGAGCTCAGTGACACTACAATGCACAAACCTGCAGAGTTACAAATGATAACTATCGTACAAAAATATATTGAGGGAAGGCAACAAAGAGGATCTGAAAGTAAGGCAGAATTGCAGGAAACAGATTTCAGGAGGTAGATTCGAATGTCCTTTAAAGCACATGAAAAGCGGCAAAACGTTGACAATGATGCACTTGGCCAAAAAGGGCGTATGCGTTTTTTCCTGAACATATTCAGGAAAAAACGCAAAGGCCCTTTTGGCCAAGGAAGCAAGCGGGAAATGCAAATCAGCCCTACAAAGAAGTCTCACTTCCCAGCGGGCAAAAGGGCCATCCTAAAAAAGTGTAAAAACGAGAAATGCAGGACAGGCGAGGGAGAAATAGGAGCCTTGTTACGCTGATGGGCGGGATGTAAATTGCCAACGGTCACTCTGGAGAAGTGTATGGTGTTTCCCAAAACATCTACAAAACACAGCTAGAGAGCATAGGGCACTTCCACTCATGGGCGTATAAATAGGGAAAGCTAAAAATCAACAAGACACAGGCACCACAATGTTTACGGCTGCTCTGTTTACAAGAACCTCCACTTCGGTACAACTTAAATATCCCAGGAAAGAGAAAAATGGATAAAGAAGTTGAGGTACTTATGTACAATGGAATATCACTCAGCCATGAAATCAATGTCATAAGGCTAGCAGCAGCATGATCAGTGGATTTAGGTACGATGATTCTAAGTGAAATAAGTCACACAGAAAAAGACACTTATCATAAGATATCACTTATAGAGGGAATGTAAAAATCGCTACTCATGAACTGAGTTACAAAACAGAACAGAGTCACACAATTAGAAAACACACTATGGCTGCTTAACGGGAAAGGTGAGGTGGGGTGATGCATAAAGCAAGGGTTTGAGATTAGCACAGATACCGTTCCATAAACCAAATGTGTAATAGACAAGACCTACTCCTTGCTCAGTGAACTGGACTCACCACCCCATATTCACCACACAAGAATATATCTGACTAGTAAGCATCTGAAAACCTATATATTGATATCTCTCTGTAAGTGAATCCAGTGGGTGTAAAGTGCCATAAACATAGCAGTGAAAATCAGCTAATCCCCATTATAAAAATAAATTACAAAGAAAGAAACAAAGACAGTGAAAGAGAGAGAAATTCTTACAAAATTCTTTCAGGGGCTGTGATGCAAACTGGATTGACCATATCGAGGTTCACAGCTGAATGAGACATAAGGCTGGACACTCTTGGGGCTGCGAGGTTTGGTGAGGTTGGGTGAGCAAATGCAGACCCTTTAAAGTAATACTGCGTGGTACCCATTCCATGCGTCCCAAATCTCCGGGTTCAAGGGAATCTTCCTACATCGAAAACATGCATAGGAAACCCAGAGAATGGTACACCATGTGATCGGGAAAGCTTTCTCAAAAGCACCTCATTTCTTATCTCCTGGTGCTCGGGTTCGCCATTCCAGCTGCTTTCCTAACAATCTCCCCAGTTGGAGAATCAGCACCTTTAAGCTCCTGTTTCGTACAGGTTGCAATTTGTCCTGAGGATGAATGGGAAGAGGGGCAACCAATGAGAGACTAGCTCTAGCTCTTCGGACAGGCACTTGTCATTCTAATTTCCCATCAGGAAGAAGAATTAACCACAGGCTCAGCCTGCTCCACGGAACCAAAATAGGGCCTGAAGCAATCCTCCGTTTTTGCAGCCAGTTCGCCAAAAGCGAGTTGAATAATGGAGCTCAGGGGCACTGCAATTCACAAACCTGCAGAGTTATAAATGATAACTATCGTCCAAAAATATATTGAGGGAAGGAAACGAAGAGGATTTGAAAGTAAGGCAGAATTGCAGGAAACAGATTTCAGGAGGTAGATTCGAATCGCCTTTAAAGCACCTGAAAAGCGGCAAAACGTTCACAATGATGCACTTGGCCAAAAAGGGCGTATGCGTTTTTTCCTGAATATATTCAGGAAAAAACGCATACGCCCTTTTTGGCCAACCAAGCAAGCGGGAAATGGAAATCAGCACTACAAAGAAGTCTCACTTCCCAGCGGTCAAAAGGGCCATCCTAAAAAAGTGTAAAACCCAGAAGTGCAGGACAGGCCAGGGCGAAATGGGAGCCTTGTTACGCTGATGGGCGGGATGTAAATTGCCAACGGCCACTCTGGAGAAGTGTATGGTGTTTCCCAAAACATCTGAAAAACACAGCTAGAGAGCATAGGGCACTTCCACTCATGGGCGTATAAATAGGGAAAGCTAAAAATCAACAAGACACAGGCACCACAATGTTTACGGCTGCTCTGTTTACAAGAACCTCCACTTCGGTACACTTTAAATATCCCAGGAAAGAGAAAAATGGATAAAGAAGTTGTGGTACTTATGTACAATGGAATGTCACTCAGCCATGAAATCAATGTCATAAGGCTAGCAGCAGCATGATCAGTGGATTTAGGTACGATGAGTCTAAGTGAAATAAGTCACACAGAAAAAGACAATTATCATAAGATATCACTTATAGAGGGAATGTAAAAATCGCTACTCATGGACTGAATCACAAAACAGAACAGAATCACACATTTAGAAAACATACTATGGCTGCTTAACGGGAAAGGTAGGTGGGGTGATGCATAAAACAAGGGTTTGAAATTAGCTCAGATACCGTTCCATAAACCCAATACGTAATAGACAAGACCTACTCCTTGCTCAGTGAACTGGACTCAACACCCCCTATTCACTGCACAAGTATATATCTGACTAGTAAGCATCTGAAACCTTATGTATTGATATCTCTCTGTAAGTGAATCAAGTGGGTGTAAAGTGCCATAAACACAGCAGTGAAAATCAGCTAATCCCCATTATAAAAATAAATTACAAAAAAAATACAAAGACAGTGAAAGTCAGAGAAATTCTTACAAAATTCTTTCAGGGACTGTGATGCAACCTGGATTGACCATATCTAGACCCTCAACTGAATGAGACATAAGGTTGGACACTCTTGGGGCTGCGAGGTTTGGTGAGGTTGGGTGAGCAAATGCAGACCCTTTAAAGTAATACTGCGTGGGACCCATTCCATGGGTCCCAAATCTCCAGGTTCAAGGGAATCTTTCTACAGCGAAAACATGCATGGGAAACCCAGAGGATGGGACACCGTGTGATCGGGAAAGGTTTCTAAAACGCACCTCATTTCTCATCTCCTGGTGCTCGGGTTCGCCATTCCAGCCGCTTTCCTAACAATCTCCCCACTTGGAGAATCAGCACCTTTAACCTCCTCTTTCGTACAGTTTGCAATTTGTCCTGAGGATGAATGGGAAGAGGGACAACCAATGAGAGACTAGCTCTAGCTCTTCGGACAGGCACAGGTCACTCTAATTTGCCATCAGGAAGAAGAATTAACCACAGGCTCAGTCTGCCCCCAGAACAAGAATAGGGCCTGAAGCAATCCTGTGGTTTTGCAGCCAGCTCCCAAAAAAGCGAGTTGAAAAATGGAGCTCAGGGGCACTGTAATTCACAAACCTGCAGAGTTATAAATGATAACTATCATCCAAAAATATATTGAAGGAAGGCAACGAAGAGGATTTGAAAGTAAGGCAGAATTGCAGGAAACAGATTTCAGGAGGTAGATTCGAATCGCTTTAAAAGCACATGAAAAGCGGCAAAACGTTGACAATGATGCCCTTAGCCAAAAAGGGCGTATGCGTTTTTTCCCGAATATATTCAGAAAAAAACGCATACGTGCTTTTGGGCCAACCAAGCAAGCAGGAAATGCAAATCAGCGCTACAAAGAAGTCTCACTTCCCAGCGGTCAAAATGGCCATCCTAAAAAAGTGTAAAAACGAGAAATGCAGGACAGGCCAGGGAGAAATGGGAGCCTTGTTACGCTGATGGGCGGGATGTTAATTGCCAACGGCCACTCTGGAGAAGTGTATGGTGTTTCCCAAAACATCTAAAAAACACAGCTAGAGAGCATAGGGCACTTCCACTCATGGGCGTATAAATAGGGAAAGCTAAATATCAACAAGACACAGGCACCCCAAAGTTTAGGGCTGCTTTGTTTACAAGAACCTCCACTTCGGTACACCTTAAATATCCCAGGAAAGAGAAAAATGTAATAAACAAGTTGTGCTACTTATGTACAATGGAATATCACTCAGCCATGAAATCAATGTCATAAGGCTAGTAGCAGCATGATGAGTGGATTTAAGTACGATGATTCTAAGTGAAATAAGTCACACAGAAAAAGACACATCATAAGATATCACTTATAGAGGGCATGTAAAAATCGCTACACATTAACTGTATTACAAAACAGAAGAGAGTCACACATTTAGAAAACACACTATGGCTGCTTAACGGGAAAGGTGAGGTGGGGTGATGCATAAAACAAGGGTTTGAAATTAGCACAGATACCGTTCCATAAACCAAATGTGTAATAGACAAGACCTACTCCTTGCTCAGTGAACTGGACTCAACTCCCCCTATTCATCGCACAAGAATATATCTGACTAGTAAGAATCTTAAAACCTATGTATTGACTTCTCTCTGTAAATGAATCAAGTGGGTGTAAAGTGGCATAAACACAGCAGTGAAAATCAGCTAAACCCCATTATAAAAATAAATATATTCAGAAAAAAACGCATACGCCCTTTTTGGCCAATCAAACAAGCGGGCAATGCAAATCCATACTACAAAGAAGTATCACTTCGCATTCATCAAAAGGCCATCCTGGAAAAGTGTAGACAGCAAAAATGCTGGACAGGCCATGGAGAAGAGGGAGCTTTGTTTCACTGATGACGGGGATGTAAATAGCCAACGGCCACTCTGGAGAAGTCTATGGTGTTCCCTAAAACGTCTAAAATACAGAGCTACAGAGCATACATCTCTTCCACTCTTTGCCGCATATCTTGGGAAAACCAAAAATCGACAGGACACAGGCACCCCATACGTTTAGTGCTGCTCTGTTTAGAAATGCCTCGATTTGGGTACAACTTACATGTCCTTGGAAGCAATAAATGGATAACGAAGATGTGGTACTTCTGTACAATGGAACATTACTCTGCAATTAAATCAATGAAATAAGGCCAATTGCAGCAACTCGTGGAGACTGAGGTATGATCATTCTAAGTGACCTAAGTCAGACATAAAAGGAGACTTACCATAAGGTATCACTTATAGATAGTGTCTAAAAATGGCTACACATGAACTCAATTACAAAACAGAAACAGTCACACATTTAGAAAACACACTTATGGCTGCTAAAGAAGAAAGGTGGGGTGGGGTGATGCATAAACCAGGAGGTTGAAATTAGCATAGATACAGTTCCATAAACAAAATAGGTATTCGACAGGACCTACTGTATAGCTCAACGAGCTGGACTCAGCACACTGTTGTCACCGGAAAAGGATATATAAGACTGGTAAGAATCTGTAAAACAATTTATTGATGTCTCTCTTTAAGTGAATCAAGTGGATAGATGCAGAGTAGGAAGAAACACAGTATTGAAAATCAGCTATACCCCATTATAAAATTAAATAACAAGAACAAAAAAAAAGACAGTGAGAGAGAGAGAAATTCTTACAAAATTTGTTCAAGGGCTGTGATGCAACCTGGACTGACCACATCTAGACACAGAGCTGGATGGGACCTAAGGCTCTACACTCGTTGGTCTAAGAGGCTTCGTGAGGATGGGACAGCAAATGCAACACTTTTAGAGTAATACTGCCTGGCCCCCATTCCATGGGTCCCATATCTCCAGATGCAGGGGACCCTTCCTACAGCTAAAACATTCATGGGACATCCAGAGGATGGTACACCGTCTGATCGGGAAGAGTTTGGAAAAGTCACCCCATCTCCACTTCTCCTGGTATTCGGGTTCCCCAGCTCCTTTCCTTAGAGTCTCCCCACTTTGGGAAGGCAGCACACTCAACAGCCAGTTTTTCACGGCTTGGAATTTTCCGGTGAAGAAGGGGAATGGGGGGATGGAATGAGACACGAGCCTTAGATGTTTGGACAGGCATATGCCACTCTAGTTTCCTAATCTGGAAGAAGAATTTCCCTAGCCTTCAGGTGCCCCAGTAACCGGAATGGGTCTGTAGAAATCCAGCCCCTTTGTGTCTGCTTCCCTAAACAACAAGTTGAAAACCGGTGCTCAGGGGCACTGCAATTCACAAACATGCAGGGTTGTAATTGACACCTCTAATGGAGCCATTTCTTCAGCCAAGTATTCCTAAAGGCCTTGTAAGCAAGGCAGAATTGCAGGAAAGGAATTTCAAGAGGTAGTTTGCACTCGCCATTAAAGCACATGCAAAGCTGCTGAACATCGCCAATGATGCAGTTTGCCAAAAAGGCCGTATGCGTTATTCCTTAATATATTCAGGAAAAACTCTTACTCCATTTTTGACCAACAGAACAGGTGGGCAATGTAAATTAATACTACAAAGAGATATCACTTCGCACCAGTCAGAATGGCCAACCTCACAAAGTGTAAAACCTGAAATGCAGGACAGGATGTGCAGAAAAGGGAACCCTGACAAGCTGATGGTGGGAATGTAAATTGCTAACAGCCACTCTGGAGAAGTGGGTGGTGATTCCTTAAAAATCTAAAAACCAGAGCTTCAGAGCATATGGCGATACCACTCCTGGGCCTGTATCTTGGAAAAAACGTAAATTGACAGGACCCAGGCATTCCAAAATTTATGCAGCCCTGTTTACAAGAGCCTCTACTTGGAAGCTACCTAAAAGTCCTTGGAAGGAAGAATGGATAAAGAAATTATGGTAGATATGTACAATGGAATATTACTCAGCCATGAAATGAATGAAATAAGGCCATTTGCAGCCACTCGGAAGGACCTAGATACAGTCATACTAAGTGTCATAAATCAGACAATGAAAAATATCATATGATATTACTTATCAGGGGAATCTAAAAATTGATAGAAAGGTACTATCTTACAACACAGAAACAGAGTCCCAGACTTAGAACACAAACTTATGGTTACCAAACTGGAAAGGTGTGTTGGAGGCATAAATCATGAGGTTGGAGTTAGTATATACATATTTACAGAGAGAAAACTTGTAATCAACATGGACCCGCTGTAGAGCACTTGGAACTCTTCTCAACACCCTTTAGTAACCTCAATGGGAAAATAATTCTAAAAAGAATATATAGTCATCTCTGTATAAATGCATCATGTTGGTGTATGTCAAAAATGAACACAATATGGTAAATCAACTATACTCCATTATAAATTTAAAATTAAATTACAGAAATGAAAAATGATCACTAAATTCGTTTAGTCGCGGTGAACGTGCTAGTGTCACATCCCTGGACACAGACCCAATTTGGTCCCAAGACTGGACTGTTGTGGGCCTGAGGACCTCGGGAGGATATGCCAGCTAATTCACCCCCCTTGAACATGTAGTACCTGGTCCCCTCTGCATGGGATCACAATCTCCAGATCTAAGTGTGCCCTCATACTACTAAATCAACCCTCTGACACCCAAAGGATGGTGGACTCTCTGGGCTGGATGACACTTGGAAAATCACCTGGTCTCAACATATCCTGGTGTTTGGGTTCCGACCTCCAGACTTCTTCGTTAGGGTCATCCCACTCTGCAAGACAGCACCCTCAACAGGTGATTTTGCAGGGGTTTGTATTTGTTCGGGGGATGAAGGGTAAGGGGGAAGAAGGAATGGGACAGAAGCCCTTACATGTTTGGTCAGGCACATTCCACTCTAATTTAAAACCCAGGAATAGGACTTTCCCTACATCTAAGGTTGTGTCAGCAACCAGACAGGGACAGTAGAAATCCTGCCGCCTTCTGTTTCCCATAACAACAACTCTAAAAACTGGACCTTATAGGCACTTCATATTCAAAATGCCTGGGGAGCTGTAAATGACAACAGCCCTCAAAAAATGTCTTAGGGTAGGTAATCGAAATAGACTTCAAAACAAGGCAACCTTTCAATAACCCTTTTTCAAGGGGTAAATTTTACTCACACTGTTCAAAAAGAAAAGCACATATGAAGATGCTCACCATTGCTTTATGTTAGACAAATGCAAATCAGATGTACAAAGAAGTATCACCTGGAACCACTCAGAATAGCCATCATCACAATGTCTACAAACACGAAATGCTTCAGATGGTGTGGGAAAAAGAGAAACCTACTACTTATTATTATTTTTTTTAATCTGCATTGGGTCTTCATTGCTGCATGTGGCTTTTCTCTAGCTGCAGCAAGCGGGGGCTACTCATCGTTGTGGTACAAAGCCTTCTCTTTTCGGTGGCTTCTCTTGTGGAGCACAGGCTCTAGGCACACAGGCTTCAGTAGTTGTGGCTCGTGGGCTCTAGAGTGCAGACTCAGTAGTTGTGGTGCACGGGCTTACTTGTTCTGTGACATGTGAGGTCTTCCCGGGCCAGGGCTCGAACCTGTGACCCCTGAAATGGCAGGCAGATTCTTAACCACTGTGCCACCAATACTACGCTATCAGTGGCAATGTCAATTGGTAATAGCCACTATGGAGCACAGAATGGAGGTTACCAGAGTGAGGGGAGGCGGCAGGGATAAACTGGAAATTGGGATTGACATATACACACCACTATATATAAAAGAGAAAACAAATAAGGGCTTACTGTATAGCACAGGGAACTCTACTCAATACTCTGTAATGACCTGTATGGGAAAGGAATCCAAAAAGGATTGGATATATGTATAACTGCTTCACTGTGCTGCACAGCAGAAAGTAACACAACATTGTAAATCAACTCTTCTCCAAAAAAATTGAAATTGAAATGAAATGAAATGAAATAAAATAAAATAGAGCTACCAGATGATCCAGCAAGTTCACTCCTGTGCGCATATCTGGAGGAAAGCATAAATCGAAAAGACACATCTTCCCCAATGTTCACTGCAACACTCTTTACAATAGCGAAGACATGGAAGCAACCAAAATGTCCATCAACATATGAATATAGGTAAAGAATATGTGATACATATATACAATGGAATATGACTCAGCCATAAAATAGAAGAAAATAATGCCAATTGCAGTCACTTGGATGGACCTAGAGATGATTGTACTAAGTGAAGTAAGTCAGACAGAGTAAGACAAATATTGTATGATATCACTTCTAGGTGGAACCTAGAAATTGATACAAATGAACTAACTTGCAAAACAGAGGCAGACTCACAGACTTGGAAAACAAACTTATGGTTACCAAAGGGGAAAGGTGGGGGGTAGGGATAAATCAGGAACTTGGGGTAAACATACGAATACTACTATATATAACATAGATAAGCAACAAGGACCTACTGTATAGCACAGGGAACTCTACTCAATATTCTGAGAATACCTTTATCAGAAAAGAATCTGAAAAAGAATGAATATATGCATATGTGTAACTGAATCACTTGCTGTGCAGCTGAAATGAACACAACATTGTAAATCAACTATACTCCAATAAAATTTAAATTACAAGATAAAGAAAATCACCTATATTTCAAAAGAAAATAAGAATCCCCATCTATTTTTATGGCTTGATAGTTTACTTTTTTAGTGCTCAATATTATCCCATTCCCAGAATATATTAATACTATATCATTTCATTCACCTACTGGAGGACACCTTAGTTTCATTCACATTTTGGCAATATTGAATTAGGTGCTATAAATATCCATATGCAGGTTTTCCTCTGGAAGTATGTTTTAAACTACTTTCAGTAAATATCCATGAGAACACTTGCCGGATTGTACAGTAAGGGAATGTTCAATATTATAGCAAGTGTCAATCAGACTACCAAAGTAGCTGTATTATTTTTCATTTCCACCAATAACAAATGACATTTCCTATTGTTCCACATCTCCTACAGAATTTGTTCTTGTCATTGTTCACATTTTAGCCATTCTAAGTGTTACATGGTGGTATGTAATTGTATTTTTAATTTGCTTTTTCATGGCAGCATGTAATCTGGATTATTCTTCTGTATACTTATATGCATAGTGTCTATTTTCTTTGGTGAGGTGTCCATAAAGTATATTGGTCCACATTTTATTTAGGTTGCTTTCATTTTTTTCTACCCAATCTGTATTTGTTTTATTTATTTTTGTGCCTTATTGCATTAGCAAGGACTTGAAGTAAAATATGGAAAAGGAGCCATGAAAGAGGACATCCTTGCTTTTACCTGAACTTAGTGGAAAAGTTTCATGTTTTGGACCATTAATCATGATGTAAGATAAAAGTTTCCTGTAAATCTTTGTTATCAACTTGAGAAAGCTCCAGTCTATTTCTTTAACTGAGAGTTTTTATGAAGAATGGGTGTTAGATTTTTTCAAAGGGCTTCTGAATCTATTGATATGCTAATGATTGTCTTTAGGGTGTTGATATGATGGCTATAATTATTTGATTTTAGAATGTTGAACCAGCCTTGCATACCTGGGATTATTCCCTCTCATTCATGATATAAAATTCTCTCAAAATATTGTTGGATTCGATTTGGTAATATTTTGTTGAGGATTTTTGCACTGATGTTCCTGAGAGATATTGGTCAGTTTTCTTTACTATTCGGATGTTCCTCTAAGTTTGGATGTTGTGGATTTAGTGTCAGACATTCATTTGGGGAGATTCTCAGTCATTTTTAGAAAATATTTTCTGTTCTTTGTTATCTTTATTCTCCTCCTGCTATACCCATTATGTATAGGTCGCAGCATTTTTCATTGTTCCACAATTATTGATTACTCTGTTCTGTTGATTTCTTTCCTGCCCATTTTCTCTTTTCTTTTGAGATTTAAAGGTTTCTCTTGATGTTTCTTCAAGCTCACAGATATTTCTCCTCAGCCAGCTCTTTGACTGCTAAAACAAAATATGAGAGACTTGGTATTTTATAAACAAGAGAATATTTTTGTTTTCTCATAATTGCTGAGGCTGAAAAGTTCAAGAACAAATTACCAGGGGCTTCCCTGGTGGTGCAGTGGTTAAGAATCTGCCTACCAATAAAGGGGACAAGAGTTCGAGCCATGGTCCGGGGAGATCCCACATGCCATGGAACAACTAAGCCCACGCACCACAAATACTGAGCCTGTGCTCTAGAGCCCACAGGCCACAACTACTGAGCCCGTGAGCCACAACCACTGAAACCCGTACGCCTAGAGCCTGTGCTCCGCAACAAGAGAAGCCACCCAATGAGAAGCCCGCACACTGCAACAAAGACCCAACACAGCCCAAAAATTAATTAATTAATTTTCTAATTAATTTTTTAAAAAAAGAACAAGTTGCCAGCTGACTTAGTGTGTGGCGAGCGACCAATTTCTGGTTCATAATATGGGTCTTCTCGCTCGGCAATGAAATCATGGAATGGGCATAAGATATTCTGTGTGCTACATTTATTAGGTCACTAAGCCCATGTTTGAGGTCTCTGGCCTCATGACCTAATCACCTCCCAAAAACTCCTCCTCCTAATACCATCAACATGGGAGCTAGGTTTCAAAATTTTAAAATTAGAGGTACAAATTGTTTACACCATAACAGGGACCACAGAGTTAACTGACTTTTCCTTTCATGTTAAAGGTTTGTACATTTATATTTATTATATAATCCCCAAACCCTTGTTTTTTTTTAAGATTCTTTTTCTGTATATGCCAGTACAGACCATTGAGTAGAGTTCCCTGTGCTATAAAGCAGGTCTTTATCAATACTTATCTATTTTATATATAGTAGTGTGTATATGTCAGTCCCAATCTCCCAATTTATCCCTTCCCCACTTATCCCCTGGTAACCATAAGTTTGTTTTCTATATCCATGACTCTATTTCTGTTGTGTAAATAAGTTCATTTGTACCTTTTTTTTTTTAGATTCCTCATATAAGCAGTATCATATGATATCTGTCTTTGTGTGTCTGAGTTGCTTCACTCAGTATAACAATCTCTAGGTCCATCCATGTTGTTACAAAACCCTTAATTGTTAAGGATAACTCTCAATTTTTTCCAGTATCATCAGCAATTCTTTCTGGCAGACACGTGATAACACTTTAAACAGGGATATTGAGACCAAGGCTCCTGACCTGCAAACAAACAAAACATCATTCATATAGTGAAAACTTTGCACATAAAAGGATGAAAGCACTTGGTCTAAATCCCTTTGCACCCACTGCTGACAGAGGGCAGAGGAGTTTGATTCACTAATCTTCCTTACGTGCACTTCTTCCTAATGGGGTATTCCATGTAAAACTTATAAGAAACGGGAATGCATCATGGAACACACCAATCTCTACTACAGATTCTGAAGCAGCAAAAAAACAAAACAAAACATGATGAATCCATCCAAAGAGTTCTGTCCACATTGTTACAATAGCTTCCCTCGCACTGTGAACCCTTTTCAGACCCTATCACTTGAACCTATTTTTATTTTTTTCAACAAAAATAATGTTAATCTGCAGTCAGACACTCCAGTAATATTACACTATCCCTTGTGCAAGTATGTAGGGATTTGAGGAGCTATGGGAGTCCATCATGAGAAGTTGCCTAGAGTAATTAGGACATTTCATTTAATGTTGGCTCTTCTCCCTAAGATGTCTGCTGTCCTCTTCTTTTTGTAGCTACTAGCATTGAGAAAGTGACCAAGATAAGGCCCTTCTCTTTTACTGCCCATGAACGCAGCTGTGATTAACCCCACAGAACTTGGTGCTTCCAGAATCCCCTGAACCTACTGACCCTCCATGAATGGCATGACATAGATAAGAATGGTGACGTGTATCCTTGTACAGAGTATGCTATAAAATTTTCGACTCTTCCCTTCCTCATAATTCCAAAGAATAGATTTCTTTGGATTTCTGCTTAATGCTGCTGGAGTTGGTACATAAGTTGAGGGAGGTATCAGGGCACACCAAAAGAGAGGGTAACTGCACAGAAAACACAAGCAGATACATTTCTGTGTAGTTTCAAGCAGCTTATTTGCTATATCAACCATGGTGACATGTTGACCCTTCCTCTTTCTACTAGTAGTACAACAAACATAAAGGATATTTAGGCTGCTTGTTTTATTCCCACCTCTCACAATTGATCTGCATTAACATATAGGACAATGAAGGGCCCTTTCTACCATCTTAACCAATATTTGAGAACTAGAAAATGTCCAGATTTTTCTGGGGATTATTTTCATATTCCCCAATCAGGCCTATGAAGGAATCTTACCTATTGTGTTTAATGAAGTCATATCTCTGACAACATTCCATCATCAACAAAACTGGAAAGAAATTTGAAGGGTCTTCGATTTTACCATATTTGAAATAACAATATTTTAGCCTGACACGTTTTTGGATTTTAGAAAAAAATATTTTAAATGAGACAAAAAATCATTTTTATGGCACAAAAAGACAGCAATAGTTTTATATTTTTATCTGTTCCACTTGCACACAAGTGTCTCATGGGGTTATGTAAAGCACTCCTGTTGGGTGCTGTGCATGGTGCAAGTATGGATTAAAGCTTAGGAATCTTAAGCTTCAGTCACCTGAAACATTTAAATTAGGATGCAAGCAATCCTGTCCAGCATTTGAACAGAGCAAGACACTCTCTTTATTTTATTTGTCAGGTAATTAATCTGTCTTTTCCCCAAGGAGAGAAACAACTGGCATCTTCCATCAATGTGTTGTACAAAAATCTTTGAACAGAGAGTGCAAGCAGAGGCTGATACAAGATGTGAAAAAAAAATGAGAGACCCTTGTGGCATTTTCTCCTAACTTATTGCAATCTCCCATTTAAAATGTGGGAATAATCAATCTTCTGAGGAAAAAGGCCCAAGGAAGGTTTTTGCTTCTGTGGAATAATGGGATTGCTAAATATTTCAGGAGGCAAGACGAATTAGTGAGAATGACCATGAGAAATCAGAGAAAAGTCAGATCCATGGATGAAGTGATGTTTACCACTGTGAATCAATGAGAAGTAGGAGCAAATGAAAAGAAAACTGAATACAACATTTTCTGAATAAATGTAACATTTCAGCTGTCATAGAAAAATTAATACTCACTATGATACAACATATTTAGTTTAGAAAGTTAACTTAATTTTAAAGCTTAATAATTAGATTTATTAAAGAAACGAAAACATATTTGTGGTTTAGAATAAATAATGTGTTCTGCTACAGATAAGAAGACTACATAAATAAATAGAAATAAGACTAAATAAATAAATAAAGAAGAAAATAACAAATTAGATGTTATTAACATTAAAAACTGACACTCATCTAAAGAAAGAGAAGGAGAGACACAAAGAGAGAAGAACTCATATCAAGCATATATTAAAAACTCTTAAATAAAAAGTCTTCAGATGTTAAAAAAAAGAAGTCTTCAATAAGAAGATAATGGAATAGCAAAATGGGGAAAATATACCAAAAGATATTTCAAAAAAGAGAGTACAGAATGTTAAGTAAACATATCAAAAGATGCTTGGCTTCTTAGTAGTCAATTAAATGCAAAAACGTGATACCTGGAATTATCACTCACCAACCAGAAAGTTCAAATGAAAATGACAAGTATTATCAAGTTTGACAAGAATGTGTATAATCCTTGAATCTCATTCATTGCTGCTGAGGATGAAAAATCATACAAATGTTTTGAAAATATTTAGAAATATCTAAAAAGATAAACACAAGAAAGCTATGACTCGAAAATTTTACTACTACATGTATACTGAACAATAATTTACACACACACTGCCAAAGCTCAAGTTCTAGAATTTATATACCAGTGCTGTTCTCAATAGACACAAACTGAAAATCACTCATATTGTAATACACATTGGAATAAATTAATTAATAGTTAAATATTTACACTATGGAATCCTATGCATCAGTGGCAATGCATGATCACAACAACAGGCAACCATATAGGCATATTCACAAACAACATAAAATAAAAAAGCCCAATCCAAAAGTGATTTTACTGTGCCATAACATTTATATAAAATACAAAATACAGGTAAAGTTATCTTTTTGTTAGATACCAGAACAATATTAAACCTTAAGGGGAGTCACTAGAATGGGACCAGGGGACCTCTGAGTATCTGGCAATTTTCTGTGTCTTTATCTAGAAGCTATGTAGAGAGTGTATTCAGATGCTGAATTTTCTGAAATTTGTCATTTCCTTACAAACCATGCATGTTTTTAGTTGTTTTTTATACATAACAAAAAGTAAAAAAGATAGACTAGGGAAGGTAATTATATTAGCACTTTAATATCCATGCTTTTCAAGGTGGAAGTGAAAGGTATTAAATACTTGACATTGTGATTACTTCTTAAATGTAAGGTGAAACTTTGAGGTTAATGAATAAGACATACTTCTTCATATATAATCCTCAAAGAGGAGGGGTAGAAAGGAGTGTTATTTTTTTTTCTTTAATAAAAAGAATCGTTAAGATAGAAAATAATGAAAACAGACTAGGTTTAAAAAAGAGCACACTGGACTTCCCTGGTGGCACAGTGGGTAAGAATTTGCCTGCCAATGCAGGGAACAGTGGTTCAATCCCTGGTCTGGGGAAGATCCCACATGCCACAGAGCAACTAAGCCTGTGTGCCACAACTACTGAGCCTGTGCTCTAGAGCCTGCAAGCAACAACTATTGAGCCTGCATGACACAACTACTGGAGCCCATGCACCTAGTGCCCATACTCCACAACAAGAGAAACCACCACAAGGAGAAACCCACGCACCACAACGATGAGTAACCCCTGCTTGACACAACTAGAGAAACCCTGTGCAGCAACGAAGACCCAACGCAACCAAAAATAAATAAAATTAAATCTTTTGACTTCTGAGATGACTCACTCACGTGGCTGTAGGTAAGAGGCCTCAGTTCCTTGCCACATGGATCTCTCCTTAGGGCTGCTTGAGTGTCCTCATGACATGGCAGCTGGCTTACCCCAGGATGAGTGATCTAGCAGAAACCAAAGCAGAAGCTGCAATGTCTTTTATAACTTTGGAAGCTGCACTTTGTCATTTCTGCAATTTCTTATTAGTTAAACAGTCAACCCTTTTCAAGTGCGAGGAGCCACACAGGTACATGAAGACTGGGAGATAATTAGGGGATAATTAGGGCCATCTTGGAGGTTGGCTACCAAAGTGGCTGACAAGCCGAAGTCTGAATTTTGTTTTCTTCACTTCTGGAGAGAAAATGGTCAGTGATTCTCATTGGTGGTCTTTGAGATGTACCAAAGTTACCTCTTGCTCTCACCCCCAGCCATGTGGCTGACAGGGTCTTGGTACTCCAGCCGGGTGTCAAGCCTGTGCCTCTGAGGCGGGAGAGCCGAATTCAGGATATTGGTCTACCAGAGACCTCCGGCACCTTGTAATATCAAACGGCAAAAGCTCTCCCAGAGGTACCCTTCTCAATGCTAAGACCCAGCTCCACTCAGAGACCAGCAAGATCCAGTGCTGGACGTCCCATGCCAAACAACTAGCAAGACAGGAATGCAGGCCCACCCATTAGCAGAGAGGCTGCCTAAAATCATAATAAGGTCACAGACACCCCAAAACACACCACCGGATGCTGACCTGTCCACCAGAAAGACAAGATCCAGACACACCCACCAGAACACAGGCACCAGTCCCCTCCATCAGAAAGCCTAAACAACCCACTGAACCAATCTTAGCCACTGGGGGCAGATACCAAAAACAACGGGAACTATGAATCTGCAGCCTCCGAAAAGGAGACCCCAAACACAGTCCCCAAAGCCAAATGAGAAAACACAGAAACACACAGCAGATGAAGGAGCAAGGTAAAAACCCACCAGATCAAACAAATGTGGAGGAAATAGGCAGTCTACCTGAAAAAGAATTCAGAGTAATGATAATAAAGATGATCCCAAATCTTGGAACTGGAATGGAGAATAGACAAGAAACGTTTAACAAGGACCTAGAAGAACTAAAGAGCAAACAAACAATGATGAACAGCACAATAAATGGAATTAAAAATTCTCTAGAAGGAAACAATAGTAGAATAACTGAGGCAGAAGAATGGATAAATGACCTGGAAGATAAAATAGTGGAAATAACTACTGCAGAGCAGAAAAAAGAAAAAAGAATGAAAAGAATTGAGGACAATCTGAGACACCTCTGGGACAACATTAAATGCACCAACATTCGAATATAGGGGTCCAAGAAGTAAAAGAGAAAAAGAAAGACACTGAGAAAATATTTAAAGAGATTATAGTTGAAAACTTCCCTAATATGGGAAAGGAAATCATTAATCAAGACCAGGAAGTGCAGAGAGTCCCATACAAGATAAACCCAAGGAGAAACATTCCAAAACATATATTAATCAAACTATCAAAAATTAAATACAAAGAAAAATTATTAAAAGCAGCAAGGGAAAAAACAACAAATAACATACAAGGGAATCCCCATAAGGTTAACAGCTGATCTTTCAGCAGAAACTCTGCAAGCCAGAAGGGACTGGCAGGACACATTTAAAGTGATGAAAGGGGAAGAGCTACAACCAAGATTACTCGACCCACCAAGGATCTCGTTCAGATTCGACAGAGAAATTAAAACCTTTACAGACAAGCAAAAGCTAAGAGAATTCAGCACCACCAAACCTGCTTTACAACAAATGCTAAAGGAACTTCTCTAGGCAGGAAACACAAGAGAAGGAAAAGACCTACAATAACAAACCCAAAACAATTAAGAAAATGGTAATAAGAACATACATATCAATAATTACCTTAAATGTAAATGAATTAAATGCTCCAACCAAAGACATAGACTGGCTGAATGGCTCCGAGAACACGACCGGTATATATGTGGTCTACAAGAGACCCACTTCAGACCTAGGGACACATACAGACGGAAAGTGAGGGGATGGAATAAGATATTCCATGCAAATGGAAATCAAAAGAAAGCTAGAGTAGCAATTCTCATATCAGACAAAAAAGACTTTAAAATAAAGACTATTACAGGAGATAAAGAAGGACACTACATAATGATCAAGGGATCAATCCAAGAAGAAGATATAACAATTGTACATATTTATGCACCCAACATAGGAGCACCTCAATACATAAGGCAAATGCTAACAGCCATAAAAGGGGACATTGACAGTAACACAATCATAGTAGGGGACTTTAGCACCCCTCTTTCACCAATGAACAGATCATCCAAAATGAAAATAAATAAGGAAACACAAGCTTTAAATGATGCATTAAACAAGATGGACTTAATTGATATTTATAGGACATTCCACCCAAAAACAACAGAATACACATTTTTCTCAAGTGCTCATGGAACATTCTCCAGGATAGATCATATCTTGGGTCACAAAGCAAGCCTTGGTAAATTTAAGAAAATTGAAATCGTATCAAGTATCTTTTCCGACCACAACGCTATCAGACTAGATATCAATTACAGGAAAAAATCTGTAAAAAAATACAAACACATGGACGTTAAACAATACGCTACTTAATAACCAAGACATCACTGAAGAAATCAAAGAGGAAATAAAAAAATACCTAGAAACAAATGACAATGGAAACATGAAGACCCAAAACCTATGGGATGCAGCAAAAGCAGTCCTAAGAGGGAAGTTTATAGCAATACAATCCTACCTCAAGAAACTAGAAACATCTTAAATAAACAAGTTAACCTTACACCTAAAGCAATTAGAGAAAGAAAGAAAAAAAAACCCCAAAGTCAGCAGAGGAAAGAAATCATAAAGATCAGATCAGAAATAAATGAAAAAGAAATGAAGGAAACAACAGCAAAGATCAAAAAAACTAAAAGCTGGTTCTTTGAGAAGATAAACAAAATTGATAAACTACTAGCCAGACTCATCAAGAAAAAAAGGGAGAAGACTCAAATCAATAGAATTACAAATGAAAAAGGAGAAGGAACAACTGACATGGCAGAAATACAAAGGATCATGAGAGATTACTGCAAGCAACTATATGCCAATAAAATGGACAACCTGGAAGAAATGGACAAATTCTTAGAAAAGCACAACCTTCCAAGACTGAACCAGGAAGAAATAGAAACTATAAACAAACCAATCCCAAGCACTGAAATTGAGACTGTGATTAAAAATCTTCCAACAAACAAAAGCCCAGGACCAGATGGCTTCACAGGCAAATTCTATCAAACATTTAGAGAAGAGTTAACACCTATCCTTCTCAAACTCTTCCAAAATATAGCAGAGGGAGGAACTCTCCCAAACTTATTCTATGAGACCACCATCTCCCTGACACCAAAACCAGACAAAGATGTCACAAAGAAAGAAAACTACAGGCCAATATCACTGATGAACATAGCTGCAAAAATCCACGGCACAATACTAGCAAACAGAATCCAACAGCACCTTAAAAGGATCATACACCATGATCAAGTGGGGTTTATCCCAGGGATGCAAGGAGTCTTCAATACATGCAAATCAATGTGATACACCATATTAAAAAGCTGAAGGATAAAACCATATGGTCATCTCAATAGATGCAGAAAATGCTTTCGACAATATTAAACACCCATTTATGATAAAAACCCTCCAGAAAGTAGGCATAGAGGGAACTTTCCTGAACATAATAAAGGCCATATATGACAAACCCACAGCCAGCATCGTTCTCAATGGTGAAAAAGTGAAACCATTTCCACCAAGATCAGGAACAAGACAAGATTGCCCACTCTCACCACTATTATTCCACACACTTTTGGAATTTTTAGCTACAGCAATCAGAGAAGAAAAAGAAATAAAAGGAATCCAAATCGGAAAAGAAGAAGTTAAGCTCTCACTGTTTGCAGATGACATGATACTATATATAGAGAATCCTAAAGATGCTACCAGAAACCTACTAGAGTTAATCAATGAATCTGGTAAGGTTGCAGGATACAAAATTAATGTACAGATATCTCTTTCATTCCTATACATTAAAGATGAAAAATCTGAAAGAGAAATTCAGGAAACACTCCCATTTACCACTGCAACAAAAAGAATAAAATACCTAGGAATAAACCTACCTAAGGAGACAAAAGACGTTTACTCAACAAACTATAAGACACTGATGAAAGAAATCAAAGATGACACAAACAGATACAGAGATATACCATGTTCTTGGATTGGAAGAATCAACATTGTGAAAAGGACTCTACTGCCCAAAGCAATCTACAGATTCATTGCAATCCCTATCAAACTACCAATGGAATTTTTCAGAGAACTAGCACAAAAAAATTTCACAATTTGTATGGAAACACAAAAGACCCTGAACAGCCAAAGCAATCTTGAGAAGAAAAACAGAGCTGGAGGAATCAGGCTCCCTGACTTCAGACAATACTACAAAGCTACATTAGCCAAGACAGTATGGTACTGGCACAAAAACAGAAATATAGATCAATGGAACAGGAGTGAAAGCCCAGACATAAACCCATACACATATGGTCACCTTATTTTTGATAAAGGAGGCAAGAATATACAATGGAGAAATCACAGCCTCTTCAATAAGTGGTGCTGGGAAAACTGGACAGCTACAGGTAAAAGAATGAAATTAGAAGACTCCCTAACACCACACACAAAAATAAACTCAAAATGGATTAAAGACCTAAATGTAAGGCCAGACACTATAAAACTCTTAGAGGAAAACATAGGCAGAACACTCTATGACATCAATCACAGCAAGATCCTTTTTGACCCACCTCCTAGAGAAATGGAAATTAAAAAAAAAAACATAAACAAATGAGACCTAAGGAGACTTAAAAGGTTTTGCACAGCAAAGGAAAATGTAAACAAGATGAAAAGGCAACCCTCAGAATGGGAGAAAATATTTGCCAATGAAGCAACTGACAGAGGATTAATCTCCAAACTTTACAAGCAGCCCATGCAACTCAATATCAAAAAAACAAACAACCCAATCCATAAATGGGCAGAAGACTTAAATAGACATTTCTCCAAAGAAGATATACAGATTGCCAACAAACACATGAAAGAATGCTCAACATCATTGATCATTAGAGAAATGCAAATCGAAATTACAATGAGATATCACCACACACAGGTAAGAATGGCCATCATCAAAAAAATCTACAAACAATAAATGCTGCAGAAGTGTGGAAAAAAGGGAACCCTCTTGCACCGTTGGTGGGAGTGTAAATTGATACAGCCACTATCGAGAACAGTATGGACGTTCTTTAAAAAACTAAAAATAGAACTACCATATGACACAGCAATCCCACTACTGGGCATATATCTGGAGAAAACCATAATTCAAAAAGAGTCATGTTCCACAATGTTCATTGCAGCTCTATTTGCAATAGCCAGGACATGGAAGCAACCTAAGTGTCCATCAACTGATGAATGGGTAAAAAAGATGTTGCACATCTTCAATATAAAATGGAATATTACTCAGCCATAAAAAGAAATGAAATTGAGTTATTTGTAGTGAGATGGATGGACCTAGGGTCTGTCATACAGAGTGAAGTAAGTCAGAAAGAGAAAAACAAATACTGTATGCTAACACATATATGTGGAATCTAAAAAAAAAAGAAGAAAAAATGGTTGGGAAGAACCTAGGGACAGGACAGGAATAAAGACGCAGACATAGAGAATGGACTTGAGGACATGGGGAGGGGGAAGGGTAAGCTGGGACGAAGTGAGAGAGTGGCATGGACTTATACATACTACCAAATGTAAAATAGCTAGCTAGTAGGAAACAGCTGCATAGCACAGGGAGATCAGCTCAGTGCTTTGTGACCACTTAGAGGGGTGGGATAGGGAGGGTGGGAGGGAGATGCAACAGGCAGGAGATATGGGGATATATGGATATGTATAGCTGATTCACTTTGCTATAAAGCAGAGACTAACACACCATTGTAAAGCAATTATAGTCCAATAAAGATGCTAAAAATAAATAAATAAATAAATAAATAAATAAATAATTTATGCCCCCCCAAATTAAATCTTTTTAAAAAATAAATAAATAAAAAAGAGCACTCAATGACATGGAACTCTAAACCGAAGTATTTTCAGTACTATAGTAAATGTAAATGGATTAATACCTCCTATTAAAGTGTAATTTTTTATATTATGTGCAACTAAATTTTCTTCACAATATACAGGTAAAATAAAAGAACTACATTAGAAAGGAGAAAACATTCCATGTTTTTAAAAATAATAAAACAATAAGCATATAATATGCATCTTAGATATAAGTAGTCTTTAAGTTCAGAACAATTTGTCATTATTGTAATTAGTATTATTATACCAATTTCTTAAAAACATTTCAATACCTTTTGTATTCGAAAAAATATTTTAATATTTTTTTCTTCACTCTTTTGTGGTCTAATACATGGTAAGTATTTAGATGCTAACATAACTTAAAAATATATTTTGTTTTTTTACAGCTGAACAAAACTGAATCAAGAGGAAATAGATAACTTGAACATACTGATCACTAAAAGCAAAACAGAGGGCTTCCCTGGTGGCGCAGTGGTTAAGAATCTGCCTGCCAATGCAGGGGACATGGGTTCGAGCCCTGGTCTGGGAAGATCCAACATGTCGCGGAGCAACTGGGTCTGTGAGCCACAACTACTGAGCCTGCGCGTCTGGAGCCCGTGCTCCGCAACAAGAGAGGTCACGATAGTGAGAGGTCCATGCACCGCGATGAAGAGTGGCCCCCGCTCGCTGCAAATAGAGAAGGCCCTCGCACAGAAACGAAGATCCAACACAGCCAAAAATAAATAAATAAATAAATAAATAAAATTTTAAAAAAATAGAATCTGTAATTTAAAAAAACTCCCTACCAACAGAAGTCCAGGATCAGATGGTTTCACAGGCAAATTCTACCAAATATACAAAGCAGAACTTACACTGATTCTTCTCAAACTCTTTGAAAAGACTAAAGAGTAAAGAATACTTCCAAAGACATTCTATGAAGCCACTATCACGCTGATATCAAAAACAGATGGGGGGGGCGACTTCCCTGGTGGTACAGTGGTTAAGAATCAGTCTGCCAATGCAGGGGACATAGGTTCGAGACCTGGTCTGGAAAGATCCCACATGCCACGGAGCAACTAAGCCTGTGTGCCACAACTACTGAGCCTGCGCTCTACAGCCCACGAGCCACAACTACTGAGCCTGATAGCCACAACTGCTGAAACCTGTGCACCTAGAGCACATGATCTGCAACAAAAGAAGCCACTGTAATGAACAGCCTGCACACCACAGTGAAGAGTAGCCCCCGCTCGCCTCAACTAGAGAGAGCCCGAGCACAGCAACGAACGCCCAATGCATCCAAAAATAAATAGATAAAGAAATTTACTTAAAAAAAACAAAATAAAACAGATGGGGACTTTTCTGGTGGTCCAGCAGTTAAGACTTTGCCTTCCAGTGCAGGGGGTGCAGGTTCGATCCCTGGTTTTGGAGCTAAGATCCCACATGCCTCACAAACAAGGAACCAAAACATAAAACAGAAGCAATATTGGAACAAATTCAATAAAGACTTTAACAAAAAACACAGAGGAAGACACTACCAAAAAAGAAAACTGCAGGCCAATATCTTTGATAAATATAGATGCAAAAATTCTCAACTGAATATTAGAAAACTGAAACTGACATCACAGAAGAGGAGCATACACCATGACCAAATTTGATTCATCCCAGTGTCACAAAGTTGTTTCAACATATGCAAGTCAATCGACATGATACATCCCGTCAACAAAGGAAAAACACAAAACAAACGATCATCTCAATAGATGGCGAAAAAACATTTGAAAAACTTCAACATCCATTCATGATAAAAACACTTACCAAAGTGGGTATAGAGGAAACATATCTCAACATAATAAAAGCTATTTATGACAAACCCACAGCCAATATAATACTCAATGTTCATAAGCTGAAAGCCTTCCCACTAAAATCTGGAACAAGACAAGGATGCCCACTCTCACCTCTTCTCTTCAACATAGTACTGGAAGTCCTAGCCACAGCAATCAGACAAGAAAAAGAAATAAAATCCAACCAAATTGGAAGGGAAGAGGTAAAGTTGTCATTATATGTGATGACATGATAATATATATAAAGGAAACCCTAAAAATTCCACACAAACACTACTAGAACTGATAAACAAATTCAGCAAAGTAGCAGGATACAAGATTAACATACATAAATTGGTTGCATTTCTTGGTTTTTCTTTCTTTTTTTAAAATTTATTTCGGCTGCATTGGGTCTTCATTGCTGTGCACGGGCTTTCTCTAGTTGTGGCCAGTGGGGACTAGTCTTTCGTGTGGTGCACAGGCTTCTTATTGCAGTGGCTTCTCTTGTTGTGGAGCATGGGCTCTAGGCACGCAGGCTTAAGTAGTTGTGGCACACGGGCTCAGTAGTTGTGGCTCTCTGGCTCTAGAGTGCAGGCTAAGTAGTTGTGGCACACAGGTTTAGTTGCTCCACGGCATGTGAGATCTTCCTGCATCAGGGCTCAAACCCATGTCCCCTGTATTGGCAGGCAGATTCTCAACCACAGAGCCACCAGGGAAGTCCCTGGTTGCATTTCTTTATACTAACAATGAAATATCAGAAAGGAACTGTAAACAAGCAATGCTTTTTTAAATGGCATCAAAAAAATAAATTCTTAGGAATAAACCTCACCAAGGAGGTGAAAGACTTATATGCTGAGAACTACAAAACGTTAGTAAAGGAAACTGAAGATGATTCAAAGAAATGGAAAGACATCCCACGCTCTTGGATGGGAAGAATTAATACTGTTAAAATGGCTATACTACCCAAAGCAATCTACAGATTTAATGTGATCCCTATCAAATTACCCATGACATTTTCCCCAGAACTAGAACAAATAATCTTAAAATGTATCTGGAACCATAAAAAGTCAGAACTGTCAACACAATCCCCAGGAAAAAGAACAAAGCAGGAGGCATAACCCTCCTAAACTTCAGACAATACTACAGAGTTACAGTAATCAAAGCCGCATGGTATTGGCACAGAAAGAGACACATGGATCAATGGAATGGAATAGAGAGCTAAGAAATAAACCCACACACCTATGGTCAATTAACATTTGACAAAGGAGGCAAGAATATACAATGGGGAAAAGAGAGTCTCTTCAGCAAGTGGTGTTTTGAAAGTTGGAGAGCCGTATGCAAATCAGTGAAGTCAGAACATACCCTCACACCATACACAAAAATAAACTCAAAACGGCTTATATGCTTAAATATAAGATAGGACACCTTATAACTCCTAGAAGAGAACATAAGCAAAACATTCTCTGACATAAGTCATACCAAAGTTTTCCTAGGTAGTTCTCCTTAGGCAGTACGAATACGGTAAGTCACCTACATACGAACCTTCAAGTTGCAAACTTTCAAAGATGCAAACGTCCATTTGCATGTCAAATCATGTAAGTTAGTTCACGTGTCTGGCATACATTGTCACGTGCGTGCTTCCTCTATATGTGGTTGTGCTTTTGTGTACTTTACAGTACTGTATAGAGTACAGTAGTACAGTATCTTTATTTCAAGCCCAAGATGTCTGGAAGCAAGCGTAAAAGCAGAGGTGATGTAGCTGGTACTGTTAAGAAGCGCCAAGCGATAATGATGGAAACAAAAGTGAAAGTAATTGAGAGAGTGGAGCGAGGCAAAAAGATGTTAGACATTGCTCATTCTTATAACATGAATCATTCAATCATTGTCAGGAATCTAAAGAACAGGGACAAGATCATGGAACATGTGAAGTCTGCTGTGCCGATGATGTTGACAAAATATCGAAGAAGCATGGAAAAGTGATGGAGGAGATGGAGAAACTTCTCAGTGTGCGGATGCAGGATCAACATCAGCGCTGAGTCCTGCTCAACTTAACACTGATTCAAGAGAAAGCTAAAAGCCTTTATGAAGACTTGAAGAAGAAACACGGCAAAGAATCAGAGGGCACATCTTTTAATGCCAACCATGGCTGGTTTCATCGGTTCAAGGCTAGAGCCAACCTTCACAATGTAAAAGTAAGTGGAGAGGCAGCAAGTGCAGATAGGGTAGCTGTCCAGGAACATCCAGAAACACTTTGAGAAATTATTGATGATGGTGTGTATTTACCCAACCAGGTTTTTAACGTGGATGAGACACAACTGTACTGGAAGAGGATGCCAGACCGACGTTACATCAGTAAGGAGGAAAAGTTGATGCCGGGCTGTAAAGCAGCAAAGGACAGGCTAACTGTTGTTTGGTGGCAATGCTTCCAGTGAATTGAAGCTGAAACCTCTCTCAGTTTATCATTCAGAGAACCCAAGAACCCTTCCTGTTGTGTGGAAGCGTAACCCCAAATCCTGGATTACACAGGCCACATTCCAGGACTGGTTTTGCCACCACTTTATCCCAGATGTAGAGAAATATTACTTGGAGAAGGACGTTCCAGCAAAACATTCTGTTGCTGCTTGACTATGCTCTGGGCCACCCCCCATTCATGGATGACTTTCATCCCAACGTCAAAGTACTGCATCTGTCACCGAATACTACGTTGCTCATCCAACCTATGGACCAGGGAGTTATAACGACTTTCAAGAAATATTATTTATGTCACACTTTTTGTCAGGCAGTAAAGGTAAGTAACAAATCAGGAACAACCTAGGGACAACTTTGGAAAGACTATAACATCTACAAGACCATAAAAAACATTGACTTTGCATGGTGTGAGGGTATGGCGGTCACCATGAATAGGGTTTAGAAGAACTTCTGCCCACAGTTTGTTCATGATTTTTGTGGATTTGAGAAGGTAGATCAGAAGTCCAAAGAGGTCTTCAGCAACGCAGTGAACCTCAGTGAGAAGCTGGAGCTAGATCTGCAAGAGGATGATTCCATTGAACTCCTTGCTGTGCAACATGAGGAGCTTACTGATGGAATTGGAGGCCCAGAGAAAGGATGAAGAGGGACAGGAGAAAGAAGAAGTAACTGAAGAACTGAAGAGATTCACGACACAGAAAATGGCAAGGGAATCTTCGTTATTTGAGGAAACACTGTTAGTTTTTGAGGCACAGGACCCGAACCTAGAATGGGACCCAAAGGTGGCAGCAGCCATTCAGAATGCAATCCAGTGCTACCTTGTCATCTATGATGAGAAAAAAAGAGCTACTACCCAGACATCAATGGATCATTCTTTCAAGAGGGTAGATAGAATTAAATCCAACAAGGAACCAGAACATTTGCCATCAACGTCAGGTATGAGTGAATTTGAAGCTTGCCCTCTGTCTCCTACTACTGATAATCCTTCACCTCTACCATCTCCCACCTCCTCTCCCTCTTGAATCAGTAACTCTTCTCGCCTATTCCCTCGATGCCAGCCCGAGTATGCCAGCTGTTGTACTGTATTACTGTAATTTTCAAGTTACTGTACTGTAAGATTAAAAATGTTTTCTTTGTTTTTGTGCTTGTTTTTAATGTATTGTTTGCATGAAAAGTATTATAAACCTATTACGGTACCATACCATATAGCCGACTGTGTAAGTTGTGTACCTAGGCGAACTTTGTTGGACTTACAAACAAATTGGACTTACAAACGCACTCTTGGAAGGGAACTTGTTCATATGTAGGGGACTTACTGTAAAAGCAAAAAAGAAACAGGAACTAATCAAACTTATAAGCTTTTGCACAGCAAAGGAAACCATAATCAAAATGAAAATACAATCTATGGACTGGGAGAAAATATTAGCAAATGATGAGACTGACAAGGGCTTAATTTCCAAACTATACAAACAGCTGATACAACTCAATAACAAAATAACAAATAACTCAATGGAAAAGTGGGTAGAAGATCTAAATAAACATTTCTCCAAAGAAGACATACAGATAGCCAATAGGCACATGAAAAGATGCTCATCATCACTAATTATTAGAGAAACGCAAATCCAAATTACAATGAGGTATCACTTCACACTGATCAGAATGGCCATCATTAAAAAAAATCTACAATTAACAAATGCTGGAGGGGATATGGAGAAGAGGGAACGCTTCTACACTGTCAGTGGCCATGTAAGTTGGTGCAGCCACTGTGGAAAACAGTATGGATGTTCCTCAAAAAAACTATAAAGAGAGTTGCCATATGATCTAGCAATCCCACTTGTGGACAAATATCTAGACAAAACTATAATTCAAAAAGATACATGAAACCCTATGTTCATAGCAGCACTATTTATAATAGCCAAGACATGGAAACCACCTAAATGTTCATTGAAAAATGAATGTATAAAGAAGGTGTGATATAAGTATACAATAGATATTACTCAGACATAAAAAAGAATGAAATAATGCCATTTGAAGCAACATGGATGGACCTAGAGATAATGATACTAAGTGAAGTAAGTCAGAGAGAGAAAGACAAATACCATATAATATCACTTATATGTGGAATCGAAAATAGGACACAAATGAACATGTCAGCGAAACAGAAACAAACACACAGATATAGAAAACACAGTTGTGGTTGCCAAGGAGAGAGTGAAGGAAAGATTGGGAGCTTTGGAATAGCAGAAGCAAACTATTCTACATAGGATGGACAACCCACAAAGACCTACTGTTTAGCACAGGAAACTATATTCAATATCCTGTGATAAAACATAATGGAAAAGAATATATATACATATATAGATATACATATATATAGATATAGATATATATCTATATATCTATATATATATAAAACTGAATCACTTTGCTGCACAGCAGAAATTAATACAACAATGTATAAATGCTGCAGAGGGTGTGGAGAAAAGGGAACCCTCCTGAACTGTTGGTGGGAATGTAAACTGATACAGCCACTATGGAGAACAGTATGGAGATTCCTTAAAAGCTAAAAATACAACTACCATATGACACAGCAATCCCACTACTGGACATATACCTGGAGAAAACCATAATTCAAAAAGATACATGTACCACAATGTTCACTGTAGCACTATTTACAATAGCCAGGACATAGAAGCAACCTAAATGTCCATCGACAGATGAATATATAAAGAAGATGTGGCACATCTATACAATGGAGTATTACTCAGCCATAAAAAGGAACAAAATTGAGTTATTTGTAGTGCGGTGGTTGGACCTAGAGTCTGTCATACAGAGTGAAGTAAGTCAGAAAGAGAAAAACAAATACCGTATGCTAACACATATATATGGAATCTAGAAAAATGGTACTGACGAACCTAGTGACAGGGCAGGAATAAAGACACAGACGTAGAGAACGGACTTAAGGACACAGGGGGGAAGGGGAGACAGGGACGTAGTGAGAGAGTAGCACTGACATATATACACTACCAAATGTAAAATAGCTAGTGGTAAGCTGCCTCATAGCACAGGGAGATCAGCTCGGTGCTTTATGTCCCCCAGAGGGGTGGGGTAGGGAGTGTGAGAGGGAGGCTCAAGAGGGAGGGATGTGGGGAATATATGTATACATATAGATGATTCACTTTGTTGTAAAGCAGAAATTAATACAGTATTATAAAGCAATTATACTCCAATAAACATGTATTTTAAAAACCCACAACATTGTAAATCAACTACACTTGAAAATATTTCTTAACTGCAAAAATTTTCTGAATGTAAGTTTTATTGTGTGTGTGTGTACCACAGGTTCAATATATGTGAATTATGTCAAATTGATTACATTGCTTTGCAAAATAAAGAATTTTTGATATTTTACATCAGCTTCATATTATAAATGCAGAAAAACTATATTATTTGTTTCTAACGTTCAGAAATAGCCATTTTGCTCATTTGGTATACTATAAACCAATAACTATTAAAAAGGGATTCGTGACCTCTTCCTTCCAAAGAAATATTTCTCCACTCACACAAGTTTAATAGAATGTTCCGCCATGAACTGACTTCCCACCTTAGAGACACGAGATTTGCATCCTGAAATCTCTTTCTTGCAAAAATGTCCAATTAGCATCCTAGCATTACAGAAAAGAAATGCTTTTTTTCCAGATCTCAAATTCCATACAACTTTAGTCAAGAAATCATGTATGCTTTTTTTCACACACACACACACTGTATTTTATTTTTACAAGAGATAAATCAACTGACACCAAGCATTGTAAATGGATGAGCACAACAAAAGCAACAATGATTGCAATTACCAAACACGAAACACACTCATACTGTGTCATAATATTGACATTCAGTCCAGTAATCCTCCACTGTAACAGCTCCTTTACTTTGCAGTGAAAGACATCATGTATTTTTAAATTATCAGCACTCACCTGAGGTCTTTAAAAATCAACAAAAACATAATTTTGTGTTCTCTTTCATTTATTCTGGTTCTAAGTGGTCATTTCTAAACGAAAGTATTTAAGTATGTTAACGTCATCTTATAACATCATATTTCCAATGACTACCATGTCTCCAAAGATGAAATATGAGGAACTCACAATTAGGCTCTACAAAGTTTTACTCTCTGAATCTGTATGACCCTTCTGCTGAACTCCACACTGTTCATTATTCTGTGAGAATATTCTTTTTCTTGTATGGCCATCTCACGTGCTCTTTCATTTCATGAAGTTTTTTCCTACAGTTTTATGCCTAGTTTACTTCTGAGAAAATGCATTATTTCAGAGTGATATTTATAGACACAAAGACTTCTCTATAATTCCCTCAGAGTTTCAAGAACTCCTTCTTTTTTTTTTTAATACCTAGATTTTGAAGCTCTCCACAAAGCATTACTAAACTTGCATTTACATAAGTATCTACATATTAATCACACATTAATGCATTTACAATTGTATTATGATTTATTGCTAATTTTGGAGCATAAATGTAGCTGTCTTATTTACCACCCTCTTGGAAATCACTTTAATATTTGCACTTAGGACTTGAAAGAGAATGGATAAATAAAAACCGGAAGAATATGCAAATACATTTTATATATTTCTCATAAAATTAGGTGATTATCTAACCTTTATCCAGAAAAAAAGAAGAGCCCAGATACTCGGCAGGCATGATACTCGAGAATGTGTGGTCTTCCAGCAGGAAAACATGCAGTAATCCATGTGGCAGAGTTTACCTGTGACCAGCTGGGATTAGTGACCTATGCATTCTTTACATGCAACATATCAGGAGTGGAAAAAGGGAATTTGTCAGTTGTGTCAATAAGTATAATGAAGATTTGTAGCAGGTCATGCTCATATATTCAACACAGGTAAAATCAAAAATTTGCTCAATTCTGGTAGATCTAAGTCTATATCTGTTACCTTGTCTTTAACGAGGAAATGTCAGAACTGACTTACAAAAAAAGTATTTTGTTTGTTTGTTTTAATTAGAGTCATGGTGAGTAAGACGTAGCTCAGAACAGCTAATGTGACTTAGTGATTCTCTCATCAGGAAATACAGTTTCTACTTCCCTGTTTATTCTCCACACCCTGTAGTAAGCAAAGTTTCAATGAAAGATAAATCTACAGGGCGAAAAGAAAAGAAAACTTACATGTGTGGATAAGATCATTTTGACAGGTTTTACCACGTATGTCAGTGTTTCTGGGGATGGACACAAGCCAGAGCTCCCTACTCTGACATTTTCACTGATGACATTCCCCATGATCCTCAATTTGAAAGTGGATAAAAATGTTTTCTATGTTTTCTTCTTTACGAAATTAAATAAGGAATGCTTTCTAGACATGATCCTCTAATGATTTTCAGTCAGTGGTCATCAACGGAGGAAAAGCACAGAATCTCATCCCCACAGAAGGGTGACATTCAGTCAGGTAAGAAAATTCTCCCCGAAATCAGAGCTTCATCTTTAACATGCAATCAAAGGCTTTCACAGGTTCTTCATCACTCTGCACTCAGCCCTACCATAAGGGATTGGCTCTGAGAATCTCACATCAGATGACTGACAAACATGTCATAGTACACTGATCTGGTACCAGATCCTGCCTCTCTTAATGATCTCCTGCAGGGACATTGGAATATTCTAGGATATTTCCTGGAGTCCTCTATTCTACACAGGTACACTTCCAAGTAGAAACAGAAGCTTGGGTTCTCACTGGGACCCCTGCTCTGTCCAACCAACCTCTCTAGAAATATGATGTTCTAATCTCTCCTGATTAGAACATTTCAAGGTCTCTCCCTGTGCTAATTTAGTAAAGAGAAAAGAGAAACAAGAAAGAGCAAACTATGCAGGGAGCAATATATAAGATTCCTTTACTTAATGTATTTACCTGATATACCCAAATATTGAGAAATATAGATTCATTTCATAATGGTCAAGAAAAGAGGAGGAGGAACCTCCATGCCAACAGTATATATAAAATGGAATCAATATTGCATAAGCTCCAGCTTAAGCTTAGCTACGAGGTACTAACTCTTCTCATAAAGAAGCAATAGTTCTCCATCATTTGAAGCACACTGAGGACTCAGACAGCTGGACACTGAGGGTGCAGTCTCCTCACTCGAATTCTGTACCTGCATCACAGAGCCATGAAATATTCCCAAAGAATTATTAAGGATGAGGGGGGGAGCCGAAATGAAAACGATGAACCCATAGTCTGTCCTACCATCTGTTCTGCTGGATATTACCACCATCTTGGCCCAATATGACCTTCCCACTTCTCTCTGGGCCTCCCTACTTTCCACCTCCATCCTCTCATTATATCTTACCTACACTTGGGAACGATTCTAGTTGTTCCACTTATCTTTATCAACAAGTAATCCAAATAGCAACTGTGTATATAACTCCTTAGAAACCTCAGGTCTGACTCAGTAATAATACATGACCTTCGAAGTCCACAGTTTTCCTAATTCCTTTTATTTTTTTTTCTAATTTCCATGTACTTACACTCTTAAGACCTCCACTGTTCTCAGGTTCGTCTTCCCTGCAAAATCTGTCAACCTAGACATAGACTTAAGTACCAACCTCTATTTATCTCCTAGGGAATCCAGTTTTTAAAAAAGCCTCAGCAAGCCTTATGGACTTTATTAAAGACTCTTTAAGATAACCCATGGGAGATAGCAGTGCACCCATAGATATCTATTTAATACACCCTCAGAGTAATTTTTTTTTAATAAAGATTCTTCTGGCCAATGAAGACTCTCAGTTCTTCTTCTTCAACATATGCAGGGTCTCACCCTTCTGATTACTCTCTGCTCTATCCCAGGTCCACTCCCTTTCCTGATATTACATTCTTTCCCAATTGTGTATGTTGGTAAAATCAAATAACATAAAATATAACATGTTAATTATTATAAAGTGCACCATTCAGTGATATTAAATACATTCATATTATTGGGCAATCAACATCACCATTTATCTTTCTAATACATTTCTACGTTTTAAAACTGTAACTCTGTATCCTTTAAACATAACTTTCCTTCTTGTTCCATAACAACCTGAAAAGAATCATTACCCTCCCAATTTCTATGGTTTTGACTACACTAAGTACCCCATATAATTGAAATAAGTAGTTGTATTGTTATGACTCACTAAAAGTCACAAAAATGGCATTTTTGGTAGCTCAATTTCCTCAAGATTCATCCATGTTGTAGCATATTCCTAGATCTTTTCCTTCTTAAGGCTGAATAATATTGTATTATATGGGTATACCACACTTTGCTTATCCAGGAACTAGTGGATGAACACTTAGGTTGCTTTCATATTTTAGCTACTCTGATTATTACTGCTCTAAACACTGGAGTACAAATATTTCTTTAAGACCCTGATTTCAATTCCTTTGGGTATACCTCATAGTAAAATTCTTGGATCATGTAGTAATTCTTTTTTTCAATATGTGAAAAATTGCCATACTCTTTTGCAAAGTAGCTGTATCATTCTACATTCCCACTGACATAGCACAATGGTTCCAACTCCCTCGCATCCTCACCAATACTTGTTTTCTGCTTGTGTATGTGTGTGTGTGCTTGTGTGTGTATGCATGCACACAAATATATAAACATGCATTTAGTGATATGGAGCATCTATTCAAGTGCTTAGTCATTTGTACATCTTTTTGAAGAACCATCTACTCAAGTCTTTTATCCATTTTTGAATCAGGGTGTTTGCTTTTTGTTGAGGTGTAGGAGTTCTCTGTATATTCTGAATAGACATCTCTTGTCAGATACATGGCTTTCAAATATTTTCTCCCATCTTGTGGGTTGCCATTTTATTCTGTTTACATTTCTTTGATACACATTTTTTTTTAATTATGTACTGCAAATTGTTAATTTTTTTCTCAGCTGTACCTTTGTTGTTCCTTCGTTTCATATTGAGGAAAACACTGCCAATCCAATGTCATGAAGCCCTTGTCCTGTGTCTTCTTCTAAGACTTTTTATTTTATTAGGTCTTATAGTTAGTTTCTTGATACGTTTTCATTAATTTTTGCATATGATGTTAGGTAAGGGTCCATCTTCCTACTTTGCATGTTGACAACATGACTTCTCAGCACCATTTGTTGAAAATACTATCCTTTCTACTTTGAAAAGTCTTGGCAACTTGTCAAGAATCATTTGGCCATATATCAGGGTTTATTTCTGGGTGTTCTATTCTATTCTGTTGGTCTTGAATAAGGGAGAAAATAGTATAACCTATCCAGGTTGATGAAGAACATAAAGAAAGACCAGGACTGAGAATTAGGAGGGCAATATAAAACAGCAGGGAGTAAAAGACAGTGTGAGAGAAGATCTTGTATTTGCGAGTTCATGGAAATAGGATCATGCTAAAACCACTAAACGCCTGACTTTGAACAATACGGTAAATGTGCTAGCAAGAAAAGTAACACTTACCCATCTCTGGGAAATATAGTATGGGCATAAAGATAAACTACACACAAATATAGTAAACAGGGAAGGGTTTTCATGGTGTGAAAATATTGTGGGATTTGAAATACAATTTACTTCTGTTCTACCATTGTCTCTAAAATTTATCAAAGTGTGTATACAAGCAATTCCAATTCTGGTAATGTGCTTGACAGGTTTATATATGAACTTCAGCAGACCAGTAAATGTACATTCATAGTAGGACTGTTCCCTAAACCAAAAAACAAAACTCAAAAACTGGAAAGACTAGAGTTCACTTTGTCAACACACATAAAGATGCAATGATGGTTAACGGTCCGAAAACAGAAGGTGTGAGCATGGGTGTAAGAGGTTAATTGCCAGGCTGGGGTGGGGTGCAGAGTTTGAGGGTAACACAGGTCGAAAAGGCTTTTGTCCTATCCTTGATTTTTGAGGTATGGAAATTCACAGGTCACTACCTTCATTTCAAACTGAATGAATGCACTATTCAATTTCTTTAAACAGGCGAAGTAAACATGAGTGATAATAAATTTCAAACTGTCGCTAATCAAATAAGATACTAAGAAAGCTTAAATAATATGATTAAGAATGAAGTGGACAGATTGTCCAAGATGGTAGCATTCAAAGACCCGGAGCTTGCTGCCTCTCATGGGCACACCAAAGTCACAACTGTTTACAGATCAGCAATTGATGAAACAGGCCGGGACCTACCGTAAAAGATGTTTTACAGCTAAAGATATAAGGAAGGCACCTCGACAAGACAGGAAAGAAGGGCAAAATCTCAATAGAGTCAAGACCCATACCACCAGGTGGGTGGCCCACAAATGTGAGAATAATTACAATTTCAGAGGTGCTCCCAGGTAGCAAGGGGTATGAAGCCAACATCAGGCTCCCAAGCCCAGGGATCCTGTTCTGGAAAGAAGAGTTCCTAGAAAGTTGGGCTTTGAAGACCAGTAGTGCTTATTTTCCAGAGAGCCAGAGGGTTGTGGGAAATAGAGATTCCACTCTTAAAAGATGCTCACAAAATCCCACATGATCCGAGAATCAGAACAGAAGCAGTCATTTGAAAGGATCCCGGGTCACACCTACCTCCTGATCTTGGAGAGTCTCCCAGAGAGGCAAGAGGCAACTACAGCACAGCCTCAGGGACAGAGACACTGGCAGCAGCCATTCGGGGGAGCTCCTTCTACCTCGTGGACACTGGTACCAGCAAGCATAATTTGAGAATCCTCCCTCTATCTTTTTAGCCTCAGGACCTAGCCCTACCCATTTCCACCAGACTAGAGACACAAGTACTAGGATGCTGCAGGCCAAGCAACTAACTGAGCAGGGGCATAGCGCCACCCACCGGCAAACAGGCTGCCTTCAGACCCTCTCAATGCACAGCTGCCCCTGGACATGGGCCCAGCCACCAAAAGCCCCAGGACCAGCCTCCACACCTCAGTGGACAGGCACCAGCCCCAGAGTCTCTGGCCCCTCTGACAAGTGAGCCTACTCTGGCCTTGGAGTCAGCCTCACCATTGGCAGGTGATAACTGCACAGGGACTGGATGGAGCTTGGACCTACCCAACAGCAAACCTGCTCTAGCATTGGGATCAGCCTCATACACCAACAGGCACACACCAGCTCCAGGAATACCACAGCCCAGCAGCCTGTGTGACCAGAACACTCACTTGCAGGCCAGAAGCAGCCATGGACTCAGCTGGGTCCTGACCCTGCCCATCAGAATGCCAACACAAGATTAGGGACACCCCAGACCCTGCAGATAGCTGTGTCAGGAACAGTGATCCAACACCAACTCTGCGACTCCTGGGCCCTGCAGCCAGAATTCAGGACCTGTCTCTTCCTCCCAGTAGCTAGAATAACCCCAGGACCAGTGACTGGGCACTAGCCCTGATTATCACCTGGACTGCAGTTCTACCCATAAGTGAACCAGCACTAGATTTGGTGTCCCCCAGAGTTGTGCAGCCAGCTGCCTTATGATTTAGTCTCACCAAGCAGCACAGACAGCCTCCATACAAGGCAGAGCCTGGCAAACAAGCAGTCTGGGGACAGCCAAGCCTACCAGACCACCCACAGTAGTCAGCCCACCACAACAGAAGAGCCCAAGCAGCCCACATAGGGGGTACACCTAGAACATATAGTTCTAGTGACCAGGGGACACTGGGTTGCTGGGACACATAGGACCTCTCCTACAAAAGGCCACTTCTCCAAGGTCAGGAAATGTAACGAATCTACTACATACATAGCAATAAAAACAGCAAGTTAAGAAAAATGAGGTGACACAGAAACACGATCCAAATGAAGGAACAAGATAAGAACTCAGAAGAAGATCTAAGTGAAGTGGAGGTAGCCAATCTACTCAAGAAAGAGTTCAAGGTAATGACGGTAAAGATGATCAGAGAACTCAGGAGAAGAATGGACGACCAGAGCAAGAAGTTAGAAGTTTTTTAAAAAGAGTTAGACCATTAAAGAACAACAAAACAGAGATGACGAATGCAATAACTGAAATGAAAAATACACTAAAAGGAAACTACGGTAGACTAAATGATACAGAGGAATGAATCAGAAAACTGAAGGACAGAGTACTGGCAATCACTGAAGATGAACGGTAAAACAATAGATTAAAAGGACATGAGGAAAGTTGAACAGACTTGTGAAATAACATCAAGTGTACTAATACTTGCATTATACTGGTCCCAGAAGCAAAAAGGAAAGAGAAAGCGGTGTAGAACAAACCTGAAGACATATGAGCTGAAAAGTTCCTTAATCTGGGAAAGAAAACAGACATCCAAGTCCAGTAAACACAGTAAGGCCAAAACAGGATCAACCCAAAGAGGACTACACCAAGACTCATTGTAATTAAAATGGAAAAAATAATAAAGATAAAAAGACACTATTAAAAGGAGCAAAGGAAAAGCAACAAGTTACAAACATGGGAAATTGCATAAAGTTATCTGCTGACTTTTCTCGATAACCTCTGCATGCCAGAAGGGAGTGGCATGGTATATTTAAAGTCATGAAAGGGAAAAGCCGATAACCTAAAATACTCTACCTAGCGAGGCTCTCCTTCAGATTTGATGGTGATATCTAAAGTTTTACAGAGAAGCAAAACTAAAAGAGCTCAGCATCGCCAAACCAGCTTTATGAGAAATCTTAAAGGGGCTTTTCTAAGTGAAACAGAAATGGTCACGACTGAAACATAAAAATTAGGAAAGGAAACTTACTAAAGGAAAAAGCTCATTTGCTAAGGTAAATATTCAACAAAGGTAGTAAATCAACCATGTACACAGCTAATAGGAAGGATGAAAGAAAACAGTAATAAAATCATCTATATTCACAATAAGAAGTTAAGGCACACACAAACAAGTAGATGTAAAATATAAGGTCAAATTCAGCAACTGTGGGGGAGGAGAGTAACAATGCAGGGTTGGTAGTTTCCAAGTGAAATTAAGAGCTCAGCAACTTAAATAATCACACACACACACACACACACACAAACACAAATACACAAAACTGAAAGAAATCCAAACATAATATTAAAGATAGTCCTCACATCACAGATGAAGGGAATAAAAGGGGAAGAAAGGAACACTGAAGAAATTAAAGAGGGATTCCAAAAATACCAAAGACAAATGAAAACGAACACACAATGATCCAAAATCTATGGGACACAGCCAACACAGTTCACGGGGGGAAGTTATAATGATACAAGCTTATTCTTAGGAATCAAGAAAAATATCAAATAAACAATATAACATTACACCTGAAGGAATTAGAAAAAGAAGAAAAAAAAAACCTCAAAGCTGTCAGAAAGAAAAATTAAGAAAACAACACCATATGCAATCACATCAAAAAGAATAAGATACCTACGAATAAACACACCTAAGCAGGTAAAAGACATGTGCGCAGAAATCTATCAGCCATTGGTGAAAGAAGTTGAAGACAACACAAAATGATGGTAAAATATAGCATGTGCATAGACTGGAAGAATTAATACTCTTAAAATAACCATACTACCAAAGACAATCTACAGATTTAATGCAATCCCTATCAGAATACCAAAGCATTTGCACAGAACTTGAAAAAGTAATTTTAAAATTTGTATAGAAACACAAAGATCCCAAATAGCCAAACAATCTTGAGAAAGAACAGAGCTGGAGGCATCACGCACCTTGACTTCAGACTATACTGCAAAGTGACAGTAATCAGAGAGAATCGTACCGGAGCAAAAACAGACACAAAGATCACTGGAAGAGAACAGAGATCCCAGAAATAAGCCCACACACTTATATTTAATTGATTTATGACAAAGCAGGCAATATGGAGAAAAAACTGTCTCTTCAATAAGTGGTACTGGGAAAACTGGACAGCTAGATGGAGAAGAATAAAATTAGATTATTTTAGCACAGCATATATAAAATAAATGCAAAACTGAATAACCACCTAAATGTAGGACCAGAAACCATAAAACCCCTAGAGGAAAGTATACAACATTCTTCAACATAAATGATAGCAACAGTTTTAGGTTCAGTCTACTAAGGCAAATGAAACAAAAGCAAAAATAAACAAATGGGACTTCACTAAACTTAAAAGATTTTGCACAGCAAAGGAAACCAAAGACAAAATGCAAAGACAACCTGCTGAAGGAGACACAATATTTGCACATGATAAGAGGTTAACACCAAAAAGATGACCAAGCAAGGGTTCATATCTAAACTACAGAAACAGCACATACAACTCAATATCAAAAGAACACCCAAAATCTTTTTTAAAAAAATGAGAAGACCTAAATAGACATTTTTCCAAGGAAAAAATACAGATAGACAGCCAGAACTCACAAAGATGCTAAACATAGCTAATCGGCAGTAAAATGCAAATCAAAACTACGAGATATATCACCTCAGTCTTGTCAGAAAGGCTGTCATCAAAAAGATCACAAATAACAAAGGTTAGTGAGGATGTGGAGAAAGGGAAACTCTTGTACACTCTTGATGTGAATGTGAAGTAGTGCAGCTACTGTGGAAGGCAGAATGGAGGTTCCACAAAAAACTAAAAATAGAACTACCATAATATCCAGCAATTTCACTGTTGGGTATATCAGAAGAAAACAAAAACACTATTTCAAAAAAATAACTGCACCCCAATGTTCATAACAGTGTTATTTGCCATAGCCAAGATATAGAGTCAAAATAAGTGTTCATCAATAGCTTAGTGGATAAAAAAGATTTTTTATGATGACCAGCAAAAAATGAAATTTTGCCATTTGCAAGAACATGGATGGACTTGGAGGGTATTATGCTTAGTAAAATAAGCCGCAGAGAAAACAAGCATGGTATGTTATGAGAAAAAAAGCATGGTATGTTATGAGAAAACAAGCATGGTATGTTATCACTTACACGTGGCATCTAAAAATTTGAATACAACAAAAACAACAACAACAAAAAAAACAGACTCACAGATTAAAGAACAGACTAGTGGTTACCAGCAGGGAGAGATAGGGTAGAGGAGCAAAATAGTGGTAGGAGATTTTGAGGTACAATCCACTATGTATAAAATCAATAATCTACAGTGGTGTACTGTATAGCATGGGGAATATAGCCACTCTTTTATAATATCTATAAATGGAGAAGAACCTAAACATTTATGAATCACTGTTGTACCTCTGAAACTAATATAATAATGTAAATTAACTATAGATCAATAAAATATAAAGTAAGAAACAATAAAGGGGAGACAGATTATTAGATAGAAATCAATTAAATAAACACAAGTTTTGGAAATCAAGGAATTGAAAAACAAAACGGAAGACACAACATTGGCATTTAACGTGTACAAATCTATTCATTTAAAAGAAACTATTTAAGTGGTAAAAAAATGGTACCCATTCTCACAATTTTGTATATCTAGGATAAATTATTATCTACAAAAATATGTTACAAATATTCACTCAAAAAGAAAGAGAAAATTTGGATAAACCCATTTTAGTATACAAATTTAATATCAAAGTCTCTATGTAAAATTGATTTGAATAAGTTCTGTTAGCCACTTCTAGTTTCTTTGTGATGTAAAATCTTTTAAAGCATAAAAATCAGCCTTTCTACATTATTCCATTAGACATATATAGAAGTTAAAAGAAATGAGAAGACAGAACAATCAACCAGGAAGGTGAATTTACTGAGACACAGTCATTCTTTCTCCCTCCTCCTTTTCTTTTCCTCCTTTTCCAGGTCTCTTTCGGTTCCAATCAAGAGAAGTCTTGAGAGTTCTGAGAATATTTCTTTGACGGCTTCAAATCACCATACCTACATCCTCTGACACAACTACACACACGGGAACAAAAATAAACCTCTGTTATCTACTCATGTAGGAGGGATTCATGCAAAATAAACTCCTACATGGAGACCAACAGGTGAGTTTCCTACTTGTTCTTTATAATGTCCTTCCATTATAGTAAATCTCACACATTATGAGGAAGAAACGGTTATGTGAGCATTTCCTTGAAGTCAAAAAACTTGCATTCATTTCAAGTACCTGGTGATCATAGGGTACAGCCAGGGAAGGTGTCATCCCCCTTGGGGGGAGGGGCAGTGAATGGGCTCCCACACCCATGAACCTCCTGATGTACAGATTCTGGAAAAACAAAGGGCGGTCACACTGCTGTCAGCCTGTCAGGCTGTCGGGTCACTGGGCAACCCGACCAGCCTGGAAGTGCCCATCAGTTGCTGAAAGCAAAACTCTGTCCCCCCTGTGAAGCCAGGCAATTTGGGTCAGAGAGTCAGAGGAGACCGGTAATCAACTCCTCCTCTCTGCTCACCTCCTTGGGGTTACAGCAACCCCATCTCCAAACCCAAATCTGACCCTGGAGTGCCAAACTGGGAGTGGCAGGTGGGCTCTGCCTGTGCTTCAGTGTCCTCTGGGGGTTGTCTGCTCTAAAGCCAAACTCTCAGCCCTTCCTCCCCCTCCTTCCCTAATCCTGGGGGCTGCCTTGGCCTCCTGCAGCTGCTGGCCTGAATTCATTCTTCTTTTTTCTCCAATTACAATGAAGTGTCTTACAGAGGTTTGGAATCTCTTGAAGAAGGAAGATCTTTTAGCCAATACACCTTAACCGTGAGAAGTTGGTTTCAAGAATGAACCTGAAATGCTGTATTTTTCTCCTGATGATTCCAAGGAGAGACAGCCCAAGTTTTCTAAATCATAAGAAAAACCAAGGTAGGTAAATATGATATTCTGAGCCAGAGATGAAAAAGCAGTTTTTAGCACCCCCTTCTCATGTCATATGACCAGGACTTAAATCAATCAACTGCCACTGGTTTTTAAATCACATGACCCAACTTTAAATCAATCAGCTGCTTCCCTGTAACTCACGTGACTTGGCTTTGAATAGTAAGAAATGCAGAGGTATAAAAAGGATGTTCTGAACAATAAATGGAAAAACAACATTTTAGAAAGTTTTTTTCTTTTCGAATGGACCATTCATTGCCTACAGAATAAAGGATTCTCTTGTGGATTTCTTGAACTGTAAACACATACATTGTCTGCGTTGGCTTGATTGACTTAGATTTTGGGGTTTTTTTGTTGTTGTTGTTAACATCTTTATTGGAGTATAATTGCTTTACCTTTTTGTGTTAGCTTCTGCTGTATAACAAAGTGAATCAACTATTCGTATACATATATTCCCATATCCTCTCCCTCTTGTGTCTCCCTCCCACCCTCCCTATCCCACCCCTCTAGGTGGTCACAAAGCACTGAGCTGATCTCCCTGTGCTATATGCAGCTGCTTCCCAATAGGTATCTATTTCACCTTTGGTAGTGTATATATGTCCATGCCACTCTCTCACTTCATCCCAGCTTACCCTTGTCCTTCCCTGTGTCCTCAAGTCCATTCTCTACATCTACATCTTTATTCCTCTGCAGCGACTCCTGCTAGGGATGGACACTTCCTTTTATGCTCAGGGAAATCCCCTAGTTTGAATATGATTTGAGTTTGATCCTGTGAAACCATCAGAACTTCCCACCAGAGATAAATGAGGCGATTCTGGCCTTTATTAGTATGCACGATGAACACGGGTGTCCTGGCTGTACTTGCTAACCCTCCTATTTACCCACCTATTTTTATCCACCTTCCTCCCTGTGAGTACCTTTGACCAACCCTGAGCTCAGACTCCTGACCTATTCCAGTGACTTTGTCAGTCTTTCTTTAAAAATGGACAGGTAATAAAATGAATTTAACCTAGAAGCAGCAGCTCAGTAAGGGAAATAAAATCATCAGAAGTTATCTAATCACAGCCACAGCCATCCAGGGCTCTGTCTTATCTCCTGGGTCATAAGAATGGTACCTTCCTAAACTTGAAGGACATCCAATCAAATAAGCAAAAGTGTTGCTCACCTCTGGCTCTTGGAGGGATTGCTAGGCAGTCTACCCAGTGTATACTAACTGCAAAACACTGTCATGGTTTTGAAACACCTATGATCCAGGAAAGCTTTTTGGGGTGCATGGGGAAGGTTTCTTTTTGACATCAAGCAAAAAATAAATCACCAAGCTCTTTGAGCACAGGGGTTCTTAAGAGGGCAGTAGAAGGAAGGAATGGGCAGAAAAGACGATCTCCAATGAAGTTAAGGACATTTTTCCAAAAGAGTAGGATTTAGTCTCAGTTTAAGGAGAACACTTTTAAATAGCTGGAACAGCTCCAAACTGCAGTTTAGGGAACGAGTGCTTCAAAAGAACAGTGCTTTAAAAGTCCTGGCAAGGCAGCAAGAGGATGAAGAGTTGGTTTTGCATAGTTTTGAACACAGGAGTAAAGAAGCAGAGGCATCTCTGACTAAAAGGCCCTGAGATCCTATGGCATCAATGCGTCAGTTGCAGGGGCAGGGGTGTGGGGGGCGATATTTCTCTCTCAATGTCTCCCAGGGCAGCCACCCCTCCCTACCCTAACCCCCAGTCCCTTCACCCTTCCTCCCTCCACTGTTGGGTCCCCAGGGACAGCACTTCTTACGCTGGAGTGCTCAGGCACCATTTCTGCAGTCTGGATTCTTCCTGGAGCCTGGCGAGTTCTGGGACAGGAAGACAGGTCTGCAAGCCCGCTGCGGTGCAGTCGGACCTGGAGGCCTGGAGAGGAACTGGAGCCCTGAAGCCCACCCACGTCCTTGAAGCCAAGGGAGGAACACATCCTCCTAACAGTACTTCTCAGGGGTCAGCGTGCTCCCCACCCGACGGTGATCCATACTCACTTGAGGCAGCAAGCACTGCGTCTAACTGGCCCCCTCGATTCCGCCTTAAGGGTCCTCGCACGTGTGTGATAGCGCAGGCCCCGGATCTCTTTAGTCAGCTGAGGCCAGTGCTGCCGGGATCCCTCCAGTCCCATCCCCCAGCCCCTCCCTCTCGGACTCTATGTAATAGAAGAAAGAGCACAGAGGAATAGGCTGAATCAAGGGATCTGGGAGCCTGGGTATGAGTTTGAAGACCGAGAACCTAAGGCGCAATTACATATTATTGGAAACTCTTGTGGGGTGTGTGAGGGGTAGCTTAGGAGGCTGAGAGGCTGAGTCGACCTGGTGAGTCCAGCCCCAGGACACCACACAGCCCCGCCCCCCTTTCCCTGCCATCAGACAAGGGTGCCGCAACTCCAGCTGGGACTCTGCACTCCCCCCCACACCCCCGATGCTCCAGAAGAGCAGGTGGCCCCCCTCTGAGGGCAGGGGCAAGACCACCGACCAAGTCCCCCTGCACTAAGTCGCTGCTGGAAGCTCTTCCTGAATAGCATTGTTGGCTTGGATAGAACCCGTGCACCGCCAAATTTGGTCTCGTCCTGCAGCTGAGGGACACAGGCTTTAAGTCAGCTGCCTTGGCTTTAAATCAATCAGTCCCCCCTTTAAGTCAGGTGACCTGATTTTAAATCACTGTGTGCCCCTCAAGCCTGCAACTTCAAAAGTTGGGAACTTCACTTTGATCCCAGCACCTCACACAGCTGAATGCACACTGTAGTCAACCCCAACCCTGGCTTAGAGGCAGGATATAAGGTAAGGGGATGGGCATGCACACATGGTGATGAGGGTGTACTTCATGTACCAGAAGGGTCCAGGTACTCTGGGCACAGCAAGCAGTGCACGATACAGCAGCTCCCTGGCAAAGCTGGTGATGCACAGGGGGAGCAGGCACACCCAGGCATGCAGAGGCTCCAGGGCGGGAGCTGGGGCACAACCAGCCACGAGGGTGTGAAAGCGGAGGATCTGAGCCTTCTTGAGAAAGGCAGACACAGAGGATGGATGAGAAGCAAAGATGGATGAGAAGCAAAGACCAGATGAAACATGGATTTGAAAAACACACTCTGCTCTTGAAATTGGGGTGAGGGGCACTCCAGATTTGAGTCTTCTTACTCCCCAGTAGCTAGTGCTTTGGCATTTGCCCAATTACTTATAAAATGTGACTGATAATATCTAACCCATAGAATACAGCATTTGGAGTGGTTTTGCGTGTTTATGTTTCTATAGTGGAATAATCTTTTCTACAAGAAAAATGTACACAATCTGAAATAAATTAAAACCCCTTTTTAAAAAGTACTATATCGGACTTCCCTGGTGGCACATTGGTTAAGAATCTGCCTGCCAAGGCAGGGGACATGGGTTCGAGCCCTGGTCAGGGAAGATCCCACATGCCGCAGAGCAGCTAAGCCCATGCACCACAACTACTGAGCCTGCAGGCCACAACTACTGAAGCCCGCGCGCCCAGAGCCGGTGCTCCACAACAAGTGCAGCAAGAGAAGCCACCGCAATGAGAAGCCCACGCACCACAACAAAGAGTAGCCCCCGCTTGCCGCAACTAGAGAAAGCCTGTGCATAACAACGAATACACAACGCAGCCAAAAACAAATTAATTAGTTAGCTATTTTAAAAGAGTACTATATTCTTCTGTACAACTTCTCTGGGAAGAACAGAGAGATGGTGTAGGAGAGTGAGAAAGACCAATATTTAGTGCACATCTCTCATGCAGGTGCTCTGCTGGCTCAGATAGATTTATCCTCACTTTACAAAGGAGGAAATAATCTCAGAGAGGTTTAGTAATTTTCCCAAAGCCAAACAGCTATTGAGTGGCAGAACCAGGATCTGAACCAAGTCTGTTACCTTCAAAGCCTAAGTCCTCATGACAACAAAACTCAATTAATATTTACATTTATCGAATTACATCGCAACCTGGGGAGTTCTTGGCACAATCCTGAATAAGAGTGAGAAAGAAAGAAATAGCATTGTTCCTATAGTCAACCAAAATTTTTGGAGCAGCTGCTAGATGCCTGGCCCTTTTTGGGGTTCAGCAGTGATCAAGGCAGGAAGAGTCCTGCTTTCATGACCCATGTAGTGGGGAGGAGAGACGGGTGCAACTTGGGTGAGGGATTTCACCTTGCTGGGCCTCTGTTTTCTCATCTGGAAAATGGGATGGGTGTTTCTCATTTTCTGGGATTGTCCCACCCTCATATTCTCTGATTCCATAAGAAGCATTTGTTTTCCTGTTTCTATAAAATTCAGTCAGGCCACGAGCTGTGATGAATGTCGTTAGCTGCTCCCCAAATCACTCTATTTCCACCCATTTCCTGTGATCAGGTCTTTCCCCCAACATGACTCACAATCAATCAACTCACAGAAGCTAAGGGGCACCCAGCAGAAGAATTCCAACCCTGGCTTCTCAGGAGCTCTGCGGTCTACCTGGGCAGGTAAACTTCATGCACCTGGCACAAGGTGGCCATCCCTGGTTTCACATCAACATGATCTCAGGCACAAACCTCCTTGTTTTTCCATTTTGTCTTTAAGTTACTTGCTGAAACAACTGCACAAATATGACAAAGATATAAAATCAGGCATCTTCTGTCCCCAGTGCCTACTAATAAATGATTTTCTGCCACTTTAATGATAAAGATAGAACATTTGAACATTCTGCTGCCCTTATTATTTGTCAATTTTGTTGATATTTCTATTGAATACATCTTTCAATATTTTAACAATGGAACATTTATTTAGGTTGTTCCAGACCCAGCCTTTAATGGTAAAGGTTTTGTTGTTATATTTCTATTATGTTTCCTTTAAAAATCATTATCCTATTAAAATGGATTAAGTGAATTCTATACGCATTTATCGTACGATATTGATGAAATTGATACATAAAGGGCAGTAGTACAAGTTGATTGGACTTGAGAACCTCTATTAGCACAGTTAAGTATAAATATTATCTATATGTAAACCAAAGTACATGCCGAGATTCTTCTACTCTTTTTCACTGTCTGCCCCTCAAACCTGTGAGAAATGGAATATTTCTTGCCATATCAGTAAACAAAGGATGTCACAGACATCAGCACTTGCAGCCCTCCAGTGTGAGCCGGCAGGCCCTGAGGAACTCAGGATATGCAAATACAGAATGCAGGACCCAGAGAGCTGAGGTGCATATCAAAGGAAGGATTTCAGTGAGCCCAGACGCTTGCAACTTCCCATACAAAGAAAAGCATTCCATTCCTCACCTTGGGAGAGCTGGTTTTCCTTAGTTAACAGTCACCTTTTGATGTTCCCGATTACCTGCGCCATTCCACTCCCCTGTCCCCTCCCCCCTGTACTTTAGCTCAGGGAGGAAGGAGCGCAGAGAGACTCGGCTGAACAAGGGGCCTGCAAGCCTGGGGATGCGTTTTCAGCCGCTTTCCCTGCAGTCAGGAGGAGGGGCGCTGACGCTCCAACTGGACCCTGCGCCTCCCTTGCCCCGTTTCCCCTCAGGAAGCTCAGGCCGACCCGCCTCCCCACACCCACCAGGCCCCGCAAGCCAGGCCAAGGGCAGGGGCGAGAGGAGGGACCGAAGTTCCCCGGGACCAGACGCTGGGGGCCGCTCTTTCTGCCCAGCAGCGGCGGGTGGCAGCGAACCCCTGCCCCTCAGAAGCTGGTCTTGCGCTGACGCCCGGGCACCGCACCAGGAGGAGGGTCGGTGCCCACTTACCTGGCCCGCCGTCCCCACGACTGTCGCGGCTTCGCCCGCCGGGGCCCCTCCAGAGCCGGCAACCTCAGTGAGGCCACCCTCCCCTCGGGCTCCAGGGCAGTTCCGTCATGGCGGAGGGAAGAGACCCCGAGCCGGGAGTTCCAGCTCTGCGGAAATGCGGGCTCCGTTCTGGGCGCAGGGGGTGGGACGGCTCTGCCCAGAGGCCTTCCGGGAGGGAGGGGGACGCTGGGGGAGGGAGCCGCCAGGAGCGTACGGCCTCAACGGGGGTCCTGGAGGGGTGGCCCGGCCCGGGGTCCACGCCCACTGTGACCGCAGCCCAGGCCTTTTTCCTGGAATCCTACACACAAAAGTTAGAAAGATACACGGTCTATAGTAAATATTCACAAATGATTGTTGTTGCTGTGTTTACTATTCTATTAAAGGTGTAAAATCCATAAAACACTTTAAGTTCAACATTAAATATGAATTTTTACCTTTCTAATTATGTCTCTGATATTCACAATTGTGGTTAATGAATCAGAGACTGTGGCATCACCAGTTAAAAATGAGCTTGAGAAAAAAATAGAACTCAGGCCCACCGGACCTACTGAATCACGATCTGCACTTTTACAATCTCCCCAGTGTACTTGTGTACCCATGAATAGTTGAAAGGTACATTTCTACCTCGACATGTCTTTTCTGTCTGAGAAATACACACATTTTATCCAGTTTGATATAAATAAAACACTCAAAAATGCATATGCCTGTGTTGAAACCATCATTTTATCATTTTTCCAGACAAGTATAGTCTCTATACTGGATTTGTGGATCACATGCCATACTCTTTCTTGTAGTTAGAAATAAGGTAGAGAAAGTTACTTTGTAAAAAAATAAAAAATATATGTATATATATATATATGTATATATATTAGGGGATAATTGAAGACAGTCTTCTAAATTAAAACCAGTTCTCTTAACTTGCTGTTTTCTTCTTGGGTCATATTATGAACTCTTCCCGTGGCCACATGGCATGTGTACGTTTAATTTCAGGGGCTGCTGGCATTCCAGGATGTGGCCATAGATTTCTCTCAAGAGGAGTGAGAATGACTGGACCAAAATCAATGGGAATTGTACAGGGATGTGATTTTAGAGAAGTATAGGAACCTGCTCTCCTTGGGTGAGGATACCTTCCTTCCAGAATTCCTTATCCAACCACAGGGTTTAGAGTCCTTCATTTGTAGAATGTCTCCTGGAATCTTCTGCTTCATACAATAGGGTTTCAGTTTGCAACGTTTCAGGAAAGATTGGGAGTTTGTGGATATAATTTATCTTATTCTTTTAAAATTGCAGCCTCCCTTTTAATATACTTTGTAACTGCTTGGGATGTGTCTATATGAACTGTGTACTATATGCTTCTGTTATAGTCCTTACAATATTTTTTGTCTTATTTTCTGTAACAAATTTCCATGGATTCTTTGGGCTTAAGGTATACTAAAAGGGAGACTGCAATTCTGGGACTTCCCTGGTGATGCAGTGGTTAAGAATTCTCTTGCCAATGCAGGGGACCCAGTTCGATCCCCGGTCCGGGAAGATCCCACGTGCCACGGAGCAACTAAGCCAGTGGGCCACAACTACTGAGCCTGCGCACCACAACTACTGAAGCCGGCGTGCCTTGAGCCCGTGCGCCATTTATTTTTCGGAGAATAAAACCGCCTCTGAGTGATTAAAATTTAGACCAACTAGTCAAAATCCTTTATCACCTGTTCTTTTAAACCACTGATCAACGGAACAAGTTTTACTAGGGATAACAGTGTGATTGTATTCTGGAGTTCATATGGGCAATGTGGTTTATGACCTTGATGCTGGATCACGACATTTCAATGGTATAACTGCTATTAATTGTCTGTTTGTTCAACGATTAAAGTCTCACGTGATCTGAGTTCAGACTGGAGTCATCCTGGTTGGTTTCTATCTATTGCAGATTTCTTCCAGTATGAAAGGACAAGAGCAATTCGGCTTACTTTACAAAATGTCTTCAAACTAAATGATGATATAATCTACATTCAATTAATTTATACATACCCTACTGTAGAACAGAGTTTGTTACGGTGGCAGAGCCCGGTAATTATGTAAAACTGAAACCTTTATCTGCAGTGGTTCAAGTCCTCTTCCTAAGAATATGTTTATAATCAACATTCTTTCACAAATTACCCAATTTAATTCACCATAGCATTCCTCATATTAACTAAATGGAGAATCCTAGGCTATATACAAATCCAGAAAGGGCCAAAAATCATCAGCCCCCATGGATTATTACAACCCATTGCTGAGGCATTCAAATTACTTATTAAAGAACCACTATGTCCATCAACATCATCAATTTATATATTATTGCCCCAATGCTAGCCTTAACCCTGGCTCTCACAACATGAATTCCTCTTCCCATATCTTATCCACTAATTAATATAAATGTAGGCATACTATTTATATTAGCCATATCACACCTAGCCATCTATTCCATCCTCAGATCTGGATGAGCTTCACGTTCAAAATACTCACTCACTGGAGCTCTAGGGACAGTAGCACAGACAATCTCATATGAAGTAATGTAACAGTTATTCTATTCTCAGTCTTACTGATAAATGGATCATTTACACTTTCAACAGTAATTATTACACAAGAACACCTATGACTAATTTTCTCCTGACCCCTACCCAGAATTTGATTATCTCCACAGTAGCAGAAATCCAATGAAGCCCCACTTGATTTAACAGAAGTAGAATCAAAACCTGTATATGTCTTCAGTGTAGAAAATGTAGCAGGCCCATTCACCCCGTCCTTCCTAGAGAATATGTCAATTTCCCTATAATAAACATTTCCACAACAATCTATTTTTAGGAGCATTCAACAGTCCCTAGGCGCCAGAATTATATACAGCCCAAGTCATCATTAAAATACATCTAAAAATCTCCTTTCTATGAATTTGAGCATCTTACCCACAATTTTGATATGATCAACATATACAACTCTTATAAAAAGTTTTTTTACTACTAACATTAGCCCTATGTATATGAGAGTTTCCTCTACCTGTCATCATACCAGGCAACCCACAGCAAACTTAAGAAATATGTCTGACAAAACAGTTACTTTGATAGAGTAACTCATAGAGGTTTCAATGCTCTTATTCCTGGAATTGAATTCTTCCAAAGAATTTTACATTCTCCATGCTACCACATGACACCACATGCTATATAGTAAGGCTCTCTAAGTAAGCTTCAGGCCCATACCCACAAAATGTTTTTGTATATCCTTCCTGTGCTAATAAACTCTCATTGTTTTTTACTATCATTCTACTGACCATTATCTCAGGAAATATAATTGTATAACAAGCTCACACTGGTTAATGGTATCCCCATTTTAATAAAAAACATGAACCCATAAGCTACAGAAGCATCCAACAAATATTTCCGAAAACAATCCACCACATCAATACTACTTATAATGGCTATTATCATTAATCTAATATACTCTGGTCAAAGAACACAATGAATAACAAAAATCTTTAATCCAGCAGCATCCACCCTCATGACAATCGCCCCTTGTCACAAAAATAGGACTTTCCCCATTTCACTTCTGAGTGCCTGAAGTCACACAAGGCATCCCATGAACAGCAGACCTGATGCTATCAACATCACAAAATTGCACCCCTATCAGTTTTATACCACATGTCACCATCCATCAACCTAAATAAACTATTAATCATAGTGATATTATAAATCATAGCTGGAGGCTGAGGCAGACTTCGCCATACTCACCTGGAAAAAATTACAGCCTCCTCATCAATTGCCCATATAGGATGAATAACAGCTATTATAATGTATATTCAGATTATAACAATCCTAAACATACTAATTTATATCATAACAACACTATCTTCTTCTTATTTATGCCCAGATCATGTACAAGAGTATCATTGTCACACACATGTGATAAAACACCTCCCATCACAATCCTTTTCCTCACCATTATAGTATCATTAGGACATCACCCATCACTATCAAGGTTTTTAACCAAATGAATAATTATCCAAGAGATAACAAAAATGACATCATTCTCCCAACACTAATAGCCATCATAGCAGTCCTCAGCATATATTTCTACTTGCAGCTAACATACTCCACATCAATAACTATATTCCCTTCATTAAACAACACAAAGACAAAACAATTTGAACATACAAAGAAATAACCTTCCTATCATTACCAATCCTAATACCCACACGATTACTACACACAACACCCATTCTATTGGTGCTGGACTAGGAATTTAGGTTAGTTCAGACCAAGAGCTTTCAAAACCCTAAACGAGTAAAATTTACTTAATTCCTAAAAATAAGGATTGCAAGACTTTATTCTACATCAATTGAATGTAAAGCAAACATTGTATTTAAGCCAAATTTTTACGAGATTGATGAGTTTTAACCCCAGGAAACTTTAGTTAACAGGCAAATCCTCTAGTCAACTGGCTTCAGTCTACTTCTCCTTCATTTGAGAAAGAAAAAGAGAAAAAAAGGCAGGAAAATCACCGGCAGAATTGAAGCTGCTTCTCTGAAGTTACAATTCACTTAGTTGATTCACCACAGGGTTTGCAAGAAAGAGGGCTCAATCTCTGTCTTTAGATTTAGAGTCTAATGCTAACTCAGTCATTTTACCTCTGTTCATACACTGCTGATTATTTTCAACAAATCACAAAGATATCGGCATTTTATATTTACTATTTGGTGCTTGAGCTGGAGTAGCAGGCAGCACCTTAAGTATATTAATCCAGGCTGAGCTATGCTGACCTGGAGCGCTACTTGGAGATGCCCAAACCTGTAAGGTAGTCATAACAGTCCCTGCACTTGTAATAATTTTCTTTATAGTTGTACCCATTATGATTGCAGGCTTTGAAAACTGACTTGGACCACTAATAACTCGGACACCTGAAGTAGCATTTCCCCCAATAAATCATATAAACTTTTGACTACTTCCCCCATCATTCTTACTCCTACTCATATCACCAGTAGTAGAAGCTGGTTCTGGTACCAGTGGAACCGTGTATTCAGCTCTAGCCTGCAATCTGGCCCATGCAGGAGCCTCTGTCGACCTAACTGTTTTCTCCTTACATTTAGCAGGTGTCTCTTCAATTCTTGGTATTATTACTTTTATTACTATAGTCTTTAATACAAAACCAGCAGTCATATCTCAATACCAAACACCAGTATTTGTTTAATCTTTCCCAACTATAGCCATATTACTATAATTACCACTCTCAGTCCGAGCAGCCAGAATTGCCATATTGTTAAGAGATAGAAATCTAAACACTACTTTCTTTGACCCTGCAGGAGGGGACTGAATCCTATACCAACACCTATTTTGACTCTTTGCTCACCCTGAAGTCTGTATTCATGGCCTACCAGGGTTTGTTGTAAACTCACATATCATTACATACTATTTAGGACAAAAATTGCCTTTCAGCTAATTGGGATTAGTATGAGTCATGTTCACTGGTTTTTTAGGATTTCTCTTGTGGGCCCATCATATGTTTACCATAGGGATAGCTGTCAACTCAGGAGCATACTTTGCATCAGCTACCGTAATTACTTCTATCCCTACAGGAGTAAAAGCATCTAGCTGATTAGCAACTCTTTATTTAATTTTTCTTTTTCTTTTCTTTTTTTTTGGCTGCGTTGGGTCTTGTTTGCTGCACGTGGGCTTTCTCTGGTTGCGTTGAGCGGCAGCTACTCTTCGTGCGGTGTGCGGCCTTTTCATTGCAGTGGCTTCTCTTGTTGCAGAGCACAGCCTCTAGGCGCGTGGGCTACAGTAGTTGTGGCTTGTGGGCTCTAGAGGGCAGCTCAGTAGTTGTGGTGCATGGGCTTTTTGCTCCGCGGCATGTGGAATCTTCCCAGACGAGGGCTCAAACCCGTGTCCGCTGCATTGGCAGGCGAATTCTTAACCACTGCATCACCAGGGAAGTCCCTGGTTAGCAACTGTTCACGGAAGTAATATTATATGACCTCCCACTATATTATGAGTTTTAGGCTTTAGTTTTTCTTTCTACAGTAGGTGGTTTGACAGGAATCATCTTAGCCAACTCATCGCAGACATTGTCCTCCAGGATACATACTATGTAGTAGCACACTTCCATGACCTAATGTCCATGGGAGCAGTCTTCACTATTATAGGAGGCTTCCTACACTGATTCCCACTATTCTCAGGTTATACAGTTAACTCAGCATGAGCAAAAATTCACTTCACAAGTATATTTGTAGTAGTAAATATGACTTCCTGCAGCACTTTCGTGGCCTCTCAGGGATGTCACTACGTTAGTCTGAGTACCCTGAGGCACACACAACATGAAATATTTTGTCTTTAGGCTCATTCATCTCAGTAGCAGCAGTAATGCTAATAATCTTCATACTTTGAAAAGCATTTGCGTCTAAACGAGAAGTCTTAGCAGCGGAAACTGCTACTCCTAACCTAGAATGGTTACACGAATGTCCTTCACCATATCCTATGTTTCAAGATCCTACCTATGTAAATGTAAAATAAGGAAGGACTCAAGTCCTTTTCAACCAGTTTCAAGCCAACACCATAACAATTATGTCTTTCTCAATAAATGAGATAAAAGTAAAAAGTGATGTAGCTTTGTCAAAGTTAAATCATAGGCTAAAATCCTGTATATCACTAAGGCATATCAATTTCATCTAGGCTCTCAAGATACAACATCACCGATTATGGAAGAACTTTTACATTTTCATCATCACACATGAATAGTGATTTTTAAAATAAGTTCTCTAGTCCTCTATATCATTTCACTAATATTGACATCTAAACTAACTCACTTGCATACAATAGATGCACAGGTAGAGAAAATGTGAACAATTTACTAGCCACTATTGTACTCTTAATTGCCCTATCATCATTGTGAATCCTTTACATGACACATGAAATGAATAACTCTTCCCAAAGCATAAAAAACTATGGGTCAGTAATGATACTGAAGCTACAAATACACAGATTATGAAGATTTAAATGTTGACTCCTCTGAAATCCCCACATCAGAGCTAAAACCAGGAGAATAATGACTAATAGAAGTCAACAACCGAATAGTTAGAGATAGCCATTGAATATTAGTTTCATCTGAAATTGTTGTACACTCCTGAGTTGTTCCTTCTCAGACCTAAAAAGAGCTGCTATCCCAGGACGCCTAACTTAAAGAATCCTAGTACCAACAGGACCAGGCCTATGTTGTGGACAAGAGAGCTCGTTTTCCTGAGTTCAAAGACAGGACAGAGGGATATGGCTGAGATATGGGGGTGATTCTGGAGCCCATGTGGATGCACTCTCCAAGCTCCAGGATAGGAATGGGGCCTCTAGGGTCCCAGGCCACCCACCACACCCTCCCGAGCAGGATGTGCACAACATTCCCTGTCAGTGATGAGGCAGCCCTAGCACTTGTCACGCCCCGATGTTGTGTCCTATGTGGGCCCCATGCTCTTGGGATCACATCCCACACTCTGCAGGTCCATGCCACAGGGTCCTTCGTGCCTCAGGAGTACAGACCACACAACAAGCAGTTCCCTCCCCAACCAGCAGGAGGAGGGGAGGAGAGCAGGGGCACCAGGGGAGTCTCACTCAGACAACAACACCCCAGGGGTGCCAGTGGGGACAGTGATGATGCAGATGAGGCACAGACCAAGAGATGGGACCAGAGGACCCAACAGGCAGCTGGTCAGGTCCTGGCATCTGCACCCCGGACACCTTTGTCCCTCATACACCCCCTTCCTCATACACCCTCTCCTTAAATGCAGAATCTTCAGATGCAAACAGGCAGAGCTTCAGACTGAAAGTCAGCTCTTCCAAAATGACCCATCAGCAAACACTGCAGGATTCCACTCCAGTGGGTGCCCTGGAGTGGACAACTCAGTGACTGAAGTGGATATCGGTGCCAGGGGCAGTGGGAGGGAATGGGAAGTGAGACTTTCATGGTTGTGGAATTTTCGTTTTGCCAGATGAAAAGTTCTAGGGGTGGGGGTGATGGCTCCACGAGAAAGTGAATATATCTGATGCCTCAGAAACGTGCACTTAAAATGGTGATGATGGTAAAGGGTATGTGATGTGTGTGTTTTTTTGTTTTTTTGTGATGTGTGTTTTATTTCACTTAAAATAAATTCTTAAAATAATGTCTTGTTAATTGAGATTCCATTTCGACTCCCCTTCATCACAAATGTCAGAGGCCCTGACACAGTCCCCTACCTTAGGGGCCATCACGGTACCCTCACAGAGCACGTGGGAGACCATTCTTGGGGGGGGGGCTAGTCTGTGCTCACCTGACCTCTGTCCAGGGGGACCCAGGCAGTGGTGACCCCCATAGATTAGACATATGATATGCTATGATATTAATATGATACCACCAAGTGTTGTCACTCACCAGAACACAGAGCAGCAACCCACTCAAACATGTCTGACCTCATATGATTGTGACAAGATGAAGAGAAGAAAAGGAACCACAGGTTAATCAGGGCAACACCCTTAATGCAGAGGTTGGAAATCTCAAAGGGGACAGGACACACTGCAGGCAAAGAGCGCATATGCGGTCTCCCCGTACTTGTGATCCTGACCCATGCATGTGTGGTGAGACCCACACAGTCCCCGCACCCTATACCTGGGGTCACACATCCACACTCACCAGGGTGACCCACCTCCCCATACCCCTCCACCTGGGTCACATGTCCACAGTCCCAGGGTGACCTCACCTCCCCAGACCCTGCACCTGGGGTCACACGTCCCCTTGGTCAGGACACCATGGCTCTGCAGGGGGCTCCCCCAATGTGGAAACAAGCTGGGTCCCTGGGACCTCCTGGGATGGGAAAAAGTGTCAGGTGGGTCTCCTTTCCCCACACTTGTCCCACAGGAGTCCTCCTCTTCTCACTTTGGTTCTGTGTGATTTTAACTGTTTTTAAAGCTTTCAGGCTAGAGTTGAACACACGACCTTGGCGCTGGCAGGCTCAGTCCTTTCTCGTCTCACTTACATGTTGAGAAAACTCACAGGACAGCAGGGCTGAAAGCCGAGGGGCAGCTCTGGACTCTGCTGAGTAGGGACGGTAGACTGGAAGGAGTGCTCAGCAGCAGCCTCAGCTGTTACCCATCGGCCTTTTGCCCAATCTGCGTGCCCTGCAATCAATTCACCAGCTAAACCTGCCTATCGGGCTTTTGCCCAATCTGCGTGCCCTGCAATCAATTCACCAGCTAAACCTGCCTCCCTATGCACCATGCACGTGCTGGTAAATTGGAATTATTGCCAGGTAGCCTCCTTGAGGATTCTCCACGAGCCCCAGGGAAGGTGAACCTTGCAGGGATTAAGACTAAGGCCCCGACCATAGCACTGACCCTTGGGAGGACCAGGTCACCACACTCAGAGGAGAGGCTGTTACGTAGACAAACCCACCTCAGCTCCAGACCCCAGACATCTAAGCACTGACATTCAGATGCAGGCATGGAGCTTCCCAGTACTGAGGCCAGGCCGGGTCTCTACCCAGGTCCCCATAGTCCTAGCGTACACAGAACATGGTCAGGTCTAAATCTTCTTATTATAGACAACACATGGTCAGCTCTAAACATATTCGGTAGACAAGACATGCAGAGGTCTAAATCTACCATGTAGACAGAACTTGATCATGTTTAAACTAGCTTAGGGCTGATCTCATAGGACGTACAGATCACACACATGGGTCTCTCATCTTTGGACACCCACATCAGGAAACTGAACAAAATCTTTGTCATTAAACATTTCAACAGGCAAAACGGAAATGTTCCCAATTTCTCTGGCCACCTGATGGTCAGGATCCATGGGTGAGCCACGAACTTCTTAGAGTGCAGCCCAGTCTGCTGCCAAGACAGACAAGAAGTGGCCTGATTCCAGCCTCCCAGGCTTCCAGAAGGAGATGATCACACTGGAAGCCCAGGCAGGAGAGTCCTGCATGGTCCGGGCCGGGAGATCCGGTCTGTCCATTCGGCTGGCCGATTCCGGGCGTGGCGCTCAGGGCTGCTGAGAACCCTACACTCAGGTCCTGCTTCCCTGCAGCGTGTGCGTGTGCGTGTGCGTGTGCGTGTGTGTGTGTGTGTGTAGAGGGGGCGGTGGCTGACGGCTCCCATGGTTCCCGTCCCAGGCACCGCGCTGTGTTCCAGGGGAGGCACGGGGAGATGTAGGGGCACAGAAGCCGTTGGAGAGGAGAACCTACCGCGGAACTCCTTGCACGCTGGCTCGCCCCACCTGGGGACCCGCCTGCCCATCGTGGGACACATGTCACACCCCAGCCCCCCACCCCCGAGGACAGGGTGCCTGATCTTTCAACAGCACAGGGTCTCACATGAAGGAGACCCAGTGGGGACTGTCACCACCCCCCCACTCCTAATACTGTGTTTGGGGAGAATGAACCCCCTTGACTGGGCGATGGGACCCTGTGAGGAAAGAGGTGGCGGCCCCATCCAAGTCGGGGCCTGGCTGAGAGATGGAAACACAGGAGCCAAGGGCAGGGCCTGGAGGCCAGGCCAACAGGAGGGGCACCCCCATACTTGGCCGGGCTCCCCAACTGTGACATTGTTGCTTTAGGGGACCTGGGGCAGGTGACTGAATGTAATGGGGGTCTAAACTGGACCCTGAATGGTGTTTAAAGAAGGTGTGAAAGAAGTTACTGAGACGGTGACAGTCATTGGAGGACAGACTCTGTGTCAGGACATCCTGCTCCATCCATTTAAATCCCTGAGATCTGTGACCTTTACGTGGCTACGCAGGATTGTTGGAGCAGCTGCGTGCGGATATATCTGGGGCACAATTCAGTCTGCAACCAACTTGCAAGTGCAAGTGGTTCCAGCAAACACACAGGTGTGCGCACAGGCAGGCACAGGACACACACAAACATATGCACGTGCACAGCACAAATATATTCACACACTAGCATATGAACACACATGCACGCATATGCCCATGGACACACTAACATGTGCAAGTGCACATACCTGTGCACATTCACAGCATATGTATGCAAACAGGCACATGCACAAGCATAGCACACACACAGGGAATAAAGTGAATCCGTAAAGTATTAATTCCTGAACACAAGTGAAGCTGACATGTATTTTTCCCTTTTCTTAGCTTTGATGTTTTTCACAATACAAAGTTTAAGAAAAAAGTTAATGGCAAATGACTTTTGATTCATAGGACTTTCTGACATTATTCCACAAATATTATGACAGGAGAAATGAATGTAGATATTACATGTGTCCACTAATGGATGAATGGAGAAGAAAAACACAGTCCATCAATACAAGGGAATGTTATTCAGCCTAAAAAGGAAGGCAATTCTGACACGGGCTGCAGCAGGGATGAACCTTGAGGGCATTATGCTCAGTGATGTAAGCTAGACACAAAAAACAAACAGTGCTTGATCCACTCATACAAGACCCCTAGAGCAGTCGGAAACATAGAGACATAAAGTAGGATGTTGAGTGCCAGAGGCTGAGGGAGGGACAATGGGGAGTGAGTGTTTAATGGGGACTGTTTCAATTCTGCAAGATGAAAAAGTTCTGGAGGACGATGGCGGTCAGGTTTGCACAACAGTGCGAATTACTTCTTGACCCTGAAATGTGCACTTAAAAATGGTTAAGATAGTAAATTTTATGTTATGTGTATTTGACCACAATTTTAAAAACTTTTTAAAAAACAACAGGAAATAGTCCATGAATACCACAAGATGCACAACTTCACTAACAACCGAGGGATTAAAGCCATAAGAAAAATACTGTGCATACACCTACCAGAATGGCAGACATGAAAGACATAGTATCAAATATCAGCAGGATGTGGAGCAATGGAAAGCCTGGTACGCAGCGGGGGGGATGCAACCACTTCTGAAACAATCGGGCCTCAGATAGCGAAGTCCGTGCACACAGACCCACAGTGCTCCTCCCAGTTGAACACAAACCCACCAGCCCTGCACCAGGACACACGGACATGGACTCTGCAGCCACAGGAGCCAAACCTGAAAGAACTTGAAGGCCATCACAAGCGGATGCAGAAATGAATCATGCACGCTCCTATGAAGGAATATTCCACAGCAATGGAGTACATTTTGTTTAAAGGTAGTAAAACTATAAAAATTATTTAAAAAAATCTATATTCACAAGATGAAAGAATCTATAATTCTGGCACCTAGGGATTGTCAAATGCTCCTAAAAATAGATTGTTGTGGAAATGTTTATTATAGGGAAATTGACATATTCTCTAGGAAGGACGGGGTGAATGGGCCTGCTACATTTTCTACATTGAAGACATATACAGGTTTTGATTCTACTTCTGTTAAATCAAGTGGGGCTTCATTGGATTTCTGCTACTGCGGAGATAATCAAATTCTGGGTAGGGGTCAGGAGAAAATTAGTCATAGGTGTTCTTGTGTAATAATTACTGTTGAAAGTGTAAATGATCCATTTATCAGTAAGACTGAGAATAGAATAACTGTTACATTACTTCATATGAGATTGTCTGTGCTACTGTCCCTAGAGCTCCAGTGAGTGAGTATTTTGAACGTGAAGCTCATCCAGATCTGAGGATGGAATAGATGGCTAGGTGTGATATGGCTAATATAAATAGTATGCCTACATTTATATTAATTAGTGGATAAGATATGGGAAGAGGAATTCATGTTGTGAGAGCCAGGGTTAAGGCTAGCATTGGGGCAATAATATATAAATTGATGATGTTGATGGACATAGTGGTTCTTTAATAAGTAATTTGAATGCCTCAGCAATGGGTTGTAATAATCCATGGGGGCTGATGATTTTTGGCCCTTTCTGGATTTGTATATAGCCTAGGATTCTCCATTTAGTTAATATGAGGAATGCTATGGTGAATTAAATTGGGTAATTTGTGAAAGAATGTTGATTATAAACATATTCTTAGGAAGAGGACTTGAACCACTGCAGATAAAGGTTTCAGTTTTACATAATTACCGGGCTCTGCCACCGTAACAAACTCTGTTCTACAGTAGGGTATGTATAAATTAATTGAATATAGATTATATCATCATTTAGTTTGAAGACATTTTGTAAAGTAAGCCGAATTGCTCTTGTCCTTTCATACTGGAAGAAATCTGCAATAGACAGAAACCAACCAGGATGACTCCAGTCTGAACTCAGATCACGTGAGACTTTAATCGTTGAACAAACAGACAATTAATAGCAGTTATACCATTGAAATGTCGTGATCCAGCATCAAGGTCATAAACCACATTGCCCATATGAACTCCAGAATACAATCACACTGTTATCCCTAGTAAAACTTGTTCCGTTGATCAGTGGTTTAAAAGAACAGGTGATAAAGGATTTTGACTAGTTGGTCTAAATTTTAATCACTCAGAGGCGGTTTTATTCTCCAAAAAATAAATGGCGCACGGGCTCAAGGCACGCCAGCTTCAGTAGTTGTGGTGCGCAGGCTCAGTAGTTGTGGCCCACTGGCTTAGTTGCTCCGTGGCACGTGGGATCTTCCCGGACCGGGGATCGAACCGGGTCCCCTGCATTGGCAGGTGAATTCTTAACCACTGCATCACCAGGGAAGTCCCAGAATTGCAGTCTCCCTTTTAGTATACCTTAAGCCCAAAGAATCCATGGAAAATTGTTACAGAAAATAAGGCAAAAAAATATTGTAAGGACTATAACAGAAGCATATAGTACACAGTTCATATAGACACATCCCAAGCAGTTACAAAGTATATTAAAAGGGAGGCTGCAATTTTAAAAGAATAAGATAAATTATACCCACAAACTCCCAATCTTTCCTGAAACGTTGCAATCTGAAACCCTATTGTAGGAAGCAGAAGATTCCAGGAGACATTCTACAAATGAAGGACTCTAAACCCTGTGGTTGGATAAGGAATTCTGGAAGGAAGGTATCCTCACCCAAGGAGAGCAGGTTCCTATACTTCTCTAAAATCACATCCCTGTACAATTCCCATTGATTTTGGTCCAGTCATTCTCACTCCTCTTGAGAGAAATCTATGGCCACATCCTGGAATGTCAGCAGCCCCTGAAATTAAAAGTACACATGCCATGTGGCCACGGGAAGAGTTCATAATGTGACCCAAGAAGAAAACAGCAAGTTAAGAGAACTGGTTTTAATTTAGAAGACTGTCTTCAATTATCCACTATATATATATATATATATATATATATATATATATATATATATATATATATATATATATATATATATTTACAAAGTAACTTTCTCTACCTTATTTCTAACTACAAGAAAAGAGTATGGCACGTGATCCACAAAACCAGTGTAGAGACTATACTTATCTTGAAAAGAAATGATAAAATGATGGTTTCAACAAAGGCATATGCATTTTTGAGTGTGTTATTTATATCAAACTGGATAAAATGTGTGTATTTCTCAGACAGAAAAGACATGTCGAGGTAGAAATGTACCTTTCAACTATTCATGGGTACACAAGTACACTGGGGAGATTGTAAAAGTGCAGATCGTGATTCAGTAGGTCTGGTGGGCCTGAGTTCTATTTTTTTCTCAAGCTCATTTTTAACTGGTGATGCCACAGTCTCTGATTCATTAATCACAGTTGGGAATAGCAGAGACATAATTAGAAAGGTAAAAATTCATATTTAACTTTGAACTTAAAGTGTTTTATGGATTTTACACCTTTAATAGAATAGTAAGCACAGCAGCAACAATCATTTGTGAATATTTACTATAGACTGTGTATCTTTCTTTTTTGTGTAGGATTCGAGGAAAAAGGCCTGGGCTGCAGCCACAGTGGGCGGGGCCCGCAGGCCGGGTCGCCCCTCCAGGACCCCCGGAAGGGCTCCTGGCGGCTGCAGGCGGCTCCTCCCCTGGTGCCGCCCTCACTCCCGGAAGGCCTGGGGGCAGAGCGGTCCCACCTCCTCGCCCAGAACGGAGCCCACGTTTCCGCAGAGCTGGAACTCCCGGTTCGGTGTCTCTTCCCTCCGCCGTCACTGAAGTGCCCCGGAGCCCGAGGGGAGGGCGGCCTCACTGAGGCTGCCGGCTCTGGAGGGGCCCTGGCAGCTGAAGCCACGACAGTCCTGGGGACCGCGGGCCAGGTAAGTGGGCGCCGACCCTCCTCCTGGTCCGGTGCCCGGGCGTCAGCGCAAGACCAGCTTCTGAGGGGCAGGCGTTCGCTGCCACCCGCCGCTGCTGTGCAGAAAGAGCGGCCCCCTGCGTCTGGTCCCGGGGAACTTCAGTCCCTCCTCTCGCCCCTGCCCTCGGCCTGGCTCGCAGGGCCTGGTGGGCATGGGGAGTGGGTCGGCCTGAGCGTCCTGAGGGGAAACGGGGCAAGGGAGGCCCAGGGTCCGGTTGGAGCGTCAGCGCCCCTCCTCCTGACTGCGGGGAAAGCGGCTGAAAACGCATCCCCAGGCTCGCAGGCCCCTTGTTCAGCCGAGTCTCTCTGCGCTCCTTCCTCCCTGAGCTAAAGTACTGGGGGGAGGGGACAGGGGAGGGGAATGGCGCAGGTAATGGGGAACATCAAAAGGTGATTGTTAACTAAGGAAAACCAGCTCTCCCAAGGTGAGGAATGTAGCGCTTTTCTTTGTATGGGAAGATGCAAGCGTCTGGGCTCACTGAAATCCTTCCTTTGATATGCACCTCAGCTCTCTGGGTCCTGCATTCTGTATTTGCATATCCTGAGTTCCTCAGGGCCTGCCGGCTCACACTGGAGGGCTGCAAGTGCTGATGTCTGTGACATCCTTTTTTTAACTGATATGGCAAGAAATATTCCATTTCTCACAGGCTTGAGGGGCAGAGAGTGAAAAAGAGTAGGAGACTCTCACTCAGCATGTAATTTGGCTTATAAATATATATATATATAATATTCATATTTAAGTGTGCTAATGGAGGCTCTCAATTCCAATCAATTTGTACTACTGCCCTCTATGTATTAATTTCATCAATATCATATGATACTTGCCTATAAAATTGATGTAATCCATTTAAACAAGATAATTATTTTTAAAGGAAACATAATAGAAATATAACAACAAAACCCTTACCACCAAAGGCTATGTGTGGAACAACCTAAATACATGTTCCATTGTTAAAATATTGAAAGATGTATTCAGTAGAAATATCAACAAAATGAAAAATAATAAGGGCAGCGGAATGCTGAAATGTTGTATCTTTATCATTAAAGTGGCAGAAAATCATTTAGTAGGCACTGAGGGCAGAGGATGCCTGATTTTATATCTTTTTCATATTTGTGCAGTTGTTTCAGCAAGTAACTTAAAGACAAAATGGAAAAACAAGGAGGTTTGTGCGTGAGATCATGTTGATGTGAAACCAGGGATGGCCACCTTGTGCCAGGTGCGTGAAGTTTACCTGCCCAGGTAGACCGCAGAGCTCCTGAGAAGCCAGGGTTGGAATTCTTCTGCTGGGTGCCCCTTAGCTTCTGTGACTTGACTGATTGTGAGTCATGTTGGGGGAAAGACCTGATCACAGGAAATGGGTGGAAATAGAGTGATTTGGGGAGCAGCTAATGACATTCATCACAGCTCATGGCCTGATTGAATTTTAAAGAAACAGGAAAACAGATGCTTCTTATGGAATCAGAGAATATGAGGGCGGGACAATCCCAGAAAATGAGAAACACCCATCCCATTTTCCAGATGAGAAAACAGAGGCCCAGCAAGGTGAAATCCCTCACCCAAGTTGCACCTGTCTCTCCTCCCCACTACATGGTTCATGAAAGCAGGACTCTTCCTGCCTTGATCACTGCTGAACTCCAAACAGGGCCAGGCATCTAGCAGCTGCTTCAAAAATTTTGGTTGGGCTTCCCTGGTGGTGCGGTGGTTGAGAATCTGCCTGCCAATGCAGGGGACGCGGGTTCGAGCCCTGGTCTGGGAAGATCCCACATGCCGCGGAGCAACTCGGCCTGTGAGCCACAATTACTGAGCCTGCGTGTATGGAGCCTGTGCTTGGCAACGAGAGGCCACGATAGTGAGAGGTCCGCGCACCGCGATGAAGAGTGGCCCCCGCTTGCCACAACTAGAGAAAGCCCTCGCACAGAAACGAAGACCCAACACAGCCATACATACATACATACATACATAAATAAAAAGAATGTAAGCAGACAAGAATAGCATTAAAAAAAATTTGGTTGACTGGATGAACAACGCTATTTCTTTCTTTCTCACTCTTATTCAGGACTGTGCCAAGAACTCCCCAGGTTGCAATGTAATTCGATAAATGTAAATATTAATTGAGTTTTGGTGTGATGAGGGCTTAGGCTTTGAAGGTTACAGACTTGGTTCAGATCCTGGTTCTGCCACTCAATAGCTGTTTGGCTTTGGGAAAATTACTAAACCTCTCTGAGCTTACTTCCTCCTTTGTAAAGTGGGGATAAAACTATCTGAGCCAGCAGAGCACCTGCATCAGGGATGTGCACTAAGTATTGGTCTTTCTCACTCTCCCACTCCTTCCCTCTGTTCTTCCCCAAGAAGATGTATAGAAGGATATAGTAGTTTTAAAAAAAATTAATTTAATTATTTTTGGCTGCGTTTGGTCTTCGTTGCTGCGTGTGGGCTTTCTCTAGTTGCAGGGAGCGGGGGTTATTGTTTGTTGCGGTGCGTGGGCTTCTCATTGCGGTGGATTCTCTTGTTGCGCTTGTTGTGGAGCACCAGCTTTAGGCGCGCAGCCTTCAGTAGTTGTGGCCTCCAGGCTCAGTAGTTGTGGCGCATGGGCTTAGCTGCTCCGCAGCATTTGGGATCTTCCCTGACCAGGACTCGAGCCCAGGTCCCCTGCCTTGGCAGGCAGATTCTTAACCACTGCGCCACCAGGGAAGTCCGATACGGTACTTTTTAAAAAGGGGTTTTAATTTATTTCAGAAAATATACATTTTTCTTGTAGAAAAGTTTATTCCCCTATAGAAACATAAACACGCAAACCACTCCAAATGCTGTATTCTATGGGTTAGATATTATCAGTCACATTTTATAAGTAATTGGGCAAATGCCAAAGCACTAGCTACTGGGGAGTAAGAAGACTCAAATCTGGGGTGCCCCCCACCCCAATTTCAAGAGCATGGTGTGTTTTTCAAATCCATGTTTCATCTGGTCTTTGTTTCTCATCCATATTCTGTGTCTGCCTTTCACCAGAAGGCTCAGATCCTCCGCTTTCACACCCTCCCGGCTGGCTGTGCCCCAGCTCCCGCCCTGGAACCTCTGCATGCCTGGGTGTGCCTGCTCCCCCTGTGCATCACCAGCTTTGCCAGGGAGCTGCTGTATCGTGCACTGCTTGCTGTGCCCAGAGTACCTGGACCCTTCTGGTACATGAAGTACACCCTCATCACCATGTGTGCACGCCCATCCCCTTACCTTATATCCTGCCTCTAAGCCAGGGTTGGGGGTGACTACAGTGTGCATTCAGCTGTGTGAGGTGCTGGGATCAAAGTGAAGTTCCCAACTTTTGAAGTTGCAGGCTTGAGGGGCACACAGTGATTTAAAATCAGGTCACCTGACTTCAAGGGGGGACTGATTGATTTAAAGCCAAGGCAGCTGACTTAAAGCCTGTGTCCCTCAGCTGCAGGACGAGACCAGCTTTGGCGGTACCTGGGTTCGCTCCAAGCCAGGACTGCTATTCAGGAAGAGCTTCCAGTAGTGCCTTAGTGCAGGGGGACTTGGTCCGTGGTCTTGCCCCTGCCCTCAGAGGGGGGCCACCTGCTCTTCTGGAGAATCAGGGAGGGGGAAGTGCAGAGTACCAGCTGGAGTTGCGTCACCCTTGTCTGATGGCAAGGAAAGGGGGGCGGGGCTGTGTGGTGTCCTGGGGCTGGACTCACCAGGTCGACTCAGCCTCTCAGCCCCCTAACCTCCCCTCACACACCCCACAAGAGTTTTCAGTAATATGTAATTGCGCCTTAGGTTCTCGGTCTTCAAACTCATACCCAGGCTCCCAGATCCCTTGATTCAGCCTATTCCTCTGTGCTCTTTCTTCTATTACATAGAGTCCGAGAGGGAGGGGCTGGGGGATGGGACTGGAGGGATCCCGGCAGCACTGGCCTCAGCTGACTAAAGAGATCCGGGGCCTGCGCTATCACACACGTGCGAGGACCCTTAAGGCGGAATCGAGGGGGCCAGTTAGACGCAGTGCTTGCTGCCTCAAGTGAGTATGGATCACCGTCGGGTGGGGAGCACGCTGACCCCTGAGAAGTACTGTTAGGAGGATGTGTTCCTCCCTCGGCTTCAAGGACGTGGGTGGGCTTCAGGGCTCCAGTTCCTCTCCAGGCCTCCAGGTCCGACTGCACCACAGTGGGCTTGCAGACCTGTCTTCCTGTCCCAGAACTTGCCAGGCTCCAGGAAGAATCCAGACTGCAGAAATGGTGCCTGAGCACTCCAGCGTAAGAAGTGCTGTCCCTGGGGACCCAACAGTGGAGGGAGGAAGGGTGAAGGGACTGGGGGTTAGGGTAGGGAGGGGTGGCTGCCCTGGGAGACATTGAGAGAGAAATATCGCCCCCCACACCCCTGCCCCTGCAACTGACCCATTGATGCCATAGGATCTCAGGGCCTTTTAGTCAGAGATGCCTCTGCTTCTTTACTCCTGTGTTCAAAACTATGCAAAACCAACTCTTCATCCTCTTGCTGCCTTGCCAGGACTTTTAAAGCACTGTTCTTTTGAAGCACTCGTTCCCTAAACTGCAGTTTGGAGCTGTCCCAGCTATTTAAAAGTGTTCTCCTTAAACTGAGACTAAATCCTACTCTTTTGGAAAAATGTCCTTAACTTCATTGGAGATCGTCTTTTCTGCCCATTCCTTCCTTCTACTGCCCTCTTAAGAACCCCTGTGCTCAAAGAGCTTGGTGATTTATTTTTTGCTTGATGTCTAAAAGAAACCTTCCCCATGCAACCCAAAAAGCTTTCCTGGATCATAGGTGTTTCAAAACCATGACAGTGTTTTGCAGTTAGTATACACTGGGTAGACTGCCTAGCAATCCCTCCAAGAGCCAGAGGTGAGCAACACTTTTGCTTATTTGATTGGATGTCCTTCAAGTTTAGGAAGGTACCATTCTTATGACCCAGGAGATAAGACAGAGCCCTGGATGGCTGTGGCTGTGATTAGATAACTTCTGATGATCTTATTTCCCTTACTGAGCTGCTGCTTCTAGGTTAATTTCATTTCATTACCTGTCCATTTTTAAAGAAAGACTGACAAAGTCACTGGAATAGGTCAGGAGTCTGAGCTCAGGGTTGATCAAAGGTACTCACAGGGAGGAAGGTGGATAAAAATAGGTGGGTAAATAGGAGGGTTGGCAAGTATAGCCAGGACACCCGTGTTCATCGTGCATACTAATAAAGGCCAGAATCGCCTCATTTATCTCTGGTGGGAAGTTCTGATGGTTTCACAGGATCAAACTCAAATCATATTCAAACTAGGGGATTTCCCTGAGCATAAAAGGAAGTGTCCATCCCTAGCAGGAGTCGCTGCAGAGGAATAAAGACGTAGATGTAGAGAATGGACTTAAGGACACAGGGAGGGGCAAGGGTAAGTTGGGATGAAGTGAGAGAGTGGCATGGACATATATACACTACCAAAGGTGAAATAGATAGATATTGGGAAGCAGCTGCATATAGCACAGGGAGATCAGCTCAGTGCTTTGTGACCACCTAGAAGGGTGGGTTAGGGAAGGTGGGAGGGAGACACAAGAGGGAGAGGATATGGGAATATATGTATACGAATAGTTGATTCACTTTGTTATACAGCAGAAGCTAAGACAACAAGGTAAAGTAATTATACTCCAAGAAATATGTTAACAATAGCAACAGCATAAAAACCAAAATCTAAGTCAATCAAGCCAACGGAGACATTGTATGTGTTTACAGTTCAAGATATCCACAAGAGAATCCTTATTCTGTAGGCAATGAATGGTCCATTCGAAAAGAAAAAAAACTTTCTAAAATGTTGCTTTTCCATTTATTGTTCAGAACATCCTTTTTATACCTCTGAATTTCTTACTATTCAAAGCCAAGTCACGTGAGTTACCGGGAAGCAGCTGATTGATTTAAAGTTGGGTCATGTGATTTAAAAACCAGTGGCAGTTGATTGATTTAAATCCCAGTTAAATGACATGAGGAAGGGGTGCTAGAAACTGCTTTTTCATCTCTGGCTCAGAATATCATATTTACCTTGGTTCTTCTTATGATTTAGAAAACCTGTGCTGTCTCTCCTTGGAATCATCAGGAGAAAAATACAGTATTTCAGGTTCATTCTTGATACCAACTTCTCACAGTTAAGGTGTATTGACTAAAAGATCTTCCTTTTTCAAGAGATTCCAAACTTCTGTAAGACACTTCATTGTAATTGGAGAAAAAAGAAGAATGAAATCAGGCCAGCAGCTGCAGGAGACCAAGGCAGCCCCCATGATTAGGGAAGGAGAAGGAAGGGCTGAGAGTTGGCTTTAGAGCAGACAACCTCCAGAGGGTGCTGAAGCACGGGCAGAGCCCACCTTCCACTCCCAGTTTGGCACTCCAGGGTCAGATTTGGGTTTGGAGATGGGGTTGCTGTAACCCCAAGGAGGTGAGCAGAGAGGAGGAGTTGATTACCTCTGATTATCCTCTGACTCTCTGATTTGATTATCCTCTGACTCTCTGGCCCAAATTGCCTGACGTCACAGGGGGGGGACAGAGTTTTGCTTTCAGCAACTGATGGGACACTTCCAGGCTGCTCAGGTCGCCCAGCGGCCCGACAGCCTGACAGGCTGACTGCGGTATGATCGCCCTTCTTTTCTCCAGAATCTGTACATCAGGAGGTGCATGGGTGTGGGAGCCCATTCACCGTCACCCCCCACCCCCAGGGCGGATGGCACCTTCCCTGGCTGTACCCTATGATCACCAGGTGCTTGAAATGAATGCAAGATTTTTGACTTGAAGGAAAAGCTCACGTAACCACTTCTGCCTCATAATGTGTGGGATTTACTATAATGGAAGGACATTATAAAGAACAGGTAGAAAACTCACCTGTTGGTCTCCATGTAGGAGTTAATTTTGCATGAATCCCTCCTACATGAGTAGATAGCAGAGGTTTATTTTTGTTCCCGTGTGTGTAGTTGTGTGAGTTTCTGTAGTTTAGATATGAACCCTTGCTTGGTCATCTTTTTGGTGTTAACCTCTTATCATGTGCAAATATTGTGTCTCCTTCAGCAGGTTGTCTTTTCATTTTGTCTTTGGTTTCCTTTGCTGTGCAAAATCTTTTAAGTTTAGTGAAGTCCCATTTGTTTATTTTTGCTTTTGTTTCATTTGCCTTAGTAGACTGAACCTAAAACTGTTGCTATCATTTATGTTGAAGAATGTTGTATACTTTCCTCTAGGGGTTTTATGGTTTCTGGTCCTACATTTAGGTGGTTATTCAGTTTTGCATTTATTTTATATATGCTGTGCTAAAATAATCTAATTTTATTCTTCTCCATCTAGCTGTCCAGTTTTCCCAGTACCACTTATTGAAGAGACAGTTTTTTCTCCATATTGCCTGCTTTGTCATAAATCAATTAAATATAAGTGTGTGGGCTTATTTCTGGGATCTCTGTTCTCTTCCAGTGATCTTTGTGTCTGTTTTTGCTCTGGTATGATTCTCTCTGATTACTGTCACTTTGCAGTATAGTCTGAAGTCAAGGTGCGTGATGCCTCCAGCTCTGTTCTTTCTCAAGATTGTTTGGCTTTTTGGGGTCTTTGTGTTTCTATACAAATTTTAAAATTACTTTTTCAAGTTCTGTGCAAATGCTTTGGTATTCTGATAGGGATTGCATTAAATCTGTAGATTGTCTTTGGTAGTATGGTTATTTTAAGAGTATTAGTTCTTCCAGTCTATGCACATGCTATGTTTTTCCATCTTTTTGTGTTGTCTTCAACTTCTTTCACCAATGGCTGATAGATTTCTGAGCACATGTCTTTTACCTGCTTAGGTGTGTTTATTCGTAGGTATCTTATTCTTTTTGATGTGATTGCATATGGTATACTTTTCTTAATTTTTCTTTCTGATAGCTTTGGGTGTTTTTTTTCTTCTTTTTCTAATTCCTTCAGGTGTAATGTTAGGTTGTTTATTTGATATTTTTCTTGTTTCCTAAGAATAAGCTTGTGTCACTATAACTTCCCCCGTGATCTGCATTGGCCATGTCCCATAGATTTTGGATCATTGTGTGTTCATTTTCATTTGTCTTGGGTATTTTTAGAATGCCTCTTTAATTTCTTCAGTGTTCCTTTCTTCCCCTTTTATTCCCTTCATCTGTGATGTGAGGACTATCTTTAATATTATGTTTGGATTTCTTTCAGTTTTGTGTATTTGTGTGTGTGTGTGTGTGTGATTATTTAAGTTGCTGAGCTCTTAATTTCACATGGACACTGCCAACCCTGCATTGTTACTCTCCTCCCTCACAGTTACTGAATTTGACCTTATATTTTACATCTACTTGTTTGTGTGTGCCTTAACTTCTTATTGTGAATATAGATGATTTTATTACCGTTTTCTTTCATCCTTTCTATTAGCTGTGTACATGGTTGATTTACTACCTTTGTTGAATATTTGCCTTAACCAATGAGCTTTTTCCTTTAGTAAGTTTCCTTTCCTAATTTTTATGTTTCAGTCGTGGCCTTTTCTTTTTCACTTAGAAAAGCCCCTTTAAGATTTCTCATAAAGCTGGTTTGGTGATGCTGAGCTCTTTTAGTTTTGTTTCTCTGTAAAACTTTAGATATCACCATCAAATCTGAAGAAGAGCCTTGCTGGGTAGAGTATTTTTGGTTATCGGCTTTTCCCTTTCATGACTTTAAATATACCATGCCACTCCCTTCTGGCATGCAGAGGTTATCCTGAAAAGTCAGCTGTTAACTTTATGCAAGTTCCGATGTTTGTAACTTGTTGCTTTTCCTTTGCTCCTTTTAATAGTGTCTTTTTATCTTTATTTTTTTGCCATTTTAATTACAGTGAGTCTTGGTGTGGTCCTCTTTGGTTTGATCCTGTTTTGGCCTTACTGTGTTTACTGGACTTGGATGTCTGTTTTCTTTCCCAGATTAAGGAACTTTTCAGCTCATATGTCTTCAGGTTTGTTCTACACCGCTTTCTCTTTCCTTTTTGCTTCTGGGACCAGTATAATGCAAATATTAGTACACTTGATGTTATTTCACAAGTCTGTTCAACTTTCCTCATGTCCTTTTAATCTATTGTTTTACCGTTCGTCTTCAGTGATTGCCAGTACTCTGTCCTTCAGTTTTCTGATTCATTCCTCTGTATCATTTAGTCTACCGTAGTTTCCTTTTAGTGTATTTTTCATTTCAGTTATTGCATTCGTCATCTCTGTTTTGTTGTTCTTTAATGGTCTAACTCTTTTTAAAAAACTTCTAATTTCTTGCTCTGGTCGTCCATTCTTCTCCTGAGTTCTCTGATCATCTTTACCGTCATTACCTTGAACTCTTTCTTGAGTAGATTGGCTATCTCCACTTCACTTAGATCTTCTTCTGAGTTCTTATCTTGTTCCTTCATTTGGATCGTGTTTCTGTGTCACCTCATTTTTCTTAACTTGCTGTTTTTATTGCTATGTATGTAGTAGATTCGTTACATTTCCTGACCTTGGAGAAGTGGCCTTTTGTAGGAGAGGTCCTATGTGTCCCAGCAACCCAGTGTCCCCTGGTCACTAGAACTATATGTTCTAGGTGTACCCCCTATGTGGGCTGCTTGGGCTCTTCTGTTGTGGTGGGCTGACTACTGTGGGTGGTCTGGTAGGCTTGGCTGTCCCCAGACTGCTTGTTTGCGAGGCTCTGCCTCGTATGGAGGCTGTCTGTGCTGCTTGGTGAGACTAAATCATAAGGCAGCTGGCTGCACAACTCTGGGGGACACCAAATCTAGTGCTGGTTCACTTATGGGTAGAACTGCAGTCCAGGTGATAATCAGGGCTAGTGCCCAGTCACTGGTCCTGGGGCTATTCTAGCTACTGGGAGGAAGAGACAGGTCCTGAGTTCTGGCTGCAGGGCCCAGGAGTCGCAGAGTTGGTGTTGGATCACTGTTCCTGACACAGCTATCTGCAGGGTCTGGGGTGTCCCTAATCTTGTGTTGGCATTCTGATGGGCAGGGTCAGGACCCAGCTGAGTCCATGGCTGCTTCTGGCCTGCAAGTGAGTGTTCTGGTCACACAGGCTGCTGGGCTGTGGTATTCCTGGAGCTGGTGTGTGCCTGTTGGTGTATGAGGCTGATCCCAATGCTAGAGCAGGTTTGCTGTTGGGTAGGTCCAAGCTCCATCCAGTCCCTGGGCAGTTATCACCTGCCAATGGTGAGGCTGACTCCAAGGCCAGAGTAGGCTCACTTGTCAGAGGGGCCAGGGACTCTGGGGCTGGTGCCTGTCCACTGAGGTGTGGAGGCTGGTCCTGGGGCTTTTGGTGGCTGGGCCCATGTCCAGGGGCAGCTGTGCATTGAGAGGGTCTGAAGGCAGCCTGTTTGCCGGTGGGTGGCGCTATGCCCCTGCTCAGTTAGTTGCTTGGCCTGCAGCATCCTAGTACTTGTGTCTCTAGTCTGGTGGAAATGGGTAGGGCTAGGTCCTGAGGCTAAAAAGATAGAGGGAGGATTCTCAAATTATGCTTGCTGGTACCAGTGTCCACGAGGTAGAAGGAGCTCCCCCGAATGGCTGCTGCCAGTGTCTCTGTCCCTGAGGCTGTGCTGTAGTTGCCTCTTGCCTCTCTGGGAGACTCTCCAAGATCAGGAGGTAGGTGTGACCCGGGATCCTTTCAAATGACTGCTTCTGTTCTGATTCTCGGATCATGTGGGATTTTGTGAGCATCTTTTAAGAGTGGAATCTCTATTTCCCACAACCCTCTGGCTCTCTGGAAAATAAGCACTACTGGTCTTCAAAGCCCAACTTTCTAGGAACTCTTCTTTCCAGAACAGGATCCCTGGGCTTGGGAGCCTGATGTTGGCTTCATACCCCTTGCTACCTGGGAGCACCTCTGAAATTGTAATTATTCTCACATTTGTGGGCCACCCACCTGGTGGTATGGGTCTTGACTCTATTGAGATTTTGCCCTTCTTTCCTGTCTTGTCGAGGTGCCTTCCTTATATCTTTAGCTGTAAAACATCTTTTACGGTAGGTCCCGGCCTGTTTCATCAATTGCTGATCTGTAAACAGTTGTGACTTTGGTGTGCCCATGAGAGGCAGCAAGCTCCGGGTCTTTGAATGCTACCATCTTGGACAATCTGTCCACTTCATTCTTAATCATATTATTTAAGCTTTCTTAGTATCTTATTTGATTAGCGACAGTTTGAAATTTATTATCACTCATGTTTACTTCGCCTGTTTAAAGAAATTGAATAGTGCATTCATTCAGTTTGAAATGAAGGTAGTGACCTGTGAATTTCCATACCTCAAAAATCAAGGATAGGACAAAAGCCTTTTCGACCTGTGTTACCCTCAAACTCTGCACCCCACCCCAGCCTGGCAATTAACCTCTTACACCCATGCTCACACCTTCTGTTTTCGGACCGTTAACCATCATTGCATCTTTATGTGTGTTGACAAAGTGAACTCTAGTCTTTCCAGTTTTTGAGTTTTGTTTTTTGGTTTAGGGAACAGTCCTACTATGAATGTACATTTACTGGTCTGCTGAAGTTCATATATAAACCTGTCAAGCACATTACCAGAATTGGAATTGCTTGTATACACACTTTGATAAATTTTAGAGACAATGGTAGAACAGAAGTAAATTGTATTTCAAATCCCACAATATTTTCACACCATGAAAACCCTTCCCTGTTTACTATATTTGTGTGTAGTTTATCTTTATGCCCATACTATATTTCCCAGAGATGGGTAAGTGTTACTTTTCTTGCTAGCACATTTACCGTATTGTTCAAAGTCAGGCGTTTAGTGGTTTTAGCATGATCCTATTTCCATGAACTCGCAAATACAAGATCTTCTCTCACACTGTCTTTTACTCCCTGCTGTTTTATATTGCCCTCCTAATTCTCAGTCCTGGTCTTTCTTTATGTTCTTCATCAACCTGGATAGGTTATACTATTTTCTCCCTTATTCAAGACCAACAGAATAGAATAGAACACCCAGAAATAAACCCTGATATATGGCCAAATGATTCTTGACAAGTTGCCAAGACTTTTCAAAGTAGAAAGGATAGTATTTTCAACAAATGGTGCTGAGAAGTCATGTTGTCAACATGCAAAGTAGGAAGATGGACCCTTACCTAACATCATATGCAAAAATTAATGAAAACGTATCAAGAAACTAACTATAAGACCTAATAAAATAAAAAGTCTTAGAAGAAGACACAGGACAAGGGCTTCATGACATTGGATTGGCAGTGTTTTCCTCAATATGAAACGAAGGAACAACAAAGGTACAGCTGAGAAAAAAATTAACAATTTGCAGTACATAATTAAAAAAAAAATGTGTATCAAAGAAATGTAAACAGAATAAAATGGCAACCCACAAGATGGGAGAAAATATTTGAAAGCCATGTATCTGACAAGAGATGTCTATTCAGAATATACAGAGAACTCCTACACCTCAACAAAAAGCAAACACCCTGATTCAAAAATGGATAAAAGACTTGAGTAGATGGTTCTTCAAAAAGATGTACAAATGACTAAGCACTTGAATAGATGCTCCATATCACTAAATGCATGTTTATATATTTGTGTGCATGCATACACACACAAGCACACACACACATACACAAGCAGAAAACAAGTATTGGTGAGGATGTGAGGGAGTTGGAACCATTGTGCTATGTCAGTGGGAATGTAGAATGATACAGCTGCTTTGCAAAAGAGTATGGCAATTTTTCAGATATTGAAAAATAGAATTACTACATGATCCAAGAATTTTACTATGAGGAATACCCAAAGGAATTGAAATCAGGGTCTTAAAGAAATATTTGTACTCCAGTGTTTAGAGCAGTAATAATCAGAGTAGCTAAAATATGAAAGCAACCTAAGTGTTCATCCACTAGTTCCTGGATAAGCAAAGTGTGGTATACCCATATAATACAATATTATTCAGCCTTAAGAAGGAAAAGATCTAGAAATATGCTACAACATGGATGAATCTTGAGGAAATTGAGCTACCAAAAATGCCATTTTTGTGACTTTTAGTGAGTCATAACAATACAACTACTTATTTCAATTATATGGGGTACTTAGTGTAGTCAAAACCATAGAAATTGGGAGGGTAATGATGCTTTTCAGGTGGTTATGGAACAGAAAGGAAAGTTATGTTTAAAGGATACAGAGTTAAAGTTTTAAAATGAAGAAAAGAATTAGAAAGATAAATGGTGATGTTGATCGCCCAATAATATGAACGTATTTAATATCACTGAACGGTGCACTTTATAATAATTAACATGTTATATTTTATGTTATTTGATTTTACCAACATACACAATTGGGAAAGAATGTAATATCAGGAAAGGGAGTGGACCTGGGATAGAGCAGAGAGTAATCAGAAGGGTGAGACACTGCATATGTTGAAGAAGAAGAACTGAGAGTCTTCATTGGCCAGAAGAGTCTTTATACAAAAAAATTACTCTGAGGGTGTATTAAATAGATATCTATGGGTGCACTGCTATCTCCCATGGGTTATCTTAAAGAGTCTTTAATAAAGTCCATAAGGCTTGCTGAGGCTTTTTTAAAAACTGGATTCCCTAGGAGATAATTAGAGGTTGGTACTTAAGTCTATGTCTAGGTTGACAGATTTTGCAGGGAAGGCGAACCTGAGAACAGTGGAGGTCTTAAGAGTGTAAGTACATGGAAATTAGAAAAAAAAAATAAAAGGAATTAGGAAAACTGTGGACTTCGAAGGTCATGTATTATTACTGAGTCAGACCTGAGGTTTCTAAGGAGTTATATACACAGTTGCTATTTGGATTACTTGTTGATAAAGATAAGTGGAACAACTGGAATCGTTCCCAAGTGTAGGTAAGATATAATGAGAGGATGGAGGTGGAAAGTAGGGAGGCCCAGAGAGAAGTGGGAAGGTCATATTGGGCCAAGATGGTGGTAATATCCAGCAGAACAGATGGTAGGACAGACTATGGGTTCATCGTTTTCATTTCGGCTCCCCCCCTCATCCTTAATAATTCTTTGGGAATATTTCATGGCTCTGTGATGCAGGTACAGAATTCGAGTGAGGAGACTACACCCTCAGTGTCCAGCTGTCTGAGTCCTCAGTGTGCTTCAAATGATGGAGAACTATTGCTTCTTTATGAGAAGAGTTAGTACCTCGTAGCTAAGCTTAAGCTGGAGCTTATGCAATATTGATCCCATTTTATATATACTGTTGGCATGGAGGTTCCTCCTCCTCTTTTCTTGACCATTATGAAATGAATCTATATTTCTTAATATTTGGGTATATCAGATAAATACATTAAGTAAAGGAATCTTATATATTGCTCCCTGCATAGTTTGCTCTTTCTTGTTTCTCTTTTCTCTTTACTAAATTAGCACGGGGAGTGACCTTGAAATGTTCTAATCAGGAGAGATTAGAACATCATATTTCTAGAGAGGTTGGTTGGACAGAGCAGGGGTCCCAGTGAGAATCCAAGCTTCTGTTTCTACTTGGAAGTGTACCTGTGTAGAATAGAGGGCTCCAGGAAATATCCTAGAATATTCCAATGTCCCTGCGGGAGATCATTAAGAGAGGCAGGATCTGGTACCAGATCAGTGTCCTATGACATGTTTGTCAGTCATCTGATGTGAGATTCTCAGAGCCAATCCCTTATGGTAGGGCTGAGTGCAGAGTGATGAAGAACCTGTGAAAGCCTTTGATTGCATGTTAAAGATGAAGCTCTGATTTCGGGGAGAATTTTCTTACCTGACTGAATGTCACCCTTCTGTGGGGATGAGATTCTGTGCTTTTCCTCCGTTGATGACCACTGACTGAAAATCATTAGAGGATCATGTCTAGAAAGCATTCCTTATTTAATTTCTTAAAGAAGAAAACATAGAAAACATTTTTATCCACTTTCAAATTGAGGATCATGGGGAATGTCATCAGTGAAAATGTCAGAGTAGGGAGCTCTGGCTTGTGTCCATCCCCAGAAACACTGACATACGTGGTAAAGCCTGTCAAAATGATCTTATCCACACATGTAAGTTTATTTTTCTTTTCACCCTGTAGATTTATCTTTCATTGAAACTTTACTGACTACAGGGTGTGGAGAATAAACAGGGAAGTAGAAACTGTATTTCCTGATGAGAGAATCACTAAGTCACATTAGCTGTTCTGAGCTACGTCTTACTCACCGTGACTCTAATTAAAACAAACAAACAAACAACACACTTTTTTTCTTTTTGGTGAGTCAGTTATGACATTTCCTCGTTAAAGACATGGTAACAGATATAGACTTAGATTTATCAGAATTGAGCAAAATTTTGATTGTACCTGTGTTGAATATATGAGCATGACCTGCTACAAAACTTCATTATACTTATTGCCACAACTGACAAATTTCCTTTTTCCACTCCTGATATGTTGCATGTAAGGAATGCATAGGTCACTAACCCCAGCTGGTCACAGGTAAACTCTGCCACATGGATTACTGCCTGTTTTTCTGCTAGAAGACCATACATTCTCGAGTATCATGCCTGCAGAGTATCTGGGCTCTTCTTTTTTCTGGATAAAGTTTAGATAATCACCTAATTTTATGAGAAATATATAAATTGTATCTGCATATTCTTCAGGTTTTTATTTATCCATTCTCTTTCAAGTCCTAAATGCAAATATTAAAGTGATTTCCAAGAGGGTGGTAAATAGGACAGCTACGTTTATGCTCCAAAATTAACAATAAATCATAATACAATTGTAAATGCATTAATGTGTGATTAATATGTAGATACTTATGTAAATGCAAGTTTAGTAATGCTTTGTGGAGAGCTTCAGAATCTAGGTATTAAAAAAAAAAAAGAAGGAGTTCTTGAAACTCTGAGGGAATTATAGAGAAGTCTTTGTGTCTATAAATATCACTCTGAAATAATGCATTTTCTCAGAAATAAAGTAGGCATAAAACTGTAGGAAAAAACTTCATGAAATGAAAAAGCATGTGAGATGGCCATACAAGAAAAAGAATATTCTCACAGAATAATGAACAGTGTGGAGTTCAGCAGAAAGGTAATACAGATTCAGAGAGTAAAACTTCGGAGAGCCTAATTATGAGTTCCTCATATTTCATCTTTGGAGAGACGGTAGTCATTTGAAATATGATGTTATAAGATGACGTTAAGATACTTAAATACTTTCATTTAGAAATGACCACTTATACCAGAATAAATGAAAGAGAACACAAAATTATGTTTTTTTTGATTTTTTAAAGACCTCAGGTGAGTGCTGATAATATAAAAATACATGATGTCTTTCACTGCAAAGTAAAGGAGCTGTTACAGTGAAGGATTACTGGACTGAATGTCAATATTATGACACAGTATGAGTGTGCTTCGTGTTTGGTAATTGCAATCATTGTTGCTTTTGTTGTGCTCATCCATTTACAATGCTTGGTGTCAGTTGATTTATCTCTTGTAAAAATAAAATACAGTGTGTGTGTGAAAAAAATACATGATGTCTTGACTAAAGTTGTATGGAATTTGAGATCTGGAAAAAAGGCAATTTCTTTTCTGTAATGCTAGGATGCTAATTGGACATTTTTGCAAGAAAGAGATTTCAGGATGCAAATCTCGTGTCTCTAAGGTTGGAAGTCAGCTCATGGTGGAACATTCTATTAAAATTGTATAAGTGGAGAAATATTTCTTTGGAAGGAAGAGGTCGGTCACGAATTCCTTTTTAATAAAGTTAGTGGTTTATAGTATACCGAATGAGCAAAATGGCTATTTCTGAACTTTAGAGAAAATTAATATAGTTTTTCTGCATTTATATTATGAGGCTGATATAAAGTATCATAAATTCTTTATTTTGAAAAACAATGTAATCAATTTGACATAATTCATATATATTGAACCTGTGGTACACACACACAATAAATCTTACATTCTAAAATTTTTTTGCACTAAAGAAATATCTTCAAGTGTAGTTGATTTACAATGGTGTGGGTTTTTAAAATACATGTTTATTGGAGTATAATTGCTTTATAACATTGTATTAGTTTCTGCTTTACAACAAAGTGAATCAGCTATATGTATACATATATTCCCCATATCCCCCCCTCTTGAGCCTCCCTCCCACACTCCCTGTCCCACCCCTCTGGGGGACATAAAGCACCGAGCTGATCTCCCTGTGTTATGAGGCAGCTTACCACTAGCTATTTTACATTTGGTAGTGTATATATGTCAGTGCTACTCTCTCACTACGTCCCTGTCTCCCCTTCCCCCTGTGTCCTTAAGTCCGTTCTCTACATCTGTGTCTTTATTCCTGCCCTGTCACTAGATTCGTCAGTACCACTTTTCTAGATTCCATATATATGTGTTAGCGTATGGTATTTGTTTTTCTCTTTCTGACTTACTTCACTCTGTATGACAGACTCTAGGTCCAACCACCTCACTACAAATAACTCAATTTTGTTCCTTTTTATGGCTGAGTAATACTCCATTGTGTATATGTGCCACGTCTTCTTTATATATTCATCTGTCGATGGACATTTAGGTTGCATCTATGTCCTGGCTATTGTAAATAGTGCTACAGTGAATATTGTGGTACATGTGTCTTTTTGAATTATGGTTTTCTCCGGGTATATGCCCAGTAGTGGAATGCTGGGTCATATGGTAGTTCTGTTTTTAGCTTTTAAGGAACCTCCATACTGTTCTCCATAATGGCTGTATCAGTGTACATTCCCACCAACAGTGGAGGAGGGTTTCCTTTTCTCCACACTCTATCCAGCCTTTATGCATTGTTTTATTAATTTCTTTTTTTTTAAACTTTAAAAAAAATTTTTATATTTATTTTTGGCTGTGTTGGGTCTTCATTTCTGTGCGATGGCTTTCTCTAGATGCGGCAAGCGGGGGCCACTCTTCATTGCGGTGCACGGGCCTCTTCACTATCGTGGCCTCTCTTGTTGCAGAGCACAGGCTCCAGACGTGCAGGCTCAGTAGTTGTGGCTCACGGGCCTAGTTGCTCCACGGCGTGTGGGATCTTCCCAGGCCAGGGCTCGAACCCGTGTCCCCTGCATTGGCAGGCAGATTCTCAACCACTGCGCCACCAGGGAAGCCCTCCTTCATTTCTTTTTCATTTATTTCTGATTTCATCTTTATGATTTCTTTCCTTCTGCTAACTTTGGGGGTTTTTTAAATTATTCATTCTTTAATTGCTTTAGGTGTAAGTTTAGGTCGTTTATTTGAGATTTTTCTTTTTTCTTGAGGTAGGATTGTATTGCTATAAACTTCCCTCTTAGAACTGCTTTTGCTGCATCCCTTAGATTTTGGGTCATTGTGTTTTCATTGTCAGTTGTTTCTAGGTATTTTTTTATTTCCTCTTTGATTTCTTCAGTGATGTCTTGGTTATTAAGTAGTGTATTGTTTAGCGTGCATGTGTTTGTATTTTTTTTACAGATTTTTTCCTGTAATTCATATCTAGTCTGATAGCGTTGTGGTCGGAAAAGATACATGATATGATTTCAATTTTCTTAAATTTACCAAGGCTTGATTTGTGACCCAAGAGAAGATCTATCCTGGAGGATGTTCCATGCGCACTTGAGAAGAAAGTGTATTCTGTTTTTTTTGGATGGAATGTCGTATAAATATCAATTAAGTCCATCTTGTTTAATGTATCATTTAAAGCTTGTGTTTCCTTATTTATTTTCCTTTTGGATGAATTGTCCATTGGTGAAAGGAGGTGTTAAAGTCCCCCACTATGATTGTGTTACTGTCAATTTCCCCTTTTGGGGCTGTTAGCATTTGCCTTATGTATTGAGGTGCTCCTTTGTTGGGTGCATAAATATTTACAATTGTTATATCTTCTTTGTGGATTGATCCCTTCATCATTATGTAGTGTCCTTCTTTGTTTCTTGTAATAGTCTTTATTTTAAAGTCTATTTTGTCTGATATGAGAATTGCTACTCCAACTTTCTTTTGATTTCCATTTGCATGGAATATGTTTTTCCATCAACACACTTTCAGTATGTATGTGTCCCTAGGTCTGAAGTGGGTCTCTTGTAGACAGCATATGTACGGGTCTTGTTTTTGTGTCTATTCAGCCAGTCTATGTCTTTTGGTTGGAGCATTTAATCCATTTCATTTAAGGTAATTATCGATATGTATTTTCCTATTACCATTTTCTTCATTGTTTTGGGTTTGTTATTGTAAGTCTTTTCCTTCTCTTGTGGTTCCTGCCTAGAGAAGTTCCTTTAGCGTTTTTTGTAAAGCTGGTTTGGTGGTGCTGCATTCTCTTAGCTTTTGCTTGTCTGTAAAGGTTTTAATTTCTCCGTCAAATCTGAATGAGATCCTTGCTGGGTAGAGTAATCTTGGTTGTAGGTTTTTTTCCCTTTCATCACTTTAAATATGCACAAAGATGCCCAAAGTGTATGCTCAGCAGTCCCTCAGAGTCGACAGCCTTTCTATTGTGATCTATTTATGATTTATTTCTTAAATGACTAATGAGGCTTAGTCAGATTTTTCTGACAGCTTTGGGTCTTCAGCTTTCTGCTTTCATCATTTGTCCTTAATAGCAAAATCTAGATTTAAAGTGTTTTAGTTTTCTATTCACTTATACATAGTTATATAGATAAAAGATGTCAACATCCCATACAAATGCACCCTTCCCTACTTCTACCCTCAATATTTTGTGGAGATTTCTGTCTTTATGCAGAGAGTGTATTTGGAGGGGGTGGGGGGAGGGGGTTCCCCTGTTTAAATAAAATTGCATTTAGTATAAACCCAAATCAATACTTTATACCATTAGTACCACCAATATGCCACTCAGGCTGTCCTAAAAGCATCCCCAAAGCAGTTCCTGTGGGAAACAGAAAACAGGCTGTTTGCAGTTCATGAAGAACACCCCAATACTATTCCATTGTATTTTATGTCAAAAAAAGCATGATCTCTATCAATTTGAGACATCATGTTTTAGAAAATTTGGATATAAGATGCATTTTTTCCCTTTCCTAGCTAACCTAAATTAATAGCAAAAGTAATCATTTACTGAGCACCTACTGTGTTACACAAATTATTTATAATCTTTATAACACACTTACAATGTAGGCATTATAATTGCCATTTTTAAAATGAGGAAATTGAAACTCAGAAATACAATATAATCTGAGCAGAGTTACACAGCTATTGAATGGCAGAGCTAGTATTTAAACCTGTCTCGTCATGTTCCAAAGTCTATGTCTGTATTAAGATAGGAAGACTATAACTTTCTGATACTCAATACACCTAAAAAAGTGAAATTTAGAGAATGTGAAAATTCCCCCCATATCAGAAAACTAGTCTAAGTTTTAAAAGAAGTATCATGAGCAGAATCAGGCAATTAAGTAAGAGTACTATTCAAGTACACAAATCACTGTGATCATTGGAGAACATGTTACTGTCACATGAAAGGCAATGAGAGAAGAATAGTATTTACAGCGGTGGGAGAAAATTTCTATGTCTTTATGCTTCTTTGCCTTTTAAAATGTTAATCTCATAATGATAAAACTAAAGGAACAATAGGTTTTGTTTCCAAAAGCTGCTAATAATGATATGTTCACTATACCATAGGCTGTTTAGGCCAGTGTGTTTGTGCATTACTTGTTTATTTATGTATATACTTAATTTTTAAAATGTCTTTTATTATAAATATGATATACCTTCGTTGTTACATATTCAAGCCATAGAGAAAGGCATAGAATCGTTTTTCGTTATATTCTTCCAGATTTTATTATTTTTTCACTTCCTTTTCCTTTCCTCCCTTTATTTGAGGTTGTTATTTATGGAAAGGCTGGCCCAAAGCTTGAAGTTTCTAATGACTCTATTAAGCTTCTACCATCCCACTTCCTGCTTCCAAGTGGCAACCACTTTGAATTTTTCAACTTGATCTTTTGGTGTTTACCTCTGTGTCTCCATGTAACATGTTTATACATGTTTCTACTTCCTGTATTTTCTAATTGAAATTACCTTTTGACTTCCCATTTTTGGAAGATGAGGATTTATATCTTTTCACAATCCCTTCTCAACCCCCACTACACACACACACACACACACACACACACACACACACACACACACACACATTCTTTCAACTTGGTAAGAGTGAAATTTTGGTTTTGTTTTTTAGGACTGAATCCAGTATACTATGATCACTTTTTCTTGTACATTTTGTTTAACTTTGAGCTAATATTTTCTCTCTTTCATATTCTATCAACTTTATATGTACTCTTCACTAATTCAACTCCAAAGCCTCCTTCTGTTGTATAATAAACTTCTTATTATATCCAAACACATTAGGTCTTCTCCGAATTTTCTCTTCTTACTAAAAAATAACTTTCCTGGAAACTTCTAAGCTGCTACAACCTGGACTCGTTCCTCTCTGTGCCCACCTTTGGTCCTGGACACACTTCACTATCATTTTAATTCCCTTCACCTGTCTCTTTTGTAGGATCTCCTATTTCCTGGGTTCCATCTCTTGTTGGGGAAGAAGGGAGTGTTTGTTTGTTTACTTCCTGTTTGGGTGGAGTATATCTTCCAGCATATTCCTAATAAAGAGATGCATGTGAAACATTTTTTGAGAATTTACATATGTGAATATTCCCTTATTCTATCATCTTTCTACTTAATAGTTTGGCAAAGTATAGAACACTAGATTGGAAACTGGCGTCTCACAAAATTTTGAAGGTATTTCTCAGCTGTCTTCTAGGCCCAAATGTGACTGAAATCATTCAAATTCTTATCTTTTCTTTGAAACCTGGTTGTCTCTCTCTCTCTTTCTCTCTCACCTTGTCAATATTCCTCTATTTCACAGGTATATACTTTGATGGGCTCTGTTTCCTTCCATTATGTTAGGCACTCTGTGTGTAAATCCCTTTTGAGTGCAAACTTATATTCTCCAGATCTGCTAATCTTTTGAAAATTATTTTATTCATGACTTTATCCTTTCTATGGACTTTTTTCTCTTTTTGGAAATTTCTATCAGATCTCTTGGACTGTTTCCTTTCTTTTTCCCCCTCACTGTTTCCTATTTATTTGCTTCTTTACCCTAGTTTATGCGAGAATTGTTGACTTCATATTCTAAATCTTGTGAATTTTTCTTTTCTGCTCTAATAGTTTCAATTTTCAAAATATCTCTATTAGTTCTTTGAATGTTACTTTTTCAAAGCATCCATTTTAGTTTATGAATGCAATATCTTATGGCTCTGAGGATACTTATGCTATTTTAATAATGTTTTTCTTCTCTCGACTTAATTCATATTTTCTTTTTCTTTTTTTTTTCTACCTGTTTTGTTGCTTGCCTGTTTGCTCATAGTTAAGAGTGGTACATTGGAAACCTAAATGGAAACTCTGAGAGCAGATGAATTTCTTAAACTGTGGTCTTCATGTAGAGTGATCAGGCGGGGACATTTCCTTGTGGAAATCCTGATGTTGGCGTATTTAGAGCTTTCCTCTGGGGCTGCTCAAATTCCCAAGCAAAGTCGTCCTCTGTCCTGCTTGGAGGGAATCCTCCTGGTTGCTACTTCGGGAATTTGTTTTTTCCCCAGCTTGCTAACACACATCCAATTTTGTGATTTATTATTAAAATTACATTCTCTTGGGACTTCCCTGGTGGTCCAGTGGCTAAGACTCTGTGCTCTCAATGCAGGGGGCCCAGGTTCGATCCCTAGTCAGGGAATTAGATACCACATGCCAAAACTCAGAGTTCACATGCCGCAACTAACAGATCCCTCATGTCACAACTAAGACCTGTCACAGCCCAATAAATAAATAAATATTTTAAAAAATAATAAATAAAATTACATTCTCTCACTTGAACACAATTTATGTGAAGGAACTAGGATGACTAGGAGGCAGAGGTGTCATGCACTTAAAAATTATCTCAGCGGAATTTTTCTTTTCAGTGATGTCCTTAATACTTTACTGTTTGTGAGGGCCTGTTACAAAAGCAAACTCTTGGAGTTAACAAAAGTGTGTATAAGGTATGGGATTATGAAGTTGAGGTCAGCTGATAGAGAAAATTGAACCAGGTGGCATTAGCACCACAATTCAGGGTTATATTTTTTCTGTAAACTACAGCACCAAAAACTTAATTGGCTAAATCAAGTTGTCCTTCCTCATAGAGTTCACAGTCTATAATGTTGAAAGCTATTTTGGTGAGTGTTATGTTGCAATTTACAATAAAAAGTATATATTCAGTCTTCAAACCCTGCTCCTGCCACAAATCTCCTAAAAGTCTTGGAATTTCCTAAGTGATAAGGACAACAAAGGTGTGTTTTTATGTTAATGAGGTGACTTTTGGAAAGAACCTAAGGATGGGGGCTGGTTGCTAGCTGAGTCAAAGATTTGATTAGAATGTTGGAACTTTCACTTTCCTCCCCACCCCTGAACTTCCAGCCTCAGGGGAGGGGACAGGGCTGGAGACTGAGTTCAGCCAGCAGTGTTGTAATCAGACATGCCTTTCAGGAAGCCTCCATAAAAACTCAAAAGGAGGGGTTCCAAGAACTTCCGAGTTGGTGAACACGTGGAGATTTGGGGAGTCACACCCAAAGAGGGCAAGGAAGCTCCATACCCTTTCTCATACCTTACCCTAGGCATCTCTTTTATCTGGCTACTTCTGAGTCATATTCTTTTATAATAAACCAGCAATCAGTTAAGTAAATGTTTCTCTGAGCTCTGTGAGCCACTCAAGCAAATTAACCCCAAACCAAGGAGGGTCGCTGGAATTGCTGATCTATAGTCAATCAGTCAGAAGCACAGGTGATAACCTGGACTTGCGATTCACATCTGAAGTGTGTGTGTGTGTGTGTGTGTGTGTGTGTGTGTGTTTGTAAGGAGGTGGGTGGCAGTGGAGGGCCATGTGGTCTGGTAGGACTGAGCCCATAACCTATGGAATCTGATGCTGTTTCCAAGTATATAGTGTTAGAATTGAGTTGAACTGTAGGACACCCTGTTGGCGTCCAGAAAACTTCTTGGTGGTGGGAAACACCCTCCCTCCACACATTAGAAATGGGGTGTTCAGAGGACCAAAGAGTGAGTTTCCAAAATAATTGAGATCGGTTCAAAAGTGACACTGAGATGCGTGTGCACAGACACACAAATCCTTCACTGTGTTCATGAAATTCACTTTTATTTAATAGAGTAGGAAGTTTGTCAGTGTGTGGGGGGAAGAAAAAAAATACAAACCTCATTAAGTAGAAGTAAATAAACTCATATTGAACATTTTTGCCATTTTAGAATCAGACAACAATCTGTGACTTCAGATATTGAATAAAAATGTAGTACGTGTGCTGGTAAATTTAAGAGGCCCCCTACAGATGACTTTAAAATTATAAAATTACCTAATTTTATTTCCAAGTCAAAATCTAGAATAACTTTATGAATATCACCAACTAATTCATGGCTTCTTGGGATAGATCCTCAACCACATGACAACTTCTGATAACTGGAATATTACTTTTATGTGTCAGTTCAAATTCCTGGGAAAGTGGATCGGTTTGGTCTAGCTAATCTTAATGAGCCTGTCCACCGAGTTCACTGGTTGCCTGCCACCTTTGGATCTGCTGCCCATTAGTCACATGCCCACACCTGAGCAATGAACTCTGGAGGAAGGACAACTGGAGATGGGCTGCACGTCATGGTCACTAGGCAAGAAGGAATTGTCTGAAGGAAAACTTTTACCTGGAAGGGAAATATCATCATTTCCTCCCTAGCTTTAAGATTCAATGTTTTTCCATTGCTTTTTAAAAAAAAAATTTATTAGAGTATACTTGATTTACAATGTTGTGTCAGTCTCTGCTGTACAACAAAGTGAATCATATATATATATATATATATATATATATATATATATATATATATATATATATATGCTCTTTTTTAGATCCTTTTCCCATATAGGTCATTACAGAGTACTGAGTAGAGTTTCCTGTGCTATACAGTAGGTCCTTATTAGCTATCTATTTTATATATAGTAGTCTGTATATGTCAATCCCAATCTCCCAATTTATCCCTCCCTCCCATCCTCCCTGGTAACTGTAAGATTGTTTTCTACATCTGTGACTCTCTTTCTGTTTTGTACCATGATTTTAGATTCCACATATAAGCAATATCATATAATATTTGTCTTTCTCTGACTTAGTTCACTCAGTATGACAATCTCTAGGTCCATCATGTTACTATTTTTTGTCATTCTTTTTTATGCCTGAGTAATATTCCATTATATATATATGTATACACACACACACACACACACACACATATCATGTCTTTTTTATCCATTCATCTGTTGACGGACATTTAGGTTGCTTCCATTTCCTGGCTATGGTAAATAGTGCTGCAATGAACATTCGGGTGCGTGTATCTTTTTCAAATTATGGTCTTCTCTGGATATATGCCTGGGAGTAGGATTGCTAGAACTTATGGTAGCTCTAAAAACAATTAATGCTGGAGACGGTGTGGAGAAAAGGGAACCCTTGTACACTGTTGGTGGGCATGTAAGTTGGTACAGCCACTATGGAGAACAATATGGAGGTTCCTTAAAAACAAACAAAACCTGCGGGGCGGTGGTGGTGGTGGTGTGATGAATTGGACGATTGGGATTGACATGTATACACTGATGTGTATAAAATGGATGACTAATTAAAACAACAACAACAACAAAAACTACTAAAAATAGAGCTTCCATTGCTTTTAGGATCGATCCTACAAAGGCTGATGTGACTGGGCCCCTGCCTCGCCTCTTCTCTCATTACTCTCCGCTCTTTCTCTCTGCTGCAGCCATGCTGACTTTGCAGTTTCTCAAATCACCCTTGTTTCCATGTTGCCCCACAACATTTGCCTAGGCTTTTCCCTTTGCCCACCTAATAATCACCCTTTAGATCTCATTTCAAATTACATTCTCAGTGTCTTTGAAGAAGTCCACAGAACAACTTACTTCTGAAAATTAGAGCTGCCAATTAAATTCCATTTTGTTATGGAACTAATTGTGTGAATCTGTTGATCGGGGTTCAGGACACACTAACCCAAAATATGACACCGTGGCATACTGAATATTTTAAGCTGAAGGAATTTGAGAAAGAGCATATGTAGAAAGGACTCTCTGACCTTCCCCTGCAGGAGATCATAAGACCCTTATGTGAGGGGTGCCTTTTCTATACCCAGAGAAAATGTTCATCCTCATCTCCAAGACGTCAAGAGGAATTAGACTGAAAAGGCTTTGCTATTTCCCCTAATTTACCGCACTAAACTCATACCCCTTTTTGTCCTATCATATTTTCCATGACTTTCTACTCTTCTTCCAACCAAACAGAAACACTCTCAGGTTTAACCACTTCTTCAGGTCTTCATTTTCTAATGAAGCTTCCGGTGTCACGTGAAACTTACAATAAACGAATTTGTATGCTTTTCTCTTGTCAATCTGTCTTTTGTTAGAGGGGTCTCTGTCAAGAACTTAGAAGAGTAGAGGAAACAGCTCTTTTTCTTCCCTACTTCAGTAACCAGGTAAGAGGCTATCAAGGTAGTCAAAAAAGAGGAAGTCTCTAGATGGTGAGAAGGGTCACACTGTGTTGAGTAGTGATTAGCAAGCAGAGAAGAGTTAGTAGCAGGGGAGTAGTACTACTCTCAGAAGTCACCTCTCTCATCTCTGAAGTCTCCTCACATTTGCTACTTAGGCAGTGAATTGTTCCCATAGTATTTTTTTCTTCTCCTTATCTGAGATGCTCATTGAAGACCACATTTATAAGATACAACTTAATCAATATATGTGGATGGCTTGGTGCATTATACTTGGAAAGTTTTTAATTATTATTGAGTAATAAGTAAGCTTTGTTGAAGCCTTGTCTTTCCTTTTTTTTAGTGTTTGTAATATACTTTGATTTGATTGGATTTTTTACTGAAGTATAGTTAATTCACAATGTTGTGCTAGTTTCAGTTATACAGGAGAGTGATCCATTTTTATATATACATATGTTAAGATTAAGTTTTATATATATTATATAATATATATATATTCTTTTTCAGATTCTTTTCCATTATAGGTTATTACAAGATATTGAGTATAGTTCCCTGTGCTATACAGTAGTTGCCTTTTCATGTTCTTATTAGGTTTCATCTTCCTGCATTTTACTTTTTAAGATGCATTTTTTTTAAACGGGAAACTTTTTTCTGATTATGTTAGTCTATGGACTATCATGGTTCTCTAAATTCAGAAATATATATTAGTAAATGTTCCCTTCCTCATCCCTACATTCATGGGTAATCTCCTGCTAATTATTAGCACGGTGAAGTAAATTAAGGAAGCTATTATTGGGTGTATATGTTAATAGGGTGATAATTGGATACCAGTGGGTAAGAATTAAGTAGGAAATGTCAAGGTGAGTTCAGAGACGTTTCATTAAAGAAAAAAATAGGAAAATGCTGAGGAGCTTACAATCAATTGCTTATTTTACACCAAATGGCTTTTTAAAATTATGGTCACAAAAAGTGGATAAGCAGTAAAATGTACATTTGAGCTGATACAAATTGTCAGAAGAGAAATAAATATCGACACGTCTCACATTTGAGGTAGATTAGATAAATGTTTGATTTTTGAACATTCATTTCAAACAACAAAATTGAAATAACCTAAAATTTTCATGAAAGCTGTGCGGACATTCTAAATCAGTTATGCCATCATTTTGAAAATGGTCAAGATGGGAAGGGGAGGTAGGAAGATGGGATTCCACGTAAAATTCATCCGAAATATTTTTCTAAGAAGGTTTGAACAACACACTTAGGATTTCAGGGATGCCCATTCTGCGTATAACGTATCTATCTGCAAACATGTTACGGCAAGCATCACTTGGCTGACACACCTGCCCACTGTCCTACCTACAGCGAGCTGTCTGAGATGTCATGGGAGTTGCCTCTAACCAGGACCTGATACCCAATGCCCTGACAACGCTGCTTTTTCAAAGCTTGAACTGCGACTCTTCACTTGGCTCCACAGGCCCAGGGCAACTTGAACACCTGGCAAGACAGTAAGTTGGCAGATTCCTGCCTCTGAAAGATATGCAATTTTCAAGTGAGAGTTGCATTTCTCAATTTTACTTTTCTGTTTAGGGATTAGTTTGCTTATTTGTTCACTTATTCATTCACACATTTACATTTATCGACCAATATTTGTACAATTACGTTTTGTTTCCTCACTTAAATAAATAATTTTTTTCTCTGTGATGACTAAGGAACAAGCTGGTAAATGGTTGTTTGCTCTACAGTCATTTTGCCACAAGGTCGTGGTATAACTCTTTGAAGTTAAAAAAAAAACTTGCAAAAAGTGTAATTTCAAGATTTATAAAAACATAACTCATGAGAACGGCTTATTTTTGTTTCATAGTTTAATTTCTCTACAGCTTTAATAATTGTAGAAATTAGATTTCTATTGCAAATGAATTTTTCTTAAATGATATATAAATTATAAGAATTGAAATCACTCTCATAATGATGATGATATGCAGTTATCACAGCTAACATTATCTAAGGCCTTATTTTGTGCCAGGCACTGTGCGAGGTGTTTTACGTACAGTGAGTCAGTGCTCGCTGTCCTATCATTACTTAAATACAGTCACTGCTACCCTCTTTGCAGATAAGAGGACCAACACTTATATTAACAGGGATTCTTATTTATCTGGTCTTTTAATACTGTGTCTTATGTTAGGTTTTATAGTTGAATTAGAGCTATGTTTCCTGAGTTAGCAGGACAGTAATCTCCAGGGGGTACATTTTTCCATAAGTAATTTTTGCAGAGTCCTAACCTGAAGATTCTAATTCCAAGGGTCTGGAATTGGGACCTAGTAAACTGTACTTTGAACAAATGTCCCTTATGATTCTTACTGTTAAACAAGTTTAAAAACTATTGATTGATAGTTGTCTTTGAGTTTCACTGCTCTGCTTAAAAGATGCTTAAAATCACCTATTTCCAGCACTGCATCCTTTACCTCAAGATTTTAAAATCAAGATTATAAAATTACAATAATGTTTCATTCAGGCTCTTCAATACTATTTTCACCCTGATTTTGAGGATTTGGGCAAGTCATGTATTATAAAGAGGTGAATTCTTTTGTATTTTATTGTAAAAAAAAAAAGTGATATGTAAAGAAAGTATTTTGTGCTCTGTTACAAATATCCCAGTGAAATTCATACTACACAATGTAGTAAAAACAGATATAAAATGCTTTATCAGTTTAAAAGTACTGAAAATTCTGATTTGTATTTTAGGGATGAATATAAACTATTAATTCAAATATGATATGGCAATATTGAGTTAGTAAAATCTCTTATAACATAACTGATCCCAACTTTTTTAAAAGCATGTAATATTTTGCCTCACCAGCTTTACACTGCTGAAGTTTATAAATGAACAAAGTACTGAAATCCAGTGACAACAGCTAGCAAAACATTTTCCTTTAAATCTAAAGTATTTATAGTGCTCTGTGTATTTAGATCTCTCTTCTCCTAGATATTAGGTATCCGTATTAGGTATCAGTATTTTCTTTTTTGCATTTTTTCAAAACAATTTAATTGTCTGCTCTTCAGTCATTTTACCACAAGGTGGTGGTATAACCTTCTGTCTTAGATTCCTTGACACTCCCAAAACCTTCTAACTGGATTAAAATTGCTTAGAGAAAAATATCCCATTACCTTTGTAACTATTTTAACAAACTTTAAGAGGTTTAATTAATTATTATGTGTTGCCAATGCACCTATAATTTATACCAATTTGACAAGTGATATTTTCTTAAAATGATAAAGAAAACCTAATGTTTTAAAACTCTTGTGTGCTATACCAAGAGATGACACTAATCACCAGAAAAACTTAAGCTAATTCTGGAACTAGCCAACATTAATGGAGATACTAAAATGGGAGTAGTAGGATGAGGTCTCTGAATGTTTTTCATTGCCTTGAACTTTACTTTTAGAACTTGGTAGCTTATCTATTTCATGTTTATTCTAAAACTGGATTTTTCAAAATTAATTTTTTCAATTCTTTTTTGTATTACTAGTAGCAGCCTTAATCCTAAGTGCCCCGTACTGAAACATTTATATAAGTTACTGTGGTAGATATTTGAGTGTACCTTTCAGATGTGGTCTGCAGACAGCCTCTAGCTATCAGCTCCTTCTGTCTCAGCTGCAGAGAACCACCTATGTGGAGGTTAGGCCCTTCCCAGGGCAGCCCACTTCTACTGACTGAGCAAAGTGGCAGTATAAAGACCTGGCCATTTGGGCTCTATGCAGAATTTTTTTATTGAGATATAAATGACATATAACATTGTATTAGTTTTAGTCATACGGTATAATTATCTGATACATGTTTATATTGCGAAATGATTACCGTGAGTTTAGTTAACATCCATTACAGCACATAATAACAATTTTTTTCCTTGTGACGAGAACTTTTAAGATCTACTCTCTTAGCAACTTTTAAATATACAAAACTGTATTGTTAACTGTAGTCACCATGCTGTATATTACATTCCCAGGACTTATTTATCTTACAACTGGAAGTTTGTACCTTTGCACCACCTTGACTCATTTCTCCCATTTTCCCACACACCCCCCTACCCCACACACACACCTGCTTCTGGTAATCACAAATCTGTTCTCTGTATCCATGAGTTTGTTTTTTTAAATTTTAACTTATTTTTTAAGATTCCACATATAAGTGACATTATAAGTATTTGTCTTTCTCTGACTGTGTTATTTCACTTACCCTCCATATCCATCCATGTTGCCACAGATGGCAGGATTTCCTTCATTTTTATGGCTGAATAATATCTCGTTGTGTATATACACTATATTTTCTTTATCCATTCATTCATCCATGGACACTTAGTTTGTTTCCATGTCTTGGCTATTGGAAATAATGCTGCAATCTATATGGGGATGCAGGTATCTTTTGGAGACAGTGATTCTGTTTCTGTTAGATAAGTACCCAGAAATGGAATTGCTAGACCATATGGCAGTTCTAATTTTTATTTTTTGAGGAGCCTCCATACTGTTTTCCACAGTGGCTGCACCAATTTACATTCCCACCAACAGTGTACAAGGTTTCCCTTTTCTCTACCTCCTTGCTTACACTTGTTATTTCTTGTCTTTTTGATAATAGCCATTCTAACATGCATGAAGCGATACCTAATTATGGTTTTGATTTGCATTTCCCTGATGATTAGTGATGTTGAGCATCTTTTCATGTGCCTGTTGGCTTTCTGTATGTCTTCTTTGGAAAAACCTCTATTCAGATATTCTGCCCATTTTTAAACTAGATTGTTTCTTGCTTCCTTTTTCTGCTGATTTATATGAGTTTAAATACTTTTTAGATATTTACCCCTTATCAGATACATAATTTGCAAATATTTTCTCCCATTCCATAGGTTGCCTTTTCATTTTGTTGATGGTTTCGTTTGCTGTGCAGAAGTCTTTTAGTTTGATATAGTCCTACTTGTTTATTTTTGCTTTTTTGCCTTTCTGTTTAGTGTCAAATCCAAAAAGTCATTGTCACAACTGATGTCAAGGAGCTTACCTCCTATGTTTTCTTCTAGGAGTTTTAAGGTTTCAGGTCTTCTGTTCAAGTCTTTAATCTATTTTGGGTTAATTTTTGTGTATGGTGTATGATAGGGCTTCATTCTCTTGCATGTGGCTGTCTAGTTTTACCAACACAATTTATTGAAGAGATTATCCATTCTCCATTGTATATTCTTGTCTCCTTTGTTGTAAATTAATTGACCATACATAGGAGAGTTTACTTTTGGACTTTTGATTCTGTTCCATTGACCTATGTTTCCATTTTTGTGCCAGTACCATACTGTTTCAATTACTGTAGCTTTGTGATACGGTTTGAAAACAAGAAGCATGTTACCTCCAGCTTTGTTCTTCTTTCTTAAGATTGCTTTGGCTATTCCAGGTCTTTTGTGGTTTTATATAAATTTTAGGATTATTTATTCTAGTTCTGTGAAAAATGCCATTGGTATTTTGATAGGAATTGCCTTGAATCTGTAAATTGATTTGGATAGTATGGACATTTTAATATCAGTTCTTCCAATCCATGAACCTGGAATATTTTCCCATTTGTTTGTGTCTTCTATTTCTTTCATCAGTGTTTTATAGGCTTCAGTGTACAGATCTTTCACCTCATTGGTTAAGTTTATTCCTAACTATTTTATTCATTTTGATGTAATTGTCAATGGATTGTTTTCTTAATTTCTCTTCATAATAACTTGTTATTAGCGTATAAAAATGCAACTGATTTTTATATATTGATTTGGTATCCTGCAACTTACTGAATTCATTGATTAGTTCTAACTTTTTTTGGTGGAATCTTTAAGGTTTTCTATATGTAATGTCATGTCATCTGCAAATAGAACCAGTTTTACTTCTTCTTTCCTTCCTTCCAAGCCTATACTGAATAAATGTGACAAGAGTGGGCATCCTTGTCTTATTCCTGATCTTAGAGAAAACACTTTATGTTTTTCGCTGTTGAATATGATATTAGCTGCAGGCTTGTCACATATGGCCTTTATTACGTTAACGCATGTTCCCTCTATACCCACCTTTTTGAGTTTTTTCATAAATAAATGTTGAATTTTGTCAAATACTTTTTCTGCGTCTATTAAAATGATCATATGATTCTTATCCTTCATTTTGTTAATGTGGTTTATAACATTGATTTGCAGATAGTGAACCATCCTTGAATCCCTGGAATAAATCCCACTTGATCATGGTGTATGGTCTTTTTAATGTATTGTTGACTTAGTTTGCTAATATTTTGTTCAGAATTTTTGCATCCATCTTCATCAGGGATATTGGCCTGTAAATTTCTTTCCTTGTAGTGTCCTTGTCTGGTTTTGGTATCAGGGTAATGATGGTATCATAGAATGAGTCTGGAAGTGTTGCCTCCTGTTCTCTTTATTAGAAGAGTTTGAGAAAGATTGGTATTAATTTTTCTTTAAATGTTTGGTAGAATTCACCACTGAAGCCACCTGGGTGAGGACTTCTGTTTGTTGGTAGGTTTGATTTTTTTTTTTTAATGTTGTGGCTGACTTGGTTTTTCCCTACATGTTTTTTGGGTTTTGGGTTTTTTTGTTTTAATTTATTTTTTAATTTTGGCTGTGTTGGGTCTTCGTTTCTGTGCGAGGGCTTTCTCCAGTTGTGGCAAGCAGGGGCCACTCTTCATCGTGGTGCGCGGGCCTTTCACTGTCGCGGCTTCTCTTGTTGCGGGGCACAGGCTCCAGACACGCAGGCTCAGTAGTTGTGGCTCACGGGCTTAGTTGCTCCACGGCATGTGGGATCTTCCCAGACCAGGGCTCAAGCCTGTGTCCCCTGCATTGGCAGGCAGATTCTCGACCACTGCGCCACCAGGGAAGCCCAGGTTTGATTATTGATTCAATCTCCTTACTAATAATTGGTCTGTTCAGATTTTCTGTTAATTCGTGATTCAGTCTTGGTACGTTCTATGTTTCTAGAAATTTATCCATTTCTTGTAGATAGTCCAATTTGTTAGCATATAATTTTCATAGTAGTCTCTTATGATCCTTTGTATTTCTGAGGTATCAATTGTAACATCTCCTCTTTCATTTCTGATTTTATTTATTTGAGTCTTCTCTCTTCTGTTCTTAATGAGTCTGGCTAATGATCTATTTTGTTTATCTTATCAAAGAACCAGCTCTCAGTTTCACTGATCTTTTCTGTTGTCTCTTTAGTCTTGATTTCATTTATTTCTACTCTGACCTTCGTTACTTTCTTCCTTCTACCAACTTTTGTCTTAGTTTCTCCTTTTTCTAGTTCCTTGAGGTACAAAGTTAGGTTGTTTAGTATTTTCTTTTTTCTTCATGTAGGGGTTTATCCTTATGAATTTCCCTCTTAAAACTGCTACTACTGTATCCAATAAGTTTTGGTATATTGTATTTCCATTTTCATTTGTCTCAAGATTTTTTTTAATTTCTTTTCAACCCACTGGTTGTTCAGTGGCATGCTATTTAATCTCCACATATTTGTGAATTTTCCAGTTTTCTTCTTGTAATTGATTTCTAGTTTCACACCACTGTTGTTGGAAAAGATACTTGATATGATTTCAATCGTCTTAGATTTAAGATGTGTTTTATGGTCTAATACATGATCTATACTGGAGAATGTTCCATGTGTAAATGAGAAGTATGTGTATTCTATTGCTTTTGAATGGAATGTTGTGTAAACGTATGTTAAGTCCATCTGGTCTAACATATTATTTAAGTCTAATGTTTCCTTGTTGATTTTCTGTTTGATATTCTATATCTATCCATTGACGAAAGTGGGGTGTTGAAGTCCCTTACTATTACTGTTATTGCTGTCTTTTTTTCCCTTTTGTGTCATTAATATTATACATTTAGGTGCTCCTTTTTGGGGTGCATAAATATTTACAAATGTTACATTCTCTTGTTGGATTGACTGCTTTATAATTATATAATGACCTTCTTTGTCTCTTATTACAATCTTTGTCTTAAAGTCTATCTTGTATTTTATATTACCTCAGCTTTCTTTTGGTTTCCGTTTGCATGGAATGCCTTTTTGCATCCCTTCACTTTCAGTCTGTATGTGTCCTTAAAACTGAAGTGACTCTCTCACTTAAGGCAGAATATATAAATTGGGTCCTGTCCATTGACCTTTTATAAGTCCCAATGAGGTCCATTTATCATAGAATAATATATTTAATAATATAAATGCAATTCACCATTAGCATTGTTATGAAGAATAAGAAATATCAAAACAATTCCTATATTTATTTGGCTATTGTTATTCAAGGAAGTGATTTTTTAAAAAGAAAAGTCTGATCAAATAACTTATTGTTAAACTCTAGAAGGAAACAAGTGAAGAAGTCACTTCTCCATTCACTGTTCTCTCCTTTGCTCACTGTGCTCCAGCCACACTGCCTTTCTTGCAAGCTTTCTAACACGCTGGAGACACTATCCTTGAACCTTTGTTCTGGAGGTTTCTTCTGTGGGTCTAGATGTGGTCAATCCAGGTTGCATCACAGCCCCTGAATGAATTTTGTAAGAATTTCTCTCCCTCTCACTGTCTTTGTATCTCTTTTTTCTTTTCTAATTTATTTTTATAATGGGGTATAGCTGATTTTCAATGCTGTGTTTCTTCCTTCTGTACATCCACTTGATTCACTTACAGAGAGACATCAATCAATTCCTTTTCAGATTCTTACCAGTCTTCTATATTCTATTCTGGTGACGAAAGTGTGCTCACTAAAGTGCTTTGAGCTATAGAGTAGGTCTTGTCGATTACCTATTTGGGCTATGGAACGGTATCTATGCTAATTTCAACCTCCTGGTTTATGCCTCACACCACCCCAGCTTTCCCCTTTAGCAGCCATAAGTGTGTTTTCTAAATGTGTGACGCTGTTTCTGTTTTGAAATTTAGTTCATGTGTAGCCATTTTTAGATTTCACCTATAAGTGATATCTTATGATAAGTCTCTTTTACTGTCTGACCTATATCACTTAGAATGATCGTACCTAAGCCCACCCGAGTTGCTGCAACTGGCCTTCTTTCATTCATGTCATGGCTGAGAAATATTCCATTTTACCTAAGTACCGCATCTCCTTAATCCATTTTTTCCTTCCAAGGTCATTTACATTGTATGCCAGTCGAGGCTCTTGTAAACAGAGCAGCCCTAAATTTTGGGGTGCCTCTGTTTTGTTCATTTTTAATTTTCCCAATTTATACGCCCATGAGTGGAAGTGCCCTATGCTCTCTAGCTGTGTTTTTCAGATGTTTTGGGAAACACCATACACTTCCCCAGAGTGGCGGTTGGCAATTTACATCCCGCCCATCAGCGTAACAAGGCTCCCTTTTCTCTCTGGCCTGTCCTGCATTTCTGGTTTTTACACTTTTTCAGGATGGCCCTTTTGACCGATGGGAAGTGAGACATTTTTGTAGTGCTGATTTGCATTTCCCGCTTGCTTGGTTGGCCAAAAAGGGCGTATGCGTTTTTTCCTGAATTCAGGAAAAAACGCATACGCCCTTTTTGGCCAAGTGCATCATTGTTGACGTTTTGCCGCATTTCATGTGCTTTAAAGGTGAGTCGAATCTACCTCCTGAAATCTGTTTCCTGCAGTTCTGCCTTACTTTCAAATCCTCTTCGTTGCCTTCCCTCAATATATTTTTGGACGATAGTTATCATTTATAACTCTGCAGGTTTGTGAATTGCAGTGCCCCTGAGCTCCATTTTTCAACTCGCTTTTTTGGAAGCTGGCCGCAAAACCGCAGGATTGCTTCAGGCCCTATTCTGGTTCCGAGGAGCAGGCTGAGCCTGTGGTTAATTCTTCTTCCTGATGGCAAATTAGATTGACCTGTGCCGGTCTGAACACCTAGAGCTAGTCTCTCATTGGTTGCCCCTCTTCCCGTTCATCCTCAGGACAAATTGCAAACTGTACGAAAGAGGAGGTTAAAGGTGCTGATTCTCCAAGTGGGGAGATTGTTAGGAAAGTGGCTGGAATGGCGAACCCGAGCACCAGGAGATGAGAAATGAGGTGCGTTTTAGAAACCTTTCCCGATCACACGGTGTCCCATCCTCTGGGTTTCCCATGCATGTTTTCTCTGTAGGAAGATTCCCTTGAACCTGGAGATTTGGGACCCATGCAATGGGTCCCACGCAGTATTACTTTAAAGGGTCTGCATTTGCTCCCCCAACCTCACCAATCCTCTCAGCCCCTAGAGTGTCCACCCTTATGTCACATCCAGCTGTGGGTCTAGATATGGTCAGTCCAGGTTGCATCACAGCCCCTGAACGAATTTTGTAAGAATTTCTCTCTCTTTCACTATCTTTGTTTTTTTTTTTTGTAACTTATTTTTATAGAAGGGTTTAGCTGATTTTCACTGCTGTGTTTATGCTGCTTTACGCCCACTTGATTCACTTACAGGGAGATATCAATATATAGGTTTTAAGATTCTTACTAGTCAGATATATTCTTGGGCGGTAAATAGGGGGTGTTGAGTCCAGTTCACTGAGCAAGGAGTAGGTCTTGTCTGTTACATATTTAGTTTATGGAATGGTATCTGTGCTAATTTCAAACCCTTGTTTTATGCATCACCCCACCTCACCTTTCCCGTTAAGCAGCCATAGTGTGTTTTCTAAATGTGTGACTCTGTTCTGTTTTGTAATTCAGTTCTTGTGAAGCGATTTTTACATTCCCTCTATAAGTGATATCTTATGATAATTGTCTTTTTCTGTGTGACTTATTTCACTTAAAATCATCGTACCTAAATCCACTCATCATGCTGCTACTAGCCTTATGACATTGATTTCATGGCTGAGTGATATTCCATTGTACATAAGTACCACAGCTTCTTTATCCATTTTTCTCTTTCCTGGGATATTTAAGTTGTAGTGAAGTGGAGATTCTTGTAAAAAGAGCAGCCCTAAACTTTGGGGTGCCTGTGTCTTGTTGATTTGAAGTTTTCCCAATTTATATGCCCATGAGTGGAAGTGTCCTATGCTCTCTAGCTGTGTTTTGTAGATGTTTTGGGAAACACCATACAATTCTCCAGAGTGGCCGTTGGGAATTTACATCCCGCCCATCAGCATAACAAGGTTCCCATTTCTCCCTGGCCTGTCCTGCATTTCTGGTTTTTACACTTTTTTAGGATGGCCCTTTTGACTGCTGAGAAGTGAGACTTCTTAGTAGTGCTGATTTGCATTTCCTGCTTCTGCAGAATGTGGGATGTTCCCGAACCAGGGATCGAACCTGTGTCCCCTGTATTGGCAGGCGGATTCTTAACCACGGTGCCACCAGGCAAGCCCCCATGTAAATTATTACAGAGCGTTCAGTAGACCTCCCTTGTTATATGGTGGTTCTTTTTGACACATGTGTTTAATGTGTATTTGTATACGTATGGTAAACCTAATCTTAATGTACCCATTCCTCCCACCTTTCCTTTGAGATAACCGTGGTTTGTTTTCTAAGTCTGTGAGAGTCTTTCTCTGTGGAAGTATGTTCATATGTGTCAGTTGTTAGGTAACACCTAGAAGTGATATCACAGGATATTTGTCGTCTGCTGTCCGACTTACCTCATATTCTGTGATTATCTCTAGGCTCATCTAAGGTCCTGCAAAGAGCAGTGTTTCATTCTTTTCCATGGCGAATATTCCACCGTGTCCATGGACCACTTCTTCTTTTTACATTCACCTGTTGATGGGCATTTTGGTTACTTCCAAGTCTTGGCTATGCTAAATATTGATGCAGTGCAGGATTGCCAGCCCGTGTCTTTGGGATTCTGGTCTTCTCAGGGGTTAGGCCCAGCAGTGGGCCTACTAGATCATATGGTAGTTCAATTTTTACCTTTCAACGCACCTCCATTCTGTTCTCACTACTGGCTGTTACCAGTTTACATCCACCAGCAACCAGAGGGTACACGGATCTCTAAAGCCCCTTCAGGATTTATTGTTTGTAGACTTTTTACTGATGGCATTTTGAGTGTTGCATGGTGATACCTTTTTGTAGTTTCAATTTGCATGCATCTAATAATTCCCGATATTGAGCTTTTATCTACGTCCGTTTTCCTTTTTTTTTCTCTTAAGTGAAACACAGAAACTTACCTCTTTAAATTGTTTCCTTGAAAATTGTGCCATGTTCTGAATTCCTGTGGCCATTACCTGTACCAGGATATTTTTTGAGGGCAGGTGTCATTTACAGCCCTGTAGTAATTGTGAATATTACATGACCATTAGCTCTGGATTTAAAGCTGCTGTTGCAGGAAACGGCCACAAGGAGGCAGCATTTCTATATTCCCAACTCTGGTTACTAGAGCAACATAGCCTTCCTGGAAGTCCTGTTTGTAGGTTGTAAAGTAGAGTGGAATGTGCCAGGACAAACCCCCAAAAACGATGTCTACTTATTTGTTGTTGGTATTCTTAGTTAAATTTTCATTTTTCTCAGAGCAAATTTGATTGCAATATTGTGTTTGCTCTAGGTGTACAGAGTCTCTTTCATTGATACATATATCTTTTCATGTTTGGATGCCGTTCCATATAGGTTATTACAGAATGTTGTGTAGACCTCTCTTGGTATTCGGTATGTCTTTGATGATTATATATTTTATAAGTATTAGCATATGTCTGTTGAACCCAATATCCTCCGTTATACATTCCTCACACCTTTCCATTTGGTTAACCACAAGCTTGTTTTCTGAACACGTGAGTGTCCTTCTCTGTGGAAATAGGTTCATTCCTATCAATTTTTAGATAACACCTATATGTGATATCATAGGATATGTGTCTCTCACTTTCTGACTTACTTCAAGTTGTGTGATTATCTGTAGCCTCATCTATGGTGCTGCAAACGGCACTGTTTCATTATTTTCTGTGTCTAATATTGCATTGTGTACATGGACCACTTTTTCATCCATTCATCTGATGATGGACATTTTTGTGGCTTCCATGTCTTGGTTATTGTAAATACTGCTGCAATACACGATTTTCCATCCCGTGTTTTTTGGTTCTGGCTTTCACAGGTTACAGGCCCAATAGTGGGCCTTCTGGATCATATGGTGACTCAATTTTTACCTTCCAACGCACTGCCATTCTGTTCCTATTATTGGCTGTTACCAGTTTACATCCCACTTAGACCAAGAGGTTACGCTATTCTCCACAACTTCTTCAACACCTATTGTTTGTTGACTTTTTGCTGATGGTCATTCTAACTGGTGTGAGGTGATACCTTTGTGTAGATTGGATTTCAATGAGTCTAATAATTCCTGATGTTTTGTGTTTATGAATGTCGTTTTCATTTTTTTTAAGATTGAGCTAAACTTACAACTTCATATTGCCTTCTTGAAAAATTTGCCGCGTTTGGATTTTTTTGGCCATTCCCTACCCCAGGACATTTTTTGAGGGCATGAGTCATTTATAGCCCTGCAGTCCTTGTGAATATTAGTGACTATTAGCAGTAGATTTAAAGCTGCTGTTTGAGGAAATGGCCTTAGGGTGCCAACATTTATACGTTGCCAACTCTGCTTGCTAGGGAAACAGAACCTTTCTGCAAGTTGTGCTTTTAGGTTGCAGATTAGAGTGGAATGTGCCAGGATAAAACCCCATAAATTTTAGCTTCCTTAATCCTTGTTTAAGTTGTAGTTTTGATCAGAGCAAATTTGATTGAAAAATGCCTTTTGTTCAAGGTGTACAGAATCTTGTTCATTTACACATATGCATACATCTATTGATCTTTGGGTCTTTTTCCATGTAGGTTATTACAGAGTGTTGAGTAGACCACTCTTGGTATTCCATAGGTCTTTGGGATTATATATTTTATATGTATTAGTATATGTGTGTTAACCCCAATATCCTAATTTATCCATTCCTCACATCTTTTCTTTGGATTAACCATAAGTTTGTCTTCTCAATCTGAGATTGTCTTTCTCTATGGAAATATGTTCATTTTTATGAATTTTCAGATAACATAAGTGATATCATAGGACATTTGTCTTTCGCATTCTGACTTACTTAAGGTTGTGTGAGTATCTCTAGGCTCATCTGTAGTGCTGCATATACCATTCTTTTATTTTTTTTCGTGACTGATATTCCACTCTGACCATATACCACTTATTCTTTGTCCATTCATCTGTTTGTGGACCTTATTTTTGCTTCCATGTCTTGACTATTTCAATATTGCTGCAGTGCACATTTGCCTGCCTCTGTCTTTCTGATTCTGGTGGTCTTAGGTTTTAGGCCCAAAAGGTGCCCTGCCGCATCATATGGTAGCTCAATGTTTACCTTTTAAAGCAGCTCCATTCAGTTTTCGTTAGTGCTGTTACCACTTCACATCCCACCAGCAGCCAGAAGGTACACAGTTCTCTAAAACAGCTTCAGCATTTATAGTTTGTAGACTTTTTGCTGATGGTCATTTGACTGGTGTGAGCTGAAACCCTTTTGGAGGTTGGATTTGCATGTGGCCAGTAATTCCTTGTACTGAGCTTTAGGCATGTCCTTTTTTTTGTTATCCTTTTTTTTAAAGAGTGAGTCCAACGTTCCTCTTCATATTGACTGTTCGAAAAATTTGTCATGTGCTGAATTTTATTGCCTATTCCCTACCCCAGGGCATGTTTTGAGGGTGTGTGTCATTTACAGCCCTGCAGTCCTTTTGACTATTAAGCAACCATTAGCACTGGGTTTAAAGCTGCTGTTATGGGAAACAGCCACAAGGCGGCAGCATTATTACGTTCTCAACTCTTGTTACTAGGGCAACAGAGTCTTCCTGGAGGTAGTGTTCCGAGGTTGTAAATTAGAGTTGAATGTGCTGGGACAAGCCCCCAGTAGTTCATGTCTCCTTACTTAAGTTTGTTTTTTAAATTTAATTTCTATTTCTTATCGGAGTATATGTGATTAGAGTGTTGTGATTGTCTGACTGTACAGAATCTGCTCAATGATTCATACATGTATCTGTTCAACTTCGGATCCTTTTACTATGTATGTTATTACAGGATATTGAGTAGACCTGCCTTGGTATTTGGTAAGTGTTTTGTCATTATATATTTTCTATGTATTGGTGATTATATAATTCATATAGTTTATATGTTATATGTTTATATACATTTAACATACATTAGTATATGTATGTTAGCCAAATTATCCTAATTTATCCATCCTCCTACCTTTCATTTTGGTTAAGCATTAGTTTGTTTTATAAGTCTGTGAGTGTCTTTTTCTGTGGAAATATATTCAATGGTAACAATCTTAGGATAACATGTATAAATGATATCATAGGATATTTGTCATTCCCTTTTGACTTACTTAACCTAATATGATTATTTCTAGGATCATCTGTAGTCCTGAAAAAGGCATTGTTCATTTCTTTCCCGAGGCTACTATTCCATTCTGTCCGTATACCACTTCTTCTTTGTCCATTCATCTGTTAATAGACCATTTTTTTGCTTCCATGTCTTGGCTATAACAATATTGTTGCAGTGCACATTTGCCTCCCTCTGTCTTTCCGATTCTGGTGGTCTTAGGATATAGGCCCAAAAGGTGCCCTGCCACGTCATATGGTAACTCAATGTTTACCTTTTAAAGCAGCTCCATTCAGTTTTCGTTAGTGCTGTTACCACTTTACATCCCACCAGCAGCTAGAAGGATGAGAGGTCTCTAAAACCCCTTCAGCATTTATAGTTTGTAGACTTTTTGCTGATGGTCATTTGACTGGTGTGAGCTGAAACCTTTTTGAATTTGAATTTGCATGTGGCTAATAATTCCTTATACTGAGCTTTAGGAATGTCTTTTTTTTTCTTTTCCTTTTTTTTTTAAAGAGTGAGTACAACTTTCCTCTTCATATTGAATGTTTGAAAAATTTGTCATGTGCTGAATTTTCTTGCCTATTCCCTACCCCACGGCATTTTTTGAAGGCCTGTGTCATTTAGAGCCCTGCAGTCCTCGTAACTATTAAGCAACCATTAGCACTGGGTTTAAAGCTGCTGTTATGGGAAACAGCCACAAGGCGGCAGCATTATTACGTTCTCAACCCTTGTTACTAGGGCAACAGAGTCTTCCTGGAGGTAGTGTTCCGAGGTTGTAAATTAGAGTTGAATGTGCTGGGACAAGCCCCCAGTAGTTCATGTCTCCTTAGTTAAGTTTGTTTTTTAAATTTAATTTCTATGTCTTATCGGATTATATGTGATTAGAGTCTTGTGATTGTCTGGCTTTACAGAATCTGCTCAATGATTCATACATATATCTGTTCATCTTTGGATCCTTTTACTATGTATGTTATTACAGGATATTGAGTAGACCTGCCTTGGTATTTGGTAAGTGTTTTGTCATTATATATTTTGTATGTATTGGTGATTATATAATTCATATAGTTTATATGTGATATGTTTATATACATTTAACATTCATTAGTATATGTATGTTAGCCAAATTATCCTAATTTATCCATCCTCCCACCTTTCATTTTGGTTAAGCATTAGTTTGTTTTATAAGTCTGTGAGTGTCTTTTTCTGTGGAAATATATTCAATGGTAGCAATCTTAGGATAACATGTATAAATGATATCATAGGATATTTGTCATTCCCTTTTGACTTACTTAACCTAATATGATTATTTCTAGGATCATCTGTAGTCCTGAAAAAGGCATTGTTCATTTTTTTCCCGAGGCTACTATTCCATTCTGTCCGTATACCACTTCTTCTTTGTCCATTCATCTGTTAATAGACCATTTTTTTGCTTCCATGTCTTGGCTGTATCAATATTGTTGCAGTGCACATTTGCCTCCCTCTGTCTTTCCGATTCTGGTGGTCTAAGGTTATAGGCCCAAAAGGTGCCCTGCCACGTCATATGGTAGCTCAATGTTTACCTTTTAAAGCAGCTGCATTCAGTTTTCGTTAGTGCTGTTACCACTTCACATCCCACCAGCAGCTAGAAGGATGAGAGGTCTCTAAAACCCCTTCAGCATTTATAATTTGTAGACTTTTTGCTGATGGTCATTTGAGCGGTGTGAGCTGATACCTTGTTGGAGGATGGACTTGCATGTGGCTAATAATTCCTTATACTGAGCTGTAGGCATGTCGTTTTTTATTTCCTTTTTTTTTAAAGAGTGAGTACAACATCCCTCTTCATATTGACTTCTTGAAAAATTAGTCATGTGTTGAATTTTCTTGCCTATTCCCTAGCCCAGGGTATTTTTTGAGGGCAGGTGTCATTTAGAGCCCTGCAGTCCTTGTGACTATTAAGCAACCATTAGCACTGGGTTTAAAGCTGCTGTTGTGGGAAACAGCCACAAGGCGGCAGCAATATTACGTTCTGAACTCTTGTTACTAGGGCAACAGAGTCTTCCTGGAGGTAGTGTTCCAAGGTTGTAAATTAGTGTTGAATGTGCTGGGACAAGCCCCCTAAGTTTATGTCTCCTTACTTCTGTTTGTTTTTTAAATTTAATTTCTATTTCTTATCAGAGTAAATTTGATTAGAGTGTTGTGATTGTCTGGCTGCACGGAATCTGCTCAATGACTCATACATATGTCTGTTCATCTTTGGATCCTCTCACCATGTATGTTATTACAGAATATTGAGTAGACCTCCCTTGGTATTATGTAGGTGTTTTGTCATTATATGTTTTATATGTTTTGGTGATTATATAATTCATATAGTTTATATGTTATATGTTTATATACATTAGTATATGTATATTAGCCGCAGAGTCCTAATATATCCATCCTCCCACCTTTCATTTTGGCTAACCATTAGTTTCTTTTATAAGTCTGTGTGTGTCTGTTTCTGTGGAAATATGTTCATTGGTAGCAATCTTAGGATAACATGTATACATGATATCATAGGATATTTGTCATTCCTCTTGACTTACTTAACCTAATATGATTATTTCTAGGCTCATCTGTAGTCCTGAAAATGGCATTGTTCATTTTTTTCCCGAGGCTACTGTTCCATTCGTTATGTATACCACTTCTTCTTTGTCCATTTATCTGTTGATAGATATTTTTTTGCTTCCATGTCTTGGCTACTGTAAATACTGCTGTAATACACGATTTTCCGTCCCGTGTCTTTTTCATTCTGGCTTTCACAGGTTACAGGCCCAATAGTGGGCCTTCCGGATCATATGGTGACTCAATTTTTACCTTTCAACGCACTGCCATTCTGTTCCTATTATTGGCTGTTACCCCTTTACATTCCACTTAGACTGAGAGGTTACGCTATTCTCCACAACTTCTTCAACATCTATTTTTTTTTCACTTTTTCCTGATGGTCATTCTGACACGTGTGAGGTGATATCTTTGTGTAGAATGGATTTGCATGTGTATCATATTTCCTGATGTTTTGCGTTTATCAATGTCCTTTTCAATTTTTTTAAGATTGAGCAAAACATACAACTTCTAAATGCCTTCTTGAAAAATTTGCCACGTTTGGATTTTTTTGGCCATTCCTTACCCCAGGACATTTTTTGAGGGCATGAGTCATTTACAGCCCTGCAGTCCTTGTGAATATTAGTGACCATTAGCAGGAGATTTAAAGATGCTGTTTGAGGAAACGACCTTAGGATGGCAACATTTCTACGTTGCTAACTCTGCTTGCTAGGGAAACAGGACCTTGCTGCAAGTTGTGCTTTTAGGTTGCAAATTAGAGTGGAATGTGCCAGGACAAACCCCCATAAGTTTTAGCCACCTTAATTCTTGTTTGTGTCTTTAAGTTGTAGTTTTTTTTTTTTTTTTTTTTTTTTTTTTTTTTTTTTAAATTTTATTTATTTATTTATTTATGGCCGTGTTGGGTCTTCGTTTCTGTGCGAGGGCTTTCTCTAGTTGCAGCAAGTGGGGGCCACTCTTCATCGCGGTGCGCGGGCCTCTCACTATCGCGGCCTCTCTTGTTGCGGAGCACAGGCTCCAGACGCGCAGGCTCAGTAATTGTGGCTCACGAGTCCAGTTGCTCCGCGGCATGTGGGATCTTCCCAGACCAGGGCTCGAACCCGTGTCCCCTGCATTGGCAGGCAGATTCTCAACCACTGCGCCACCAGGGAAGCCCTAAGTTGTAGTTTTTATCAGAGCAAATTTGATTGAAAAATATCTTTTTTTCTAGGTGTACAGAATCTTGTTCATTTACACACACATATATATATCTATTGATCCTTGGGTCCTTTTCCATGTAGGTTATTACAGAGTGTTGAATAGCTCACTCTTGGTATTCCATAGGTCTTTGGGGATTAAATATTTTATATGTATTAGTATATGAGTGTAAACCCCAATATCCTAATTTATCCATTCCTCACACCTTTTCTTTGGCTTAACCATAAGTTTGTCTTCTCAATCTGAGATTGCCTTTCTCAATGGAAATATGTTCATTTTTTATGAATTTTCAAATAACATAAGTGATATCATAGGGGATTTGTCTTTCGCGTTCTGACTTACTTCACGTTGTGTGATTATATCTAGGCTTCTCTGTGGTGCTGCATATGCCATTCTTTTATTTTTTTTCGTGACTGATATTCCATTCTGTCCATATACCACTTCTTCTTTGTCCATTCATCTGTTTATGAACCTTTTTTTTGCTTCCATGTCTTGGCTATTTCAATATTGCTGCAGTGCACTTTTGCCTGCCTCTGTCTTTCCAATTCTGGTGGTCTTAGGTTATAGGCCCAAAAGGTGCCCTGCCGCATCATATGATAGCTCAATGTTTACCTTTTCAAGCAGCTCCATTCAGTTTTCGTTAGTGCTGTTACCACTTTGCATCCCAACGGCAGCTAGAAGGTACACATTTCTCTAAAACCCCTTCAGCATTTATAGTTTGTAGACTTTTTTGCTGATGGTCATGACTGGTGTGAGCTGAAACCTTTTTGAATTTGAATTTGCATGTGGCTAAAAATTCCTTATTCTGAGCTTTAGGTATGTCCTTTTTTTTCTTTTCCTTTTTTTTAAAGAGTGAGTACAACTTCCCTCCTCTTATTGACTTCTTGAAAAATTTCTCAGGTGTTGAATTTTCTTGCCTATTCTCTAAACCAGGGCATTTTTGAGGGCGTGTGTCATTTACAGCCCTGCAGTCCTTGTGACTATATAAGCAACCATTGGCACTGGGTTTAAAGCTGCTGTTGTGGGAAACAGCCACAAGGCGGCAGCATTATTACGTTCTCAACTCTTGTTATTTGGGCAACAGAGTCTTCCTGGAGGTAGGGTTCCGAGGTTGTAAATTAGAGTGGAATGTGCTGGGACAAGCCCCCAGAAGTTTATGTCCCCTTACGTATGTTTCTTTTTTAAATTTAATTTCTATTTCTTATCAGAGTAAATTTGATTAGAGTGTTTTTATTGTCTGGCTGTACAGAATCTGCTCAATGATTCATACATATGTCTCTTCATCTTCGGATACTGTTACCAAGTATGTGTTTACAAAATGTATATTTTAAAGGTATTGGTAATTATATAATTCATATAGTTTATCTGTTATATGTTTATATACATTTAACATACTTTAGTATATGTATGTTAACCCCATAGTCCTAATTTACCCATCGTCCCACCTTTCATTTTGGCTAACCATTAGTTTATTTGATAAGTCTGTGAGTGTCTTTTTCTGTGGAAATATGTTCATTGGTAGCAATCTTAGGATAACGTGTATAAATGATATCATAGGATATTTGTCATACCGTTTTGACTTACTTAACCTTATATGATTATTTCTAGGCTCAAATGTAGTCCTGAAAACGGCATTGTTCATTTTTTTCCCGAGGCTACTATGCCATTCTGTCCGTATACCACTTCTTCTTTGTCCATTCATCTGTTTATGGACCTCATTTTTGCTTCCATGTCTTGGCTATTTCAATATTGCTGCAGTGCTCATTTGCCTGCCTGTGTCTTTCCGATTCTGGTGGTCTTAGGTTATAGGCCCAAAAGGTGCCCTGCCGCATCATTTGGTAGCTCAATTTTTACCTTTTCAAGCAGCTCCATTCAGTTTGCGTTAGTGCTGTTGCCACTTTACATCCCACCAGCAGCTTGAAGGTACACAGTTCTCTAAGACCCCTTCAGCATTTATCGTTTCTGGACATTTTGCTGATGGTCATGACTGGTGTGAGCTGAAACCTTTTTGAATTTGAATTTGCATGTGGCTAATAATTCCTTATACTGAGCTTTAGGCATGTCCTGTTTTTTCTTTTCCTTTTTTTTAAAGAGTGAGTACAACTTCCCTCCTCTTATTGACTTCTTGAAAAATTTCTCATATGTTGAATTGTCTTCCCTATTCCCTACGCCAGGGCATATTTTGAGGGCGTGTGTCATTTATAGCCCTGCAGTCCTTGTGACTATATAGGCAACCATTGGCACTGGGTTTAAAGCTGCTGTTGTGGGAAACAGCCACAAGGCGGCAGCATTATTACGTTCTCAACTCTTGTTACTTGGGCAACAGAGTCTTCCTGGAGGTAGGGTTCCGAGGTTGTAAATTAGAGTGGAATGTGCTGGGACAAGCCCCCAGAAGTTTATGTCCCCTTACTTATGTTTCTTTTGTAAATTTAATTTCTATTTCTTATCGGAGTAAATTTGATTAGAGTGTTTTGATTGTCTGGCTGTACAGAATCTGCTCAATGATTCATACTTATGTCTGTTCACCTTTGGACCCTGTTACCATGTATGTGATTACAGAACGTATATTTTAAAGGTATTGGTGATTATATAATTCATATAGATTATCTGTTATATGTTTATATACATTTAACATACATTAGTATATGTATGTTAACCCCATAGTCCTAATTTACCCATCCTCCCACGTTTCATTTTGGCTAACCATTAGTTTATTTGACAAGTCTGTGAGTATCTTTTTCTGTGGAAATATGTTCATTGGTAGCAATCTTAGGATAACGTGTATAAATGATATCATAGGATATTTGTCATACTTTTTTGACTTACTTAACCTTATATGATTATTTCTCGGCTCAACTGTAGTCGTGAAAACGGCATTGTTCATTATCTTCCCGAGGCTCCTATTCCATTTGGTCCGTATACCACTTCGTCTTTGTCCATTCATCTGGTTATGGACCTTTTTTCCGCTTCCATGTCTTGGCTATTTCACTATTCTTGCAGTGCACATTTGCCTGCCTCTGTCTTTCCGATTCTGGTGGTCTTAGGTTATAGACCCAAAAGGTGCCCTGCCGCATCATATGGTAGCTCAATTTTTACCTTTTCAAGCAGCTCCATTCAGTTTTCGTTAGTGTTCTTACCACTTTATATCCCACCAGCAGCTAGAAGGTACACAGTTCTCTAAGACCCCTTCAGCATTTATAGTTTGTAGACATTTTGCTGATGGTCATGAGTGGTGTGAGCTGAAACCTTTTTGAATTTGAGTTTGCATGTGGCTAATAATTCCTTATTCTGAGCTTTAGGCATGTCCTTTTTTTTCTTTTCCTTTTTTTTAAAGAGTGAGTACAACTTCCCTCGTCTTATTGACTTCTTGAAAAATTTCTCAGGTGTTGAATTTTCTTGCCTATTCTCTGAACCAGGGCATTTTTGAGGGCGTGTGTCATTTACAGCCCTGCAGTCCTTGTGACTATATAAGCAACCATTGGCACTGGGTTTAAAGCTGCTGTTGTGGGAAACAGCCACAAGGCGGCAGCATTATTACGTTCTCAACTCTTGTTACTAGGGCAACAGACTCTTCCTGGAGGTAGTGTTCCAAGGTTGTAAATTAGAGTGGAATGTGCTGGGACAAGCCCCAAGAAGTTTATGTCTCCTTACTTATGTTTGTTTTTTAAACTTAATTTCTGTTTCTTATCAGAGTAAATTTGATTAGATTGTTTTGATTGTCTGGCTGTACAGAATCTGCTCAATGATTCATACATATGTCTCTTCATCTTTGGATCCTGTTACCAAGTATGTGTTTACAAAATGTATATTTTAAAGGTATTGGTGATTATATAATTCATATAGTTTATATGTTATATGTTTATATACATTTAACATACATTAGTATATGTATGTTAACCCCATAGTCCTAATTTACCCATCGTCCCACCTTTCATTTTGGCTAACCATTAGTTTATTTGATAAGTCTGTGAGGGTCTTTTTCTGTGGAAATATGTTCATTGGTAGCAATCTTAGGATAACATATATAAATGATATCATAGGATATTTGTCATACCCTTTTCACTTTCTTAATGTTATTTGATTATTTCTAGCTCAACTGTAGTCTTGAAAACGGCATTGTTCATTTTTTTCACGACGCTACTATTCCATTCTGTCCATATACCACTTCGTCTTTGTCCATTCATCTGTTTATGGACTTTTTTTTTCCTTCCATATCTTGGCTATTTCAATATTGCTGCAATGCATGTTTGCCTGCATCTGTCTTTCTGATTCTGGTGGTCTTAGGTTATAGGCCCAAAAGGTGCCCTGCCACATCATATGGTAGCTCAATTTTTACCTTTTCAATCAGCTTCATTCACTTTGCGTTAGTGCTGTTGCCACTTTACATCCCACCAGCAGCTAGAAGGTACACAGTTCTCCAAAACCCCTTCAGCATTTATCGTTTGTAGACGTTTTGCTGATGGTCATGACTGGTGTGAGCTAAAACCTTTTTGAATTTGAATTTGCATGTGGCTAATAATTCCTTATACTGAGCTTTAGGCATGTCCTTTTTTTTCTTTTCCTTTCTTTTAAAGAGTGAGTACAACTTCCCTCCTCTTATTGACTTTTTGAAAAATGTCTCATATGTTGAATTTTCTTACCTATTCCCTACGCCAGGGCATGTTTTGAGGGCGTGTGTCATTTACAGCCCTGCAGTCTTTGTGACTATATAAGCAACCATTGACACTGGGTTTAAAGCTGCTGTTGTGGGAAACAGCCACTAGGCGGCAGCATTATTACGTTCTCAACTCTTGTTACTAGTTCAAAAGTTTCTTCCTGGAAGTAGTGTTCCAAGGTTGTAAATTAGAGTGGAATGTGCTGGGACAAGCCCTCAGAAGTTTATGTCACCTTACTTATGTTTGTTTTTTAAATTTAATTTCTATTTCTTATCGGAGTAAATTTGATTAGAGTGTTGTGGTTTTCTGGCTGTACAGAATCTGCTCAATGATTCATACATATGTCTGTTCATTTTCGGATTCTGTTACTATGTATGTTATTACAGAATGTTGAATAGACCTCCCTTGGTATTTGGTAGGTGTTTTGTCTTTATATATTTTATATGTATTGGTGGGTATATAATTCATATAGTTTATATGTTATTTGTTTATATACATTTAACATACATTAGTATATCTATGTTAGCCCCATAGTCCTAATTTATCGATCTTCCCACCTTTCATTTTGGCTAACCATTTGTTTGTTTTTTAAGTCTGTGAGTGTCTTTTTCTGTGGAAATATGTTCATTGGTAGCAACCTTAGGCTAATATGTATACATGATATCATAGGATATTTGTCATTCCCTCGTGACTTACTTAAGCTAATATGATTATTTCTAGGCTCATGTGTAGTCCTGAAATCGGCATTGTTCATTTTTTTCCCGAGGCTACTCCTCCATTCGGTATGTGTACCACTTCTTCTGTGTCCATTTATCTGTTGATAGACATTTTCTTTGCTTCCATATCTTGGCTATTGTAAATACTGCTACAGTACATGATTTTCCATCCCGTGTCTTTTTGATTCTCCCTTTCACAGGTGAAAGGCCCAATAGTGGGCCTTCCTGATCATATGGTGACTCAATTTTTACCTTTAAACGCGCTGTCATTCTGTTCCTATTATTGGCCATTATCAGTTTACATCCCACTTAGACCGAGAGGGTACGCTATTCTCCACAACATCTTCAGCATCTATTGTTTGTTGACTTTTTGCTGATGGTCATTCTGACTGGTTTGAGGTGATAACTTTGTGTAGATTGGATTTGCATGCGTCTAATAATTCCTGATGTTTTGCGTTTATCAATGTGCTTTTCATTTTTTTTTAAGATAGAGCTAATGTTACAACTTCAAATTGCCTTCTTGAAAAATTTGATGCGTTTGGAATTTTTGGCCTTTCCCTACCCCAGGACATTTTTAGAGGGCATGAGTCATTTACAGCCCTGCAGTCCTTGTGAATATTACTGACCATTAGCAGTAGATTTAAAGCTGCTGTTTGAGGAAACGGCCTTAGTGTGGCAGCATTTCTACATTGCCAACTCTGCTTGCTAGGGAAACAGAACCTTTGTGCAAGTTGTGCTTTTAGGTTGCAGATTAGAGTGGAATGTGCCAGGACAAACCCCCATAAGTTTTAGCCTCCGTAATTCTTGTTTGTGTCTTTAAGTTGTAGTTTTTATCAGAGCAAATTTCATTGAAAAATGTCTCTTTTTCTAGGGTACAGAATCTTGTTTATTTACATATATACATATATCTATTGATCTTTGGGTCCTTTTCCATGTAGGTTGTTATAGAGTGTTAAGTAGACCACTTTTGGTATTCCATAGGTCTTTGGGGATTATATATTTTATATGTATTAATATATGTGTGTTAACCCCAATATCCTAATTTATCCATTCCTCACACCTTTTCTTTGGCTTAACCATAAGTTTGTCTTCTCAATCTGAGATTGCCTTTCTCTAGGAAATATGTTCATGTTTATGAATTTTCAGATAACATAAGGGACATCATAGGGCATTTGTCTTTCACATTCTGACTTACTTCACGTTGTGGGATTATCTCTAGGCTCATCTGTGGTGCTGCATATGCCATTCTTTAATTTTTTTTGTGACTGATATTCCAATCTGTCCATATAACACTTCTTCTTTGTCCATTCATCTGATTATGGACCTTTTTTTTGCTTCCATGTCTTGGCAATTTCAATATTGCTGCAGTGCCATTTGCCTGCCTCTGTCTTTCCGATTCTTGTGGTCTTAGGTTATAAGCCCAAAAGGTGCCGTTCCGCATCATATGGTAGTCAATTTGTACCTATAAAAGCAGCTCCATTCAGTTTTCATTAGTGCTGTTACCACTTTACATTCCACCAGCAGCTAGAAGGTACAGAGCTCTCTAAAAGCCCTTCAGCATTTATAGTTTGTACACTTTTTGCTGATGGTTATTTGACTGGTGTGAACTGAAACCTTTTTGGAAGTTGGATTTGCATGTGGTTAATAATTCCTTATACTGAGCTTTAGGCATGTCCTTTTTTTTCTTTTCCTTTTTTATTTAAATAGTGACTATAACTTCCCTCTTCATATTGACTTCTTGAAACGTTTGTCATTTGTTGAATTTTCTTGCCTATTCCCTTCCCCAGGGCATTTTTTGAGGGAAGGTGTCATTTACAGCCCTGCAGTCCTTGTGACTATTAAGCAACCATTAGCACTTGGTTTAAAGCTGCTGTTGTGGGAAACAGCTACAAGGCGGCAACATTATTACATGCTCAACTCTTGTTACTGGGGCAACAGAGTCTTCTTGGAGGTAGTGTTCCAAGGTTGTAAATTACACTGGAATGTGCTGGGATGAGCCCCCAGAAGTTTATGTCTCCTTACTTCTGTTTGTTTTTTAAATTTAATTTATATTTCTTATTGGAGTAAATTTGATTAGAGTGTTTTGATTGTCTGGCTGTACAGAATCTGCTCAATGATTCATAGGCATGTCTGTTCGTCTTCGGATCCTGTTACCATGTATGTTATTACAGAATGTTGAGTAGACCTCCCTTGGTATTTGGTAGGTGTTTTGTCATTATAAATTTTATATGTATTGGTGACTATATAATTCATATAGTTTATATACATTCAACATACATTAGTATATGTATGTTAGCCCCATAGTCCTAATTTATCCATCCTCCCACCTTTCATTTTGGCTAACCATTAGTTTGTTTTATAAGTCTGTGAGTGTCTTTCTCTGTGGAAATATATTCATTGGTAGCAATCGTAGAATAACATGTATACCTGATATCATAGGATATTTGTCATTCCCTCTTGACTTACTTAACCTAATATGATTATTTTTAGGCTCATCTGTAGTCCTGAAAATGGCATTGTTCTTTTTTTTCCCTAGGCTACTATTCCATTCTGTCCATATACTACTTTTTCTTTGTACTTTCAACTGTTTATGGACCTTTTTTTTGCTTCCATGTCTTGGCTATTTCAATATTGCTGCAGTGCACATTTGCCTGTCTCTGTCTTTCCGATTCTGGTGGTCTTAGGTTATAGGCCCAAAAGGTTCCCTGCCGCATCATATTGTAGATCAATTTTTACCTTTTAAAGCAGCTCCATTCTGTTTTCTTTAGTGCTGTTACCACTTTACATTCCACCAGCAGCTAGAAGGTACAGAGTTCTCTAAAAGCCCTTCAGCATTTATAGTGTGTAGACTTTTTGCTGATGGTCATTTGACTGGTTTGAGCTGAAACCTTTTTCACGTTAGATTTGCATGTGGCTAATAATTCCTTATACTGAGCTTTAGGCATGTCCTTTTTTTTCTAAAAACTGACTACAACTTCCCTCTTCATATTGACTTCTTGAAAAATTTGTCATGTGTAGAATTTTCTTGCTTATTCCCTACCCCAGGGCATTTTTTGAGGACAGGTGTCATTTATAGCCCTGCAGTCCTTGTGACTAGTAAGCAACCATTAGCACTTGTTTTAAAGCTGCTGTTATGGGAAACAGCCACAAGGCGGCAGCATTATTACATTCTTAACTCTTGTTACTAGGGCAACAGAGTCTTCCTGGAGGTAGTGTTACAAAGTTGTAAATTAGAGTGGAATGTGCTGAGACAAGCCCCCAGAAGTTTATGTCTTCTTACTTATGTTTGTTTTTTTAATTTAATTTCTATTTCTTATCGGCGTAAATTTGATTAGAGTGTTGTGGTTTTCTGGCTGTACAGAATATGCTCAATGATTCATACATATGTCTGTTCATCTTCGGATTCTGTTACCTTGTATGTTATTACAGAATGTTGAGTAGACCTCCCTTGGTATTTGGTAGGTGTTTTGTCATTATATATTTTATATGTATTGGTGACTATATAATTCATATAGTTTATATGTTATATGTTTATATACATTTAACATACTTTAGTATATGTATGTTAGCCCCATAGTCCTAATTTATCCATCCTCCCACCTTTCATTTTGGCTAACCATTAGTTTGTTTCGTAAATCTGTGATTGTCTTTTTCTGTGGAAATATGTTCATTGGTAGCAATCTTAGGATAACATGTATACATGATATCATAGGATATTTGTCATTCCCTCTTGACTTACTTAAGCTAATATGATTATTTCTAGGCTCATGTGTAGTCCTGAAAACGGCATTGTTCATTTTTTTCCCGAGGCTACTCTTCCATTCGGTATGTGTACCACTTCTTCTTTGTCCATTTATCTGTTGATGGACATTTTGTTTGCTTCCATGTTTTGGCTATTGTAAGTACTGCTGCAATATACGGTTTTCCATCCCGTGCCTTTTTGATTCTGGCTTTCACAGGTGACAGGCCCAATAGTGGGCCTTCCAGATCATATGGTGACTCAATTTTTACCTTTAAACGCACTGCCGTCCTGTTCCTATTATTTGGCCATTATCAGTTTACATCCCACTTAGACCGAGAGTTTACGCTTTTCTCCACAACTGCTTCAGCACCTATTGTTTGTTGACATTTTTTTCACACACACACAGTGTAATTTATTTTTACAAGAGATAAATAGACTGACACTAAGCATTGTACATGGATGACCACAACAAAAGCAACAATGATTGCAGTTACCAAACCTGAAAGACACTCATACTATGTCATAATATTAACATTCAGTCCAGTAATCCTCCACTGTAACAGCTCCTTTACTTTGCAGTGAAAATTGATTTGTATATTCTTTGCCTCTGAGTCCTTGTGGGATTTTTTTTTTAATTCAGACAGAAAGTCACAAAAATTATACTCATCCTCATAAGTTCACTCAGTCCCATGTAATTAAATTTTTTTTTCATCTTGATCTTTTGTTAGCACTTTTTTGAGTTCATCAGTTTTTCATTAGAGTTCTGAAAATGCTTATTCATTCAGTTCAGCAGTGCAGTCAGTTACCAGAAACTTGTACTTGTCAGAGTCTTTTCCATGAATTTCTTGAAGATGAAACCCTTTAATAGGAACATATTTGCAAAATAATCAGAGTACACCCAGAACTGTCTGTAAATGAGAAAAGACTTAAAAATGACCACAGTTAAAGATTTGATGAAAGTTCATAATAATGCAGTTGACAAGAAAATTAGTTATTTCTGAGATATACATTTTAAAGTAATAACTAGGATTATTACTTATAACATTATACCAGAACATATAAGATTTTTAGAAATTTCATGTAATGTCTGAAACATTTATATTAACATATTTCCATACATATTTCCATACAAATACAAATATAAGATTTTTAGAAATTTCATGTAATGTCTGAAACATTTATATTAACATATTTCCATACAAATAACCCAATGAAAGTTTAGTATTAGTTGTTTTGTTTGTTTGTTTTTTTATGCTGCAGGTTCTTATTAGGCATCAATTTTATACACATCAGTGTATACATGTCAATCCCAATCGCCCAATTCAGCACACCACCATCCCCACCCCACCGCAGTTTTCCCCCTTGGTGTCCATATGTCCATTCTCTACATCTGTGTCTCAACTTCTGCCCTGCAAACCGGCTCATCTGTACCATTTTTCTAGGTTCCACATACATGCATTAATATACGATATTTGTTTTTCTCTTTCTGACTTACTTCACTCTGTGTGACAGTCTCTAGATCCATCCACTTCTCAACAAATGACTCAATTTCGTTCCTTTTTATGGCTGAGTAATATTCCATTGTATATATGTACCACAACTTCTTTATCCATTCGTCTGTTGATGGGCATTTAGGTTGCTTCCATGACCTGGCTATTGTAAATAGTGCTGCAATGAACATTCGGGTGCATGTGTCTTTTTGAATTATGGTTTTCTCTGGGTATATGCAGTCCCAGTAGTGGGATTGCTGGGTCATATGGTCATTCTATTTTTAGTTTTTTTAAGGAACCTCCATATTGTTCTCCATAGTGGCTGTATCAATTTACATTCCCACCAACAGTGCAAGAGGGTTCCCTTTTCTCCACACCCTCTCCAGCATTTGTTGTTTGTAGATTTTCTGATGATGCCCATTCTAACAGGAGTGAGGTGATACCTCATCGTAGTTTTGATTTGCATTTCTCTAATAATTAGCGATGTTGAGCATCTTTTCATGTGCTTCGTGGCCATCTGTATGTCTTCTTTGGAGAAATGTCTATTTAGGTCTTCTGCCCATTTTTGGATTGGGGTGTTTGTTTCTTTAATATTGAGCTGAATGAGCTGTTTATATATTTTGGAGATTAATCCTTTGTCGGTTGATTCGTTTGCAAATATTTTCTCCCATTCCGAGGGTTGTCTTTTCGTCTTGTTTATGGTTTCCTTTGCTGTGCAAAAGCTTTGAGGTTTCATTAGGTCCCATTTGTTTATTTTTGTTTTTATTTCCATTACTCTAGGAGGTGGATCAAAAAAGATCTTGCTGTGATTTATGTCAAAGAGTGTTCTTCCTATGTTTTCCTCTAAGAGTTTTATAGTGTCCAGTCTTATATTTAGGTCTCTAATCCATTTTGAGTTTATTTTTGTGTATGGTGTTAGGGAGTATTCTAATTTCATTCTTTTGCATGTAGCTGTCCAGTTTTCCCAGCACCACTTATTGAAGAGACTGTCTTTTCTCCATTGTATATCTTTGCCTCCTTTGTCATAGATTAGTTGACCATAGGTGCGTGGGTTAATCTGTGGGCTTTCTATCTTGTTCCATTGATCTATGTTTCTGTTTTTGTGCCAGTACCATATTGTCTTGATTACTGTAGCTTTGTAGTATAGTCTGAAGTCAGGGAGTCTGACTCCTCCAGCTCCATTTTTTTCCCTCAAGACTGCTTTGGCTATTCGGGGTCTTTTGTGACTCCATACAAATTTTAAGATGATTTGTGCTAGCTCCGTAAAAAATGCCATTGGTAATTTGATAGGGATTGCATTGAATCTGTATATTGCTTTGGGTAGTATACTCATTATCACAATGTTGATTCTTCCAATCCAAGAACATGGTATATCTCTCCATCTGTTGGTATCATCTTTAATTTCTTTCATCAGTGTCTTATAGTTTTCTGCATACAGGTCTTTTGTCTCCCTAGGTAGGTTTATTCCTAGGTATTTTATTCTTTTTGTTGCAATGGTAAATGGGAGTGTTTCCATAATTTCTCTTTCAGATTTTTCATCATTAGTGTATAGGAATGCAAGAGATTTCTGTGCATTCATTTTGTATCCTGCAACTTTACCATATTCATTCATTAGCTCTAGCAGTTTTCTGGTGGCAGTTTTAGGATTCTCTATGTATAGTATCATGTCATCCGCAAACAGTGACAGTTTTACCTCCTCTTTTCCAATTTGTATTCCTTTTATTTCTTTTTCTTCTCTGATTGCCGTGGATAGGACTTCCAGAACTATGTTGAATAATAGTGGTGAGAGTGGACATCCTTGTCTCGTTCCTGATCTTAGAGGAAATGCTTTCAGTTTTTCACCATTGAGAATGATGTTTGCTGTGGGTTTGTCATATATGGCCTTTATTATGTTGAGGTAGGTTCCCTCTATGCCCACTTTCTGGAGAGTTTTTATCATAAATGGGTGTTGAATTTTGTCAAAAGCTTTTTCTGCATCTATTGAGATGATCATATGGTTTTATTCTTCAATTTGTTAATATGGTGTATCGCATTGATTGATTTGCGTATATTGACGAATCCTTGCATCCCTGGGATAAATCCCACTTGATCGTGGTGTATGATCCTTTTAATGTGTTGTTGGATTCTGTTTGCTAGTGTTTTGTTGAGGATTTTTGCATCTATATTCATCAGTGATATTGGTCTGTAATTTTCTTTTTTTGTAGTGTCTTTGTCTGGTTTTGGTATCAGGGTGATGGTGGCCTCATAGAATGAGTTTGGGAGTGTTCCTTCCTCTGCAATTTTTGGAAGAGTTTGAGAAGGATAGGTGTTAGCTCTTCTCTAAATGTTTGAGAGAATTCACCTGTGAAGCCATCTGGTCCTGGACTTTGGTTTGTTGGAAGATTTTTAATCACAGTTTCAATTTCATTACTTGTGATTGGTCTGTTCATATTTTCTGTTTCTTCCTGGTTCAGTCTTGGAAGGTTATACCTTTCTAAAAATGTGTCCATTTCTTCCAGGTTGTCCATTTTATTGGCATAAAGTTGCTCGTAGTAGTCTCTTAGGATGCTTTGTATTTCTGCGGTGTCTGTTGTAACTTCTCCTTTTTCATTTCTGATTTTATTGATGTGAGTCCTCTCCCTCTTTTTCTTGATGCGTCTGGGCTAATGCCTTATCAATTTTGTTTATCTTCTCAAAGAACCAACTTTTAGTTTTATTGATCTTTGCTATTGTTTTCTTTGTTTCTAGTTCATTTATTTCTGCTCTGATCTTTATGATTTCTTTCCTTCTGCTAACTCTGGGTTTTGTTTGTTCTTTAGGTGTAAGGTTAGATTGTTTACTTGAGATTTTTCTTGTTTCTTGAGATAGGCTTGTATAGCTATCAACTTCCCTCTTAGAACTGCTTTTTCTGCATCCCATAGGTTTTGGATCGTCGTGTTTTCATTGTCATTTGTCTCTAGGTATTTTTTTGATTTCCTCTCTGATTTCTTCAGTGATCTTTTGGTTATTTAGTAACGTATTGTTTAGCCTCCATGTGTTTGTCTGTTTTACGTTTTTTTCCCTGTAATTCATTTCTAATCTCATAGCGTTGTGGTTCGAAAAGATGCTTGATATGATTTCAATTTTCTTAAATTTACTGAGGCTTGATTTGTGACCCAAGATGTGATCTCTCCTGGAGAATGTTCCGTGCGCACTTGAGAAGAACGTGTAATCTGCTGGTTTTGGATGGAATGTCCTATATATATCAATTAAATCTAACTGGTCTATTGTGTCATTTAAAGGTTCTGTTTCCTTATTCATTTTCATTTTGGATGATCTGTCCATTGGTGTAAGTGAGGTGTTAAAGTCCCCCACTATGATTGTGTTACTGTCGATCTCCTCTTTTATAGCTGTTAGCAGTTGCCTTATGTATTGAGGTGCTCCTATGTTGGGTGCATATATATTTATAATTGTTATATCTTCTTCTTGGATTGATCCCTTGATCATTATGTAGTGTCCTTCCTTGTCTCTTGTAACATTCTTTATTTTAAAGTCTATTTTATCTGATATGAGTATAGCTACTCCAGCTTTCTTTTGATTTCCATTTGCATGGAATATCCTTTTCCATCCCCTCACTTTCAGTCTGTATGTGTCCCTAGGTCTAAAGTGGGTCTCTTGTAGATAGCATATATATGGGTCTTGTTTTTGCATCCATTCAGCCAGTCTATGTCTTTTGGTTGGGGCATTTAATCCATTCACGTTTAAGGTAATTATCGATATGTATGTTCCTATGACCATTTTCTTAATTGTTTTGGGTTTGTTTTTGTAGGTCCTTTTCTTCTCTTGTGTTTCCCACTTAGAGAAGTTCCTTTAGCATTTGTTGTAGAGCTGGTTTGGTGGTGCTGAATTCTCGTAGCTTTTGCTTGTCTGTAAAGCTTTTGATTTCTCCATCAAATCTAGATGAGATCCTTGCCGGGTAGAGTAATCTTGGTTGTAGGTTCTTCCCTTTCATCACTTTAAGTATATCATGCCACTCCCTTCTGGCTTGTAGAGTTTCTGCTGAGAAATCAGCTGTTAACCTTATGGGAGTTCCCTTGTATGTTATTTGTCGTTTTTCCCTTGCTGCTTTCAATAATTTTTCTTTGTCTTTAATTTTTGCCACTTTGATTACTATGTGTCTCGGCGTGTTTCTCCTTGGGTTTATCCTGTATGGGACTCTCTGCGCTTCCTGGACTTGGGTGGCTATTTCCTTTCCCATGTTAGGGAAGTTTTCGACTATAATCTCTTCAGATATTTTCTCTGGTCCTTTCTCTCTCTCTTCTCCTTCTGGGACCCCTATAATGCGAATGTTGTTGCATTTAATGTTGTCCCAGAGGTCTCTCAGGCTGTCTTCATTTCTTTTCATTCTTTTTTCTTTATTCTGTTCTGCAGCAGTGAATTCCACCATTCTGTCTTCCAGGTCACTTATCCGTTCTTCTGCCTCAGTTATTCTGCTATTGATTCCTTCTAGCGTAGTTTTCATTTCAGTTATTGTATTGGTCATCTCTGTTTGTTTGTTCTTTAATTCTTCTAGGTCTTTGTTAATCATTTCTTGCATCTTCTCAATCTTTGCCTCCATTGTTATTCCGAAGTCCTGGATCATCTTCACTATCATTATTCTGAATTCTTTTTCTGGAAGGTTGCCTATCTCCACTTCATTTAGTTGTTTTTCTGGGGTTTTTTCTTGTTCCTTCATCTGGTACATAGCCCTCTGCCTTTTCATCTTGTCTATCTTTCTGTAACTGTGGTTTTTGGTCCACAGGCTGCAGGATTGTCGTTTTTCTTGTTTCTGCTGTCTGCCCTCTGGTGGTTGAGGCTATCTAAGAGGCTTGATGGGAGGCTCTGGTGGTGGGTAGAGCTGACTGTTGCTGTGGCGGTCAGAGCTCAGTAAAACTTTAATCCACTTGACTGTTGATGGGTGGGGCTGGGTTTCCTCCCTGTTGGTTGTTTTGCCTGAGGCAACCCAACACTGGAGCCTACCTGGGCTCTTTGGTGGGGTTAATGGCAGACTCTGGGAGGGCTCACGCCAAGGAGCACTTCCCAGAACCTCCGCTGCCAGTGTCCTTGTCCCCACGGTGAAACAGAGCCACGCCCCGCCTCTGCAGGAGACCCCCAAACACCAGCAGGTAGGTCTGGTTCAGTCTCCCCCAGGGTCACTGCTCCTTCCCCTGGGTCCCGATGCACACACTACTTTGTGTGTGCCCTCCAAGAGTGGGGTCTCTGTTTCCCCCAGTCCTGTAGAAGTCCTGCAATCAATTCCCACTAGGCTTCAAAGTCTGATTCTCTAGGAATTCCTCCTCCCGTTGCAGGACCCCCAGGTTGGGAAGCCTGACGTGGGGCTCAGAACCTTCACTCCAGTGGGTGGACTTCTGTGGTATAAGTGTTCGCCAGTCTGTGAGTAACCCACCCAGCAGTTATGGGATTTGATTTTACTCTGATTGCGCCCTCCTACCGTCTCACTGTGGCTTCTCCTCTGTCCTTGGACGTGCGGTATCCTCCTTGGTGTAGTCCAGGGTCTTCCTGTCAGTGATTGTCCAGCAGCCAGTTGTGATTCTGGTGCTCTCGCTAGAGGGAGTGAGAGCACGTCCTTCTACTCCGCCATCTTGGTTAATGCTCTGTTTGTTGACATTTTGCTGATGGTCATTCTGACTGGTGTGAGGTGATACCTTCGTGTAGATTGGATTTGCATGCGTCTCATAATTCCTGGTGTTTTGCGTTTATCAATGTTCTTTTCATTTTTTTTAAGATGGAGCTAAAGTTACAACTTCAAATTGCCTTCTTGAAAAATTTGCCACGTTTCGATTTTTTTGGCCATTCCCTACCCCAGGACATTTTTTGAGGGCATGAGTCATTTACAGCCCTGCAGTCCTTGTGAATATTAGTGACCATTAGCAGTAGATTTAAAGCTGCTGTTTGAGGAAACAGCCTTAGGGTGGCAGCATTTCCATGTTGCCAACTCTGCTTGCTAGGCAAACAGAACCTTGCTGCAAGTTGTGCTTTTAGGTTGCAGATTAGAGTGGAATGTGCCAGGACAAACTCTCATAAGTTTTAGCCTCCGTAATTCTTGTTTGTGTCTTTAAGTTGTAGTTTTTATCAGAGCAAATTTGATTGAAAAATGTCTTTTTTTCTAGGTGTACAGAATCTTGTGCATTTACACATATATATATATATCTGTTGATCTTTGGGTCCTTTCCCATGTAGGTTGTTACAGAGTGTTGAGTAGACCACTTTTGGTATTCCATAGGTCTTTGGGGATTATATATTTTATATGTATTAATACATGTGTGTTAACCCCAATATCCTAATTTATCCATTCCTCACACCTTTTCTTTGGCTTAACCATAAGTTTGTCTTCTCAATCTGAGATTGCCTTTCTCTAGGAAATATGTTCATGTTTATGAATTTTCAGATAACGTAAGGGACATCATAGGGCATTTGTCTTTCGCATTCTGACTTACTTCACGTTGTGTGATTATCTCTAGGCTCATCTGTGGTGCTGCATATGCCATTGTTTTATTTTTTTTGTGACTGATACTCCGATCTGTCCATATACCACTTCTTCTTTGTCCATTCATCTGATTATGGACCTTTTTTTTGCTTCCATGTCTTGGCAATTTCAATATTGCTGCAGTGCCATTTGCCTGCCTCTGTCTTTCCGATTCTTGTGGTCTTAGGTTATAGGCCCAAAAGGTGCCCTGCAGCATCATATGGTAGCTTAATTTTTATGTTTTAAAGCAGCTCCGTTCAGTTTTCGTTAGTGCTGTTACCATTTTACATTCCACCAGCAGCTAGAAGGTACAGAGTTCTCTAAAAGCCCTTCAGCATTTATAGTTTGTAGACTTTTTGCTGATGGTCATTTGACTGGTGTAAGCTGAAACCTTTTTGGAAGTTGAATTTGCATGTGGCTAATAATTCCTTATACTGAGCTTTAGGCATGTCCTTTTTTTTCTTTTCCTTTTTTTTAAAGAGTGAGTACAACTTCCCTCCTCTTATTGACTTTTTGAAAAATTTCTCATATGTTGAATTTTCTTACCTATTCCCTACGCCAGGGCATGTTTTGAGGGCGTGTGTCATTTACAGCCCTGCAGTCTTTGTGACTATATAAGCAACCATTGGCACTGGGTTTAAAGCTGCTGTTGTGGGAAACAGCCACTAGGCGGCAGCATTATTACGTTCTCAACTCTTGTTACTAGTTCAAAAGTTTCTTCCTGGAAGTAGTGTTCCAAGGTTGTAAATTAGAGTGGAATGTGCTGGGACAAGCCCTCAGAAGTTTATGTCACCTTACTTATGTTTGTTTTTTAAATTTAATTTCTATTTCTTATCGGAGTAAATTTGATTAGAGTGTTGTGGTTTTCTGGCTGTACAGAATCTGCTCAATGATTCATACATATGTCTGTTCATTTTCGGATTCTGTTACTATGTATGTTATTACAGAATGTTGAATAGACCTCCCTTGGTATTTGGTAGGTGTTTTGTCTTTATATATTTTATATGTATTGGTGGGTATATAATTCATATAGTTTATATGTTATTTGTTTATATACATTTAACATACATTAGTATATCTATGTTAGCCCCATAGTCCTAATTTATCGATCTTCCCACCTTTCATTTTGGCTAACCATTTGTTTGTTTTTTAAGTCTGTGAGTGTCTTTTTCTGTGGAAATATGTTCATTGGTAGCAACCTTAGGCTAATATGTATACATGATATCATAGGATATTTGTCATTCCCTCGTGACTTACTTAAGCTAATATGATTATTTCTAGGCTCATGTGTAGTCCTGAAATCGGCATTGTTCATTTTTTTCCCGAGGCTACTCCTCCATTCGGTATGTGTACCACTTCTTCTGTGTCCATTTATCTGTTGATAGACATTTTCTTTGCTTCCATATCTTGGCTATTGTAAATACTGCTACAGTACATGATTTTCCATCCCGTGTCTTTTTGATTCTCACTTTCACAGGTGAAAGGCCCAATAGTGGGCCTTCCTGATCATATGGTGACTCAATTTTTACCTTTAAACGCGCTGTCATTCTGTTCCTATTATTGGCCATTATCAGTTTACATCCCACTTAGACCGAGAGGGTACGCTATTCTCCACAACATCTTCAGCATCTATTGTTTGTTGACTTTTTGCTGATGGTCATTCTGACTGGTTTGAGGTGATAACTTTGTGTAGATTGGATTTGCATGCGTCTAATAATTCCTGATGTTTTGCGTTTATCAATGTGCTTTTCATTTTTTTTTAAGATAGAGCTAATGTTACAACTTCAAATTGCCTTCTTGAAAAATTTGATGCGTTTGGAATTTTTGGCCTTTCCCTACCCCAGGACATTTTTAGAGGGCATGAGTCATTTACAGCCCTGCAGTCCTTGTGAATATTACTGACCATTAGCAGTAGATTTAAAGCTGCTGTTTGAGGAAACGGCCTTAGTGTGGCAGCATTTCTACATTGCCAACTCTGCTTGCTAGGGAAACAGAACCTTTGTGCAAGTTGTGCTTTTAGGTTGCAGATTAGAGTGGAATGTGCCAGGACAAACCCCCATAAGTTTTAGCCTCCGTAATTCTTGTTTGTGTCTTTAAGTTGTAGTTTTTATCAGAGCAAATTTCATTGAAAAATGTCTCTTTTTCTAGGGTACAGAATCTTGTTTATTTACATATATACATATATCTATTGATCTTTGGGTCCTTTTCCATGTAGGTTGTTATAGAGTGTTAAGTAGACCACTTTTGGTATTCCATAGGTCTTTGGGGATTATATATTTTATATGTATTAATATATGTGTGTTAACCCCAATATCCTAATTTATCCATTCCTCACACCTTTTCTTTGGCTTAACCATAAGTTTGTCTTCTCAATCTGAGATTGCCTTTCTCTAGGAAATATGTTCATGTTTATGAATTTTCAGATAACATAAGGGACATCATAGGGCATTTGTCTTTCGCATTCTGACTTACTTCACGTTGTGGGATTATCTCTAGGCTCATCTGTGGTGCTGCATATGCCATTCTTTAATTTTTTTTGTGACTGATATTCCAATCTGTCCATATAACACTTCTTCTTTGTCCATTCATCTGATTATGGACCTTTTTTTTGCTTCCATGTCTTGGCAATTTCAATATTGCTGCAGTGCCATTTGCCTGCCTCTGTCTTTCCGATTCTTGTGGTCTCAGGTTATAAGCCCAAAAGGTGCCCTTCCGCATCATATGGTAGTCAATTTGTACCTATAAAAGCAGCTCCATTCAGTTTTCATTAGTGCTGTTACCACTTTACATTCCACCAGCAGCTAGAAGGTACAGAGCTCTCTAAAAGCCCTTCAGCATTTATAGTTTGTAGACTTTTTGCTGATGGTTATTTGACTGGTGTGAACTGAAACCTTTTTGGAAGTTGGATTTGCATGTGGTTAATAATTCCTTATACTGAGCTTCAGGCATGTCCTTTTTTTTCTTTTCCTTTTTTATTTAAATAGTGACTATAACTTCCCTCTTCATATTGACTTCTTGAAACGTTTGTCATTTGTTGAATTTTCTTGCCTATTCCCTTCCCCAGGGCATTTTTTGAGGGAAGGTGTCATTTACAGCCCTGCAGTCCTTGTGACTATTAAGCAACCATTAGCACTTGGTTTAAAGCTGCTGTTGTGGGAAACAGCTACAAGGCAGCAACATTATTACATGCTCAACTCTTGTTACTGGGGCAACAGAGTCTTCTTGGAGGTAGTGTTCCAAGGTTGTAAATTACACTGGAATGTGCTGGGACGAGCCCCCAGAAGTTTATGTCTCCTTACTTCTGTTTGTTTTTTAAATTTAATTTATATTTCTTATTGGAGTAAATTTGATTAGAGTGTTTTGATTGTCTGGCTGTACAGAATCTGCTCAATGATTCATAGGCATGTCTGTTCATCTTCGGATCCTGTTACCATGTATGTTATTACAGAATGTTGAGTAGACCTCCCTTGGTATTTGGTAGGTGTTTTGTCATTATAAATTTTATATGTATTGGTGACTCTATAATTCATATAGTTTATATACATTCAACATACATTAGTATATGTATGTTAGCCCCATAGTCCTAATTTATCCATCCTCCCACCTTTCATTTTGGCTAACCATTAGTTTGTTTTATAAGTCTGTGAGTGTCTTTCTCTGTGGAAATATATTCATTGGTAGCAATAGTAGAATAACATGTATACCTGATATCATAGGATATTTGTCATTCCCTCTTGACTTACTTAACCTAATATGATTATTTTTAGGCTCATCTGTAGTCCTGAAAATGGCATTGTTCTTTTTTTTCCCTAGGCTACTATTCCATTCTGTCCATATACTACTTTTTCTTTGTACTTTCAACTGTTTATGGACCTTTTTTTTGCTTCCATGTCTTGGCTATTTCAATATTGCTGCAGTGCACATTTGCCTGTCTCTGTCTTTCCGATTCTGGTGGTCTTAGGTTATAGGCCCAAAAGGTTCCCTGCCACATCATATTGTAGATCAATTTTTACCTTTTAAAGCAGCTCCATTCTGTTTTCGTTAGTGCTGTTACCACTTTACATTCCACCAGCAGCTAGAAGGTACAGAGTTCTCTAAAAGCCCTTCAGCATTTATAGTGTGTAGACTTTTTGCTGATGGTCATTTGACTGGTTTGAGCTGAAACCTTTTTCACGTTAGATTTGCATGTGGCTAATAATTCCTTATACTGAGCTTTAGGCATGTCCTTTTTTTTCTAAAAACTGACTACAACTTCCCTCTTCATATTGACTTCTTGAAAAATTTGTCATGTGTAGAATTTTCTTGCTTATTCCCTACCCCAGGGCATTTTTTGAGGACAGGTGTCATTTATAGCCCTGCAGTCCTTGTGACTAGTAAGCAACCATTAGCACTTGTTTTAAAGCTGCTGTTATGGGAAACAGCCACAAGGCGGCAGCATTATTACATTCTTAACTCTTGTTACTAGGGCAACAGAGTCTTCCTGGAGGTAGTGTTACAAAGTTGTAAATTAGAGTGGAATGTGCTGAGACAAGCCCCCAGAAGTTTATGTCTCCTTACTTATGTTTGTTTTTTAAATTTAATTTCTATTTCTTATCGGCGTAAATTTGATTAGAGTGTTGTGGTTTTCTGGCTGTACAGAATATGCTCAATGATTCATACATATGTCTGTTCATCTTCGGATTCTGTTACCTTGTATGTTATTACAGAATGTTGAGTAGACCTCCCTTGGTATTTGGTAGGTGTTTTGTCCTTATATATTTTATATGTATTGGTGACTATATAATTCATATAGTTTATATGTTATATGTTTATATACATTTAACATACATTAGTATATGTATGTTAGCCCCATAGTCCTAATTTATCCATCCTCCCACCTTTCATTTTGGCTAACCATTAGTTTGTTTTGTAAATCTGTGATTGTCTTTTTCTGTGGAAATATGTTCATTGGTAGCAATCTTAGGATAACATGTATACATGATATCATAGGATATTTGTCATTCCCTCTTGACTTACTTAAGCTAATATGATTATTTCTAGGCTCATGTGTAGTCCTGAAAACGGCATTGTTCATTTTTTTCCCGAGGCTACTCTTCCATTCGGTATGTGTACCACTTCTTCTTTGTCCATTTATCTGTTGATGGACATTTTGTTTGCTTCCATGTTTTGGCTATTGTAAGTACTGCTGCAATACACGGTTTTCCATCCCGTGCCTTTTTGATTCTGGCTTTCACAGGTGACAGGCCCAATAGTGGGCCTTCCAGATCATATGGTGACTCAATTTTTACCTTTAAACGCACTGCCGTCCTGTTCCTATTATTTGGCCATTAGCAGTTTACATCCCACTTAGACCGAGAGGTTACGCTTTTCTCCACAACTGCTTCAGCACCTATTGTTTGTTGACATTTTTTTTCACACACACACAGTGTAATTTATTTTTACAAGAGATAAATAGACTGACACTAAGCATTGTACATGGATGACCACAACAAAAGCAACAATGATTGCAGTTACCAAACCTGAAAGACACTCATACTATGTCATAATATTAACATTCAGTCCAGTAATCCTCCACTGTAACAGCTCCTTTACTTTGCAGTGAAAATTGATTTGTATATTCTTTGCCTCTGAGTCCTTGTGGGATTTTTTTTTTAATTCAGACAGAAAGTCACAAAAATTATACTCATCCTCATCAGTTCACTCAGTCCCATGTAATTAAATTTTTTTTTCATCTTGATCTTTTGTTAGCACTTTTTTGAGTTCATCAGTTTTTCATTAGAGTTCTGAAAATGCTTATTCATTCAGTTCAGCAGTGCAGTCAGTTACCAGAAACTTGTACTTGTCAGAGTCTTTTCCATGAATTTCTTGAAGATGAAACCCTTTAATAGGAACATATTTGCAAAAGCATCAGAGTACACCCAGAACTGTCTGTCAATGAGAAAAGACGTAAAAATGACCACAGTTAAAGATTTGATGAAAGTTCATAATAATGCAGTTGACAAGAAAATTAGTTATTTCTGAGATATACATTTTAAAGTAATAACTAGGATTATTACTTATAACATTATACCAGAACATATAAGATTTTTAGAAATTTCATGTAATGTCTGAAACATTTATATTAACATATTTCCATACATATTTCCATACAAATACAAATATAAGATTTTTAGAAATTTCATGTAATGTCTGAAACATTTATATTAACATATTTCCATACAAATAACCCAATGAAAGTTTAGTATTAGTTGTTTTGTTTGTTTGTTTTTTTATGCTGCAGGTTCTTATTAGGCATCAATTTTATACACATCAGTGTATACATGTCAATCCCAATCGCCCAATTCAGCACACCACCATCCCCACCCCACCGCAGTTTTCCCCCCTTGGTGTCCATATGTCCATTCTCTACATCTGTGTCTCAACTTCTGCCCTGCAAACCGGCTCATCTGTACCATTTTTCTAGGTTCCACATACATGCATTAATATACGATATTTGTTTTTCTCTTTCTGACTTACTTCACTCTGTGTGACAGTCTCTAGATCCATCCACTTCTCAACAAATGACTCAATTTCGTTCCTTTTTATGGCTGAGTAATATTCCATTGTATATATGTACCACAACTTCTTTATCCATTCGTCTGTTGATGGGCATTTAGGTTGCTTCCATGACCTGGCTATTGTAAATAGTGCTGCAATGAACATTCGGGTGCATGTGTCTTTTTGAATTACGGTTTTCTCTGGGTATATGCAGTCCCAGTAGTGGGATTGCTGGGTCATATAGTAATTCTATTTTTAGTTTTTTAAGGAACCTCCATATTGTTCTCCATAGTGGCTGTATCAATTTACATTCCCACCAACAGTGCAAGAGGGTTCCCTTTTCTCCACACCCTCTCCAGCATTTGTTGTTTGTAGATTTTCTGATGATGCCCATTCTAACAGGAGTGAGGTGATACCTCATCGTAGTTTTGATTTGCATTTCTCTAATACTTAGCGATGTTGAGCATCTTTCCATGTGCTTCGTGGCCGTCTGTATGTCTTCTTTGGAGAAATGTCTATTTAGGTCTTCTGCCCATTTTTGGATTGGGGTGTTTGTTTCTTTAATATTGAGCTGAATGAGCTGTTTATATATTTTGGAGATTAATCCTTTGTCCGTTGATTCGTTTGCAAATATTTTCTCCCATTCCGAGGGTTGTCTTTTCGTCTTGTTTATGGTTTCCTTTGCTGTGCAAAAGCTTTGAGGTTTCATTAGGTCCCATTTGTTTATTTTTGTTTTTATTTCCATTACTCTAGGAGGTGGATCAAAAAAGATCTTGCTGTGATTTATGTCAAAGAGTGTTCTTCCTATGTTTTCCTCTAAGAGTTTTATAGTGTCCAGTCTTATATTTAGGTCTCTAATCCATTTTGAGTTTATTTTTGTGTATGGTGTTAGGGAGTATTCTAATTTCATTCTTTTGCATGTAGCTGTCCAGTTTTCCCAGCACCACTTATTGAAGAGACTGTCTTTTCTCCATTGTATATCTTTGCCTCCTTTGTCATAGATTAGTTGACCATAGGTGCGTGGGTTAATCTGTGGGCTTTCTATCTTGTTCCATTGATCTATGTTTCTGTTTTTGTGCCAGTACCATATTGTCTTGATTACTGTAGCTTTGTAGTATAGTCTGAAGTCAGGGAGTCTGACTCCTCCAGCTCCATTTTTTTCCCTCAAGACTGCTTTGGCTATTCGGGGTCTTTTGTGACTCCATACAAATTTTAAGATGATTTGTGCTAGCTCCGTAAAAAATGCCATTGGTAATTTGATAGGGATTGCATTGAATCTGTATATTGCTTTGGGTAGTATACTCATTATCACAATGTTGATTCTTCCAATCCAAGAACATGGTATATCTCTCCATCTGTTGGTATCATCTTTAATTTCTTTCATCAGTGTCTTATAGTTTTCTGCATACAGGTCTTTTGTCTCCCTAGGTAGGTTTATTCCTAGGTATTTTATTCTTTTTGTTGCAATGGTAAATGGGAGTGTTTCCATAATTTCTCTTTCAGATTTTTCATCATTAGTGTATAGGAATGCAAGAGATTTCTGTGCATTCATTTTGTATCCTGCAACTTTACCATATTCATTCATTAGCTCTAGCAGTTCTCTGGTGGCAGTTTTAGGATTCTCTATGTATAGTATCATGTCATCCGCAAACAGTGACAGTTTTACCTCCTCTTTTCCAATTTGTATTCCTTTTATTTCTTTTTCTTCTCTGATTGCCGTGGATAGGACTTCCAGAACTATGTTGAATAATAGTGGTGAGAGTGGACATCCTTGTCTCGTTCCTGATCTTAGAGGAAATGCTTTCAGTTTTTCACCATTGAGAATGATGTTTGCTGTGGGTTTGTCATATATGGCCTTTATTATGTTGAGGTAGGTTCCCTCTATGCCCACTTTCTGGAGAGTTTTTATCATAAATGGGTGTTGAATTTTGTCAAAAGCTTTTTCTGCATCTATTGAGATGATCATATGGTTTTATTCTTCAATTTGTTAATATGGTGTATCGCATTGATTGATTTGCATATATTGACGAATCCTTGCATCCCTGGGATAAATCCCACTTGATCGTGGTGTATGATCCTTTTAATGTGTTGTTGGATTCTGTTTGCTAGTGTTTTGTTGAGGATTTTTGCATCTATATTCATCAGTGATATTGGTCTGTAATTTTCTTTTTTTGTAGTGTCTTTGTCTGGTTTTGGTATCAGGGTGATGGTGGCCTCATAGAATGAGTTTGGGAGTGTTCCTTCCTCTGCAATTTTTGGAAGAGTTTGAGAAGGATAGGTGTTAGCTCTTCTCTAAATGTTTGAGAGAATTCACCTGTGAAGCCATCTGGTCCTGGACTTTGGTTTGTTGGAAGATTTTTAATCACAGTTTCAATTTCATTACTTGTGATTGGTCTGTTCATATTTTCTGTTTCTTCCTGGTTCAGTCTTGGAAGGTTATACCTTTCTAAAAATGTGTCCATTTCTTCCAGGTTGTCCATTTTATTGGCATAAAGTTGCTCGTAGTAGTCTCTTAGGATGCTTTGTATTTCTGCGGTGTCTGTTGTAACTTCTCCTTTTTCATTTCTGATTTTATTGATGTGAGTCCTCTCCCTCTTTTTCTTGATGCGTCTGGGCTAATGCCTTATCAATTTTGTTTATCTTCTCAAAGAACCAACTTTTAGTTTTATTGATCTTTGCTATTGTTTTCTTTGTTTCTCGTTCATTTATTTCTGCTCTGATCTTTATGATTTCTTTCCTTCTGCTAACTTTGGGTTTTGTTTGTTCTTTAGGTGTAAGGTTAGATTGTTTACTTGAGATTTTTCTTGTTTCTTGAGATAGGCTTGTATAGCTATCAACTTCCCTCTTAGAACTGCTTTTGCTGCATCCCATAGGTTTTGGGTCGTCGTGTTTTCATTGTCATTTGTCTCTAGGTATTTTTTTGATTTCCTCTCTGATTTCTTCAGTGATCTCTTGGTTATTTAGTAACGTATTGTTTAGCCTCCATGTGTTTGTCTGTTTTACGTTTTTTTCCCTGTAATTCATTTCTAATCTCATAGCGTTGTGGTCCGAAAAGATGCTTGATATGATTTCAATTTTCTTAAATTTACTGAGGCTTGATTTGTGACCCAAGATGTGATCTATCCTGGAGAATGTTCCGTGCGCACTTGAGAAGAACGTGTAATCTGCTGGTTTTGGATGGAATGTCCTATATATATCAATTAAATCTAACTGGTCTATTGTGTCATTTAAAGCTTCTGTTTCCTTATTCATTTTCATTTTGGATGATCTGTCCATTGGTGTAAGTGAGGTGTTAAAGTCCCCCACTATGATTGTGTTACTGTCGATCTCCTCTTTTATAGCTGTTAGCAGTTGCCTTATGTATTGAGGTGCTCCTATGTTGGGTGCATATATATTTATAATTGTTATATCTTCTTCTTGGATTGATCCCTTGATCATTATGTAGTGTCCTTCCTTGTCTCTTGTAACATTCTTTATTTTAAAGTCTATTTTATCTGATATGAGTATAGCTACTCCAGCTTTCTTTTGATTTCCATTTGCATGGAATATCCTTTTCCATCCCCTCACTTTCAGTCTGTATGTGTCCCTAGGTCTAAAGTGGGTCTCTTGTAGATAGCATATATATGGGTCTTGTTTTTGCATCCATTCAGCCAGTCTATGTCTTTTGGTTGGGGCATTTAATCCATTCACGTTTAAGGTAATTATCGATATGTATGTTCCTATGACCATTTTCTTAACTGTTTTGGGTTTGTTTTTGTAGGTCCTTTTCTTCTCTTGTGTTTCCCACTTAGAGAAGTTCCTTTAGCATTTGTTGTAGAGCTGGTTTGGTGGTGCTGAATTCTCGTAGCTTTTGCTTGTCTGTAAAGCTTTTGATTTCTCCATCAAATCTAGATGAGATCCTTGCCGGGTAGAGTAATCTTGGTTGTAGGTTCTTCCCTTTCATCACTTTAAGTATATCATGCCACTCCCTTCTGGCTTGTAGAGTTTCTGCTGAGAAATCAGCTGTTAACCTTATGGGAGTTCCCTTGTATGTTATTTGTCGTTTTTCCCTTGCTGCTTTCAATAATTTTTCTTTGTCTTTAATTTTTGCCACTTTGATTACTATGTGTCTCGGCGTGTTTCTCCTTGGGTTTATCCTGTATGGGACTCTCTGCGCTTCCTGGACTTGGGTGGCTATTTCCTTTCCCATGTTAGGGAAGTTTTCGACTATAATCTCTTCAAATATTTTCTCTGGTCCTTTCTCTCTCTCTTCTCCTTCTGGGACCCCTATAATGCGAATGTTGTTGCATTTAATGTTGTCCCAGAGGTCTCTCAGGCTGTCTTCATTTCTTTTCATTCTTTTTTCTTTATTCTGTTCTGCAGCAGTGAATTCCACCATTCTGTCTTCCAGGTCACTTATCCGTTCTTCTGCCTCAGTTATTCTGCTATTGATTCCTTCTAGCGTAGTTTTCATTTCACTTATTGTATTGGTCATCTCTGTTTGTTTGTTCTTTAATTCTTCTAGGTCTTTGTTAATCATTTCTTGCATCTTCTCAATCTTTGCCTCCATTCTTATTCCGAAGTCCTGGATCATCTTCACTATCATTATTCTGAATTCTTTTTCTGGAAGGTTGCCTATCTCCACTTCATTTAGTTGTTTTTCTGGGGTTTTTTCTTGTTCCTTCATCTGGTACATAGCCCTCTGCCTTTTCATCTTGTCTATCTTTCTGTAACTGTGGTTTTTGGTCCACAGGCTGCAGGATTGTCGTTTTTCTTGTTTCTGCTGTCTGCCCTCTGGTGGTTGAGGCTATCTAAGAGGCTTGATGGGAGGCTCTGGTGGTGGGTAGAGCTGACTGTTGCTGTGGCGGTCAGAGCTCAGTAAAACTTTAATCCACTTGACTGTTGATGGGTGGGGCTGGGTTTCCTCCCTGTTGGTTGTTTTGCCTGAGGCAACCCAACACTGGAGCCTACCTGGGCTCTTTGGTGGGGTTAATGGCAGACTCTGGGAGGGCTCACGCCAAGGAGCACTTCCCAGAACCTCCGCTGCCAGTGTCCTTGTCCCCACGGTGAAACAGAGCCACGCCCCGCCTCTGCAGGAGACCCCCAAACACCAGCAGGTAGGTCTGGTTCAGTCTCCCCCAGGGTCACTGCTCCTTCCCCTGGGTCCCGATGCGCACACTACTTTGTGTGTGCCCTCCAAGAGTGGGGTCTCTGTTTCCCCCAGTCCTGTAGAAGTCCTGCAATCAATTCCCACTAGGCTTCAAAGTCTGATTCTCTAGGAATTCCTCCTCCCGTTGCAGGACCCCCAGGTTGGGAAGCCTGACGTGGGGCTCAGAACCTTCACTCCAGTGGGTGGACTTCTGTGGTATAAGTGTTCGCCAGTCTGTGAGTCACCCACCCAGCAGTTATGGGATTTGATTTTACTCTGATTGCGCCCTCCTACCGTCTCACTGTGGCTTCTCCTCTGTCCTTGGACGTGCGGTATCCTCCTTGGTGTAGTCCAGGGTCTTCCTGTCAGTGATTGTCCAGCAGCCAGTTGTGATTCTGGTGCTCTCGCTAGAGGGAGTGAGAGCACGTCCTTCTACTCCGCCATCTTGGTTAATGCTCTGTTTGTTGACATTTTGCTGATGGTCATTCTGACTGGTGTGAGGTGATACCTTCGTGTAGATTGGATTTGCATGCGTCTCATAATTCCTGGTGTTTTGCGTTTATCAATGTTCTTTTCATTTTTTTTAAGATGGAGCTAAAGTTACAACTTCAAATTGCCTTCTTGAAAAATTTGCCACGTTTCGATTTTTTTGGCCATTCCTTACCCCAGGACATTTTTTGAGGGCATGAGTCATTTACAGCCCTGCAGTCCTTGTGAATATTAGTGACCATTAGCAGTAGATTTAAAGCTGCTGTTTGAGGAAACAGCCTTAGGGTGGCAGCATTTCCATGTTGCCAACTCTGCTTGCTAGGCAAACAGAACCTTGCTGCAAGTTGTGCTTTTAGGTTGCAGATTAGAGTGGAATGTGCCAGGACAAACCCTCATAAGTTTTAGCCTCCGTAATTCTTGTTTGTGTCTTTAAGTTGTAGTTTTTATCAGAGTAAATTTGATTGAAAAATGTCTTTTTTTCTAGGTGTACAGAATCTTGTGCATTTACACATATACATATATATCTGTTGATCTTTGGGTCCTTTCCAATGTAGGTTGTTACAGAGTGTTGAGTAGACCACTTTTGGTATTCCATAGGTCTTTGGGGATTATATATTTTATATGTATTAATATATGTGTGTTAACCCCAATATCCTAATTTATCCATTCCTCACACCTTTTCTTTGGCTTAACCATAAGTTTGTCTTCTCAATCTGAGATTGCTTTTCTCTAGGAAATATGTTCATGTTTATGAATTTTCAGATAACGTAAGGGACATCATAGGGCATTTGTCTTTCGCATTCTGACTTACTTCACGTTGTGTGATTATCTCTAGGCTCATCTGTGGTGCTGCATATGCCATTGTTTTATTTTTTTTGTGACTGATACTCCGATCTGTCCATATACCACTTCTTCTTTGTCCATTCATCTGATTATGGACCTTTTTTTTGCTTCCATGTCTTGGCAATTTCAATATTGCTGCAGTGCCATTTGCCTGCCTCTGTCTTTCCGATTCTTGTGGTCTTAGGTTATAGGCCCAAAAGGTGCCCTGCAGCATCATATGGTAGCTTAATTTTTATGTTTTAAAGCAGCTCCGTTCAGTTTTCGTTAGTGCTGTTACCATTTTACATTCCACCAGCAGCTAGAAGGTACAGAGTTCTCTAAAAGCCCTTCAGCATTTATAGTTTGTAGACTTTTTGCTGATGGTCATTTGACTGGTGTAAGCTGAAACCTTTTTGGAAGTTGAATTTGCATGTGGCTAATAATTCCTTATACTGAGCTTTAGGCATGTCCTTTTTTTTCTTTTCCTTTTTTTTAAAGAGTGAGTACAACTTCCCTCCTCTTATTGACTTTTTGAAAAATTTCTCATATGTTGAATTTTCTTACCTATTCCCTACGCCAGGGCATGTTTTGAGGGCGTGTGTCATTTACAGCCCTGCAGTCTTTGTGACTATATAAGCAACCATTGGCACTGGGTTTAAAGCTGCTGTTGTGGGAAACAGCCACTAGGCGGCAGCATTATTACGTTCTCAACTCTTGTTACTAGTTCAAAAGTTTCTTCCTGGAAGTAGTGTTCCAAGGTTGTAAATTAGAGTGGAATGTGCTGGGACAAGCCCTCAGAAGTTTATGTCACCTTACTTATGTTTGTTTTTTAAATTTAATTTCTATTTCTTATCGGAGTAAATTTGATTAGAGTGTTGTGGTTTTCTGGCTGTACAGAATCTGCTCAATGATTCATACATATGTCTTTTCATTTTCGGATTCTGTTACTATGTATGTTATTACAGAATGTTGAATAGACCTCCCTTGGTATTTGGTAGGTGTTTTGTCTTTATATATTTTATATGTATTGGTGGGTATATAATTCATATAGTTTATATGTTATTTGTTTATATACATTTAACATACATTAGTATATCTATGTTAGCCCCATAGTCCTAATTTATCGATCTTCCCACCTTTCATTTTGGCTAACCATTTGTTTGTTTTTTAAGTCTGTGAGTGTCTTTTTCTGTGGAAATATGTTCATTGGTAGCAACCTTAGGCTAATATGTATACATGATATCATAGGATATTTGTCATTCCCTCGTGACTTACTTAAGCTAATATGATTATTTCTAGGCTCATGTGTAGTCCTGAAATCGGCATTGTTCATTTTTTTCCCGAGGCTACTCCTCCATTCGGTATGTGTACCACTTCTTCTGTGTCCATTTATCTGTTGATAGACATTTTCTTTGCTTCCATATCTTGGCTATTGTAAATACTGCTACAGTACATGATTTTCCATCCCGTGTCTTTTTGATTCTCACTTTCACAGGTGAAAGGCCCAATAGTGGGCCTTCCTGATCATATGGTGACTCAATTTTTACCTTTAAACACGCTGTCATTCTGTTCCTATTATTGGCCATTATCAGTTTACATCCCACTTAGACCGAGAGGGTACGCTATTCTCCACAACATCTTCAGCATCTATTGTTTGTTGACTTTTTGCTGATGGTCATTCTGACTGGTTTGAGGTGATAACTTTGTGTAGATTGGATTTGCATGCGTCTAATAATTCCTGATGTTTTGCGTTTATCAATGTGCTTTTCATTTTTTTTTAAGATAGAGCTAATGTTACAACTTCAAATTGCCTTCTTGAAAAATTTGATGCGTTTGGAATTTTTGGCCTTTCCCTACCCCAGGACATTTTTAGAGGGCATGAGTCATTTACAGCCCTGCAGTCCTTGTGAATATTACTGACCATTAGCAGTAGATTTAAAGCTGCTGTTTGAGGAAACGGCCTTAGTGTGGCAGCATTTCTACATTGCCAACTCTGCTTGCTAGGGAAACAGAACCTTTGTGCAAGTTGTGCTTTTAGGTTGCAGATTAGAGTGGAATGTGCCAGGACAAACCCCCATAAGTTTTAGCCTCCGTAATTCTTGTTTGTGTCTTTAAGTTGTAGTTTTTATCAGAGCAAATTTCATTGAAAAATGTCTCTTTTTCTAGGGTACAGAATCTTGTTTATTTACATATATACATATATCTATTGATCTTTGGGTCCTTTTCCATGTAGGTTGTTATAGAGTGTTAAGTAGACCACTTTTGGTATTCCATAGGTCTTTGGGGATTATATATTTTATATGTATTAATATATGTGTGTTAACCCCAATATCCTAATTTATCCATTCCTCACACCTTTTCTTTGGCTTAACCATAAGTTTGTCTTCTCAATCTGAGATTGCCTTTCTCTAGGAAATATGTTCATGTTTATGAATTTTCAGATAACATAAGGGACATCATAGGGCATTTGTCTTTCGCATTCTGACTTACTTCACGTTGTGGGATTATCTCTAGGCTCATCTGTGGTGCTGCATATGCCATTCTTTAATTTTTTTTGTGACTGATATTCCAATCTGTCCATATAACACTTCTTCTTTGTCCATTCATCTGATTATGGACCTTTTTTTTGCTTCCATGTCTTGGCAATTTCAATATTGCTGCAGTGCCATTTGCCTGCCTCTGTCTTTCCGATTCTTGTGGTCTCAGGTTATAAGCCCAAAAGGTGCCCTTCCGCATCATATGGTAGTCAATTTGTACCTATAAAAGCAGCTCCATTCAGTTTTCATTAGTGCTGTTACCACTTTACATTCCACCAGCAGCTAGAAGGTACAGAGCTCTCTAAAAGCCCTTCAGCATTTATAGTTTGTAGACTTTTTGCTGATGGTTATTTGACTGGTGTGAACTGAAACCTTTTTGGAAGTTGGATTTGCATGTGGTTAATAATTCCTTATACTGAGCTTTAGGCATGTCCTTTTTTTTCTTTTCCTTTTTTATTTAAATAGTGACTATAACTTCCCTCTTCATATTGACTTCTTGAAACGTTTGTCATTTGTTGAATTTTCTCGCCTATTCCCTACCCCAGGGCATTTTTTGAGGGAAGGTGTCATTTACAGCCCTGCAGTCCTTGTGACTATTAAGCAACCATTAGCACTTGGTTTAAAGCTGCTGTTGTGGGAAACAGCTACAAGGCGGCAACATTATTACATGCTCAACTCTTGTTACTGGGGCAACAGAGTCTTCTTGGAGGTAGTGTTCCAAGGTTGTAAATTACACTGGAATGTGCTGGGACGAGCCCCCAGAAGTTTATGTCTCCTTACTTCTGTTTGTTTTTTAAATTTAATTTATATTTCTTATTGGAGTAAATTTGATTAGAGTGTTTTGATTGTCTGGCTGTACAGAATCTGCTCAATGATTCATAGGCATGTCTGTTCATCTTCGGATCCTGTTACCATGTATGTTATTACAGAATGTTGAGTAGACCTCCCTTGGTATTTGGTAGGTGTTTTGTCATTATAAATTTTATATGTATTGGTGACTATATAATTCATATAGTTTATATACATTCAACATACATTAGTATATGTATGTTAGCCCCATAGTCCTAATTTATCCATCCTCCCACCTTTCATTTTGGCTAACCATTAGTTTGTTTTATAAGTCTGTGAGTGTCTTTCTCTGTGGAAATATATTCATTGGTAGCAATCGTAGAATAACATGTATACCTGATATCATAGGATATTTGTCATTCCCTCTTGACTTACTTAACCTAATATGATTATTTTTAGGCTCATCTGTAGTCCTGAAAATGGCATTGTTCTTTTTTTTCCCTAGGCTACTATTCCATTCTGTCCATATACTACTTTTTCTTTGTACTTTCAACTGTTTATGGACCTTTTTTTTGCTTCCATGTCTTGGCTATTTCAATATTGCTGCAGTGCACATTTGCCTGTCTCTGTCTTTCCGATTCTGGTGGTCTTAGGTTATAGGCCCAAAAGGTTCCCTGCCGCATCATATTGTAGATCAATTTTTACCTTTTAAAGCAGCTCCATTCTGTTTTCGTTAGTGCTGTTACCACTTTACATTCCACCAGCAGCTAGAAGGTACAGAGTTCTCTAAAAGCCCTTCAGCATTTATAGTGTGTAGACTTTTTGCTGATGGTCATTTGACTGGTTTGAGCTGAAACCTTTTTCACGTTAGATTTGCATGTGGCTAATAATTCCTTATACTGAGCTTTAGGCATGTCCTTTTTTTTCTAAAAACTGACTACAACTTCCCTCTTCATATTGACTTCTTGAAAAATTTGTCATGTGTAGAATTTTCTTGCTTATTCCCTACCCCAGGGCATTTTTTGAGGACAGGTGTCATTTATAGCCCTGCAGTCCTTGTGACTAGTAAGCAACCATTAGCACTTGTTTTAAAGCTGCTGTTATGGGAAACAGCCACAAGGCGGCAGCATTATTACATTCTTAACTCTTGTTACTAGGGCAACAGAGTCTTCCTGGAGGTAGTGTTACAAAGTTGTAAATTAGAGTGGAATGTGCTGAGACAAGCCCCCAGAAGTTTATGTCTCCTTACTTATGTTTGTTTTTTTAATTTAATTTCTATTTCTTATCGGCGTAAATTTGATTAGAGTGTTGTGGTTTTCTGGCTGTACAGAATATGCTCAATGATTCATACATATGTCTGTTCATCTTCGGATTCTGTTACCTTGTATGTTATTACAGAATGTTGAGTAGACCTCCCTTGGTATTTGGTAGGTGTTTTGTCATTATATATTTTATATGTATTGGTGAGTATATAATTCATATAGTTTATATGTTATATGTTTATATACATTTAACATACATTAGTATATGTATGTTAGCCCCATGGTCCTAATTTATCCATCCTCCCACCTTTCATTTTGGCTAACCATTAGTTTGTTTTGTAAATCTGTGATTGTCTTTTTCTGTGGAAATATGTTCATTGGTAGCAATCTTAGGATAACATGTATACATGATATCATAGGATATTTGTCATTCCCTCTTGACTTACTTAAGCTAATATGATTATTTCTAGGCTCATGTGTAGTCCTGAAAACGGCATTGTTCATTTTTTTCCCGAGGCTACTCTTCCATTCGGTATGTGTACCACTTCTTCTTTGTCCATTTATCTGTTGATGGACATTTTGTTTGCTTCCATGTTTTGGCTATTGTAAGTACTGCTGCAATACACGGTTTTCCATCCCGTGCCTTTTTGATTCTGGCTTTCACAGGTGACAGGCCCAATAGTGGGCCTTCCAGATCATATGGTGACTCAATTTTTACCTTTAAACGCACTGCCGTCCTGTTCCTATTATTTGGCCATTAGCAGTTTACATCCCACTTAGACCGAGAGGTTACGCTTTTCTCCACAACTGCTTCAGCACCTATTGTTTGTTGACATTTTTTTTCACACACACACAGTGTAATTTATTTTTACAAGAGATAAATAGACTGACACTAAGCATTGTACATGGATGACCACAACAAAAGCAACAATGATTGCAGTTACTAAACCTGAAAGACACTCATACTATGTCATAATATTAACATTCAGTCCAGTAATCCTCCACTGTAACAGCTCCTTTACTTTGCAGTGAAAATTGATTTGTATATTCTTTGCCTCTGAGTCCTTGTGGGATTTTTTTTTTAATTCAGACAGAAAGTCACAAAAATTATACTCATCCTCATCAGTTCACTCAGTCCCATGTAATTAAATTTTTTTTTCATCTTGATCTTTTGTTAGCACTTTTTTGAGTTCATCAGTTTTTCATTAGAGTTCTGAAAATGCTTATTCATTCAGTTCAGCAGTGCAGTCAGTTACCAGAAACTTGTACTTGTCAGAGTCTTTTCCATGAATTTCTTGAAGATGAAACCCTTTAATAGGAACATATTTGCAAAAGCATCAGAGTACACCCAGAACTGTCTGTCAATGAGAAAAGACGTAAAAATGACCACAGTTAAAGATTTGATGAAAGTTCATAATAATGCAGTTGACAAGAAAATTAGTTATTTCTGAGATATACATTTTAAAGTAATAACTAGGATTATTACTTATAACATTATACCAGAACATATAAGATTTTTAGAAATTTCATGTAATGTCTGAAACATTTATATTAACATATTTCCATACATATTTCCATACAAATACAAATATAAGATTTTTAGAAATTTCATGTAATGTCTGAAACATTTATATTAACATATTTCCATACAAATAACCCAATGAAAGTTTAGTATTAGTTGTTTTGTTTGTTTGTTTTTTTATGCTGCAGGTTCTTATTAGGCATCAATTTTATACACATCAGTGTATACATGTCAATCCCAATCGCCCAATTCAGCACACCACCATCCCCACCCCACCGCAGTTTTCCCCCCTTGGTGTCCATATGTCCATTCTCTACATCTGTGTCTCAACTTCTGCCCTGCAAACCGGCTCATCTGTACCATTTTTCTAGGTTCCACATACATGCATTAATATACGATATTTGTTTTTCTCTTTCTGACTTACTTCACTCTGTGTGACAGTCTCTAGATCCATCCACTTCTCAACAAATGACTCAATTTCGTTCCTTTTTATGGCTGAGTAATATTCCATTGTATATATGTACCACAACTTCTTTATCCATTCGTCTGTTGATGGGCATTTAGGTTGCTTCCATGACCTGGCTATTGTAAATAGTGCTGCAATGAACATTCGGGTGCATGTGTCTTTTTGAATTACGGTTTTCTCTGGGTATATGCAGTCCCAGTAGTGGGATTGCTGGGTCATATGGTAATTCTATTTTTAGTTTTTTAAGGAACCTCCATATTGTTCTCCATAGTGGCTGTATCAATTTACATTCCCACCAACAGTGCAAGAGGGTTCCCTTTTCTCCACACCCTCTCCAGCATTTGTTGTTTGTAGATTTTCTGATGATGCCCATTCTAACAGGAGTGAGGTGATACCTCATCGTAGTTTTGATTTGCATTTCTCTAATACTTAGCGATGTTGAGCATCTTTCCATGTGCTTCGTGGCCGTCTGTATGTCTTCTTTGGAGAAATGTCTATTTAGGTCTTCTGCCCATTTTTGGATTGGGGTGTTTGTTTCTTTAATATTGAGCTGAATGAGCTGTTTATATATTTTGGAGATTAATCCTTTGTCCGTTGATTCGTTTGCAAATATTTTCTCCCATTCCGAGGGTTGTCTTTTCGTCTTGTTTATGGTTTCCTTTGCTGTGCAAAAGCTTTGAGGTTTCATTAGGTCCCATTTGTTTATTTTTGTTTTTATTTCCATTACTCTAGGAGGTGGATCAAAAAAGATCTTGCTGTGATTTATGTCAAAGAGTGTTCTTCCTATGTTTTCCTCTAAGAGTTTTATAGTGTCCAGTCTTATATTTAGGTCTCTAATCCATTTTGAGTTTATTTTTGTGTATGGTGTTAGGGAGTATTCTAATTTCATTCTTTTGCATGTAGCTGTCCAGTTTTCCCAGCACCACTTATTGAAGAGACTGTCTTTTCTCCATTGTATATCTTTGCCTCCTTTGTCATAGATTAGTTGACCATAGGTGCGTGGGTTAATCTGTGGGCTTTCTATCTTGTTCCATTGATCTATGTTTCTGTTTTTGTGCCAGTACCATATTGTCTTGATTACTGTAGCTTTGTAGTATAGTCTGAAGTCAGGGAGTCTGACTCCTCCAGCTCCATTTTTTTCCCTCAAGACTGCTTTGGCTATTCGGGGTCTTTTGTGACTCCATACAAATTTTAAGATGATTTGTGCTAGCTCCGTAAAAAATGCCATTGGTAATTTGATAGGGATTGCATTGAATCTGTATATTGCTTTGGGTAGTATACTCATTATCACAATGTTGATTCTTCCAATCCAAGAACATGGTATATCTCTCCATCTGTTGGTATCATCTTTAATTTCTTTCATCAGTGTCTTATAGTTTTCTGCATACAGGTCTTTTGTCTCCCTAGGTAGGTTTATTCCTAGGTATTTTATTCTTTTTGTTGCAATGGTAAATGGGAGTGTTTCCATAATTTCTCTTTCAGATTTTTCATCATTAGTGTATAGGAATGCAAGAGATTTCTGTGCATTCATTTTGTATCCTGCAACTTTACCATATTCATTCATTAGCTCTAGCAGTTTTCTGGTGGCAGTTTTAGGATTCTCTATGTATAGTATCATGTCATCCGCAAACAGTGACAGTTTTACCTCCTCTTTTCCAATTTGTATTCCTTTTATTTCTTTTTCTTCTCTGATTGCCGTGGATAGGACTTCCAGAACTATGTTGAATAATAGCGGTGAGAGTGGACATCCTTGTCTCGTTCCTGATCTTAGAGGAAATGCTTTCAGTTTTTCACCATTGAGAATGATGTTTGCTGTGGGTTTGTCATATATGGCCTTTATTATGTTGAGGTAGGTTCCCTCTATGCCCACTTTCTGGAGAGTTTTTATCATAAATGGGTGTTGAATTTTGTCAAAAGCTTTTTCTGCATCTATTGAGATGATCATATGGTTTTATTCTTCAATTTGTTAATATGGTGTATCGCATTGATTGATTTGCGTATATTGACGAATCCTTGCATCCCTGGGATAAATCCCACTTGATCGTGGTGTATGATCCTTTTAATGTGTTGTTGGATTCTGTTTGCTAGTGTTTTGTTGAGGATTTTTGCATCTATATTCATCAGTGATATTGGTCTGTAATTTTCTTTTTTTGTAGTGTCTTTGTCTGGTTTTGGTATCAGGGTGATGGTGGCCTCATAGAATGAGTTTGGGAGTGTTCCTTCCTCTGCAATTTTTGGAAGAGTTTGAGAAGGATAGGTGTTAGCTCTTCTCTAAATGTTTGAGAGAATTCACCTGTGAAGCCATCTGGTCCTGGACTTTGGTTTGTTGGAAGATTTTTAATCACAGTTTCAATTTCATTACTTGTGATTGGTCTGTTCATATTTTCTGTTTCTTCCTGGTTCAGTCTTGGAAGGTTATACCTTTCTAAAAATGTGTCCATTTCTTCCAGGTTGTCCATTTTATTGGCATAAAGTTGCTCGTAGTAGTCTCTTAGGATGCTTTGTATTTCTGCGGTGTCTGTTGTAACTTCTCCTTTTTCATTTCTGATTTTATTGATGTGAGTCCTCTCCCTCTTTTTCTTGATGCGTCTGGGCTAATGCCTTATCAATTTTGTTTATCTTCTCAAAGAACCAACTTTTAGTTTTATTGATCTTTGCTATTGTTTTCTTTGTTTCTCGTTCATTTATTTCTGCTCTGATCTTTATGATTTCTTTCCTTCTGCTAACTTTGGGTTTTGTTTGTTCTTTAGGTGTAAGGTTAGATTGTTTACTTGAGATTTTTCTTGTTTCTTGAGATAGGCTTGTATAGCTATCAACTTCCCTCTTAGAACTGCTTTTGCTGCATCCCATAGGTTTTGGGTCGTCGTGTTTTCATTGTCATTTGTCTCTAGGTATCTTTTTGATTTCCTCTCTGATTTCTTCAGTGATCTTTTGGTTATTTAGTAACGTATTGTTTAGCCTCCATGTGTTTGTCTGTTTTACGTTTTTTTCCCTGTAATTCATTTCTAATCTCATAGCGTTGTGGTTCGAAAAGATGCTTGATATGATTTCAATTTTCTTAAATTTACTGAGGCTTGATTTGTGACCCAAGATGTGATCTCTCCTGGAGAATGTTCCGTGCGCACTTGAGAAGAACGTGTAATCTGCTGGTTTTGGATGGAATGTCCTATATATATCAATTAAATCTAACTGGTCTATTGTGTCATTTAAAGGTTCTGTTTCCTTATTCATTTTCATTTTGGATGATCTGTCCATTGGTGTAAGTGAGGTGTTAAAGTCCCCCACTATGATTGTGTTACTGTCGATCTCCTCTTTTATAGCTGTTAGCAGTTGCCTTATGTATTGAGGTGCTCCTATGTTGGGTGCATATATATTTATAATTGTTATATCTTCTTCTTGGATTGATCCCTTGATCATTATGTAGTGTCCTTCCTTGTCTCTTGTAACATTCTTTATTTTAAAGTCTATTTTATCTGATATGAGTATAGCTACTCCAGCTTTCTTTTGATTTCCATTTGCATGGAATATCCTTTTCCATCCCCTCACTTTCAGTCTGTATGTGTCCCTAGGTCTAAAGTGGGTCTCTTGTAGATAGCATATATATGGGTCTTGTTTTTGCATCCATTCAGCCAGTCTATGTCTTTTGGTTGGGGCATTTAATCCATTCACGTTTAAGGTAATTATCGATATGTATGTTCCTATGACCATTTTCTTAATTGTTTTGGGTTTGTTTTTGTAGGTCCTTTTCTTCTCTTGTGTTTCCCACTTAGAGAAGTTCCTTTAGCATTTGTTGTAGAGCTGGTTTGGTGGTGCTGAATTCTCGTAGCTTTTGCTTGTCTGTAAAGCTTTTGATTTCTCCATCAAATCTAGATGAGATCCTTGCCGGGTAGAGTAATCTTGGTTGTAGGTTCTTCCCTTTCATCACTTTAAGTATATCATGCCACTCCCTTCTGGCTTGTAGAGTTTCTGCTGAGAAATCAGCTGTTAACCTTATGGGAGTTCCCTTGTATGTTATTTGTCGTTTTTCCCTTGCTGCTTTCAATAATTTTTCTTTGTCTTTAATTTTTGCCACTTTGATTACTATGTGTCTCGGCGTGTTTCTCCTTGGGTTTATCCTGTATGGGACTCTCTGCGCTTCCTGGACTTGGGTGGCTATTTCCTTTCCCATGTTAGGGAAGTTTTCGACTATAATCTCTTCAGATATTTTCTCTGGTCCTTTCTCTCTCTCTTCTCCTTCTGGGACCCCTATAATGCGAATGTTGTTGCATTTAATGTTGTCCCAGAGGTCTCTCAGGCTGTCTTCATTTCTTTTCATTCTTTTTTCTTTATTCTGTTCTGCAGCAGTGAATTCCACCATTCTGTCTTCCAGGTCACTTATCCGTTCTTCTGCCTCAGTTATTCTGCTATTGATTCCTTCTAGCGTAGTTTTCATTTCAGTTATTGTATTGGTCATCTCTGTTTGTTTGTTCTTTAATTCTTCTAGGTCTTTGTTAATCATTTCTTGCATCTTCTCAATCTTTGCCTCCATTGTTATTCCGAAGTCCTGGATCATCTTCACTATCATTATTCTGAATTCTTTTTCTGGAAGGTTGCCTATCTCCACTTCATTTAGTTGTTTTTCTGGGGTTTTTTCTTGTTCCTTCATCTGGTACATAGCCCTCTGCCTTTTCATCTTGTCTATCTTTCTGTAACTGTGGTTTTTGGTCCACAGGCTGCAGGATTGTCGTTTTTCTTGTTTCTGCTGTCTGCCCTCTGGTGGTTGAGGCTATCTAAGAGGCTTGATGGGAGGCTCTGGTGGTGGGTAGAGCTGACTGTTGCTGTGGCGGTCAGAGCTCAGTAAAACTTTAATCCACTTGACTGTTGATGGGTGGGGCTGGGTTTCCTCCCTGTTGGTTGTTTTGCCTGAGGCAACCCAACACTGGAGCCTACCTGGGCTCTTTGGTGGGGTTAATGGCAGACTCTGGGAGGGCTCACGCCAAGGAGCACTTCCCAGAACCTCCGCTGCCAGTGTCCTTGTCCCCACGGTGAAACAGAGCCACGCCCCGCCTCTGCAGGAGACCCCCAAACACCAGCAGGTAGGTCTGGTTCAGTCTCCCCCAGGGTCACTGCTCCTTCCCCTGGGTCCCGATGCACACACTACTTTGTGTGTGCCCTCCAAGAGTGGGGTCTCTGTTTCCCCCAGTCCTGTAGAAGTCCTGCAATCAATTCCCACTAGGCTTCAAAGTCTGATTCTCTAGGAATTCCTCCTCCCGTTGCAGGACCCCCAGGTTGGGAAGCCTGACGTGGGGCTCAGAACCTTCACTCCAGTGGGTGGACTTCTGTGGTATAAGTGTTCGCCAGTCTGTGAGTAACCCACCCAGCAGTTATGGGATTTGATTTTACTCTGATTGCGCCCTCCTACCGTCTCACTGTGGCTTCTCCTCTGTCCTTGGACGTGCGGTATCCTCCTTGGTGTAGTCCAGGGTCTTCCTGTCAGTGATTGTCCAGCAGCCAGTTGTGATTCTGGTGCTCTCGCTAGAGGGAGTGAGAGCACGTCCTTCTACTCCGCCATCTTGGTTAATGCTCTGTTTGTTGACATTTTGCTGATGGTCATTCTGACTGGTGTGAGGTGATACCTTCGTGTAGATTGGATTTGCATGCGTCTCATAATTCCTGGTGTTTTGCGTTTATCAATGTTCTTTTCATTTTTTTTAAGATGGAGCTAAAGTTACAACTTCAAATTGCCTTCTTGAAAAATTTGCCACGTTTCGATTTTTTTGGCCATTCCCTACCCCAGGACATTTTTTGAGGGCATGAGTCATTTACAGCCCTGCAGTCCTTGTGAATATTAGTGACCATTAGCAGTAGATTTAAAGCTGCTGTTTGAGGAAACAGCCTTAGGGTGGCAGCATTTCCATGTTGCCAACTCTGCTTGCTAGGCAAACAGAACCTTGCTGCAAGTTGTGCTTTTAGGTTGCAGATTAGAGTGGAATGTGCCAGGACAAACTCTCATAAGTTTTAGCCTCCGTAATTCTTGTTTGTGTCTTTAAGTTGTAGTTTTTATCAGAGCAAATTTGATTGAAAAATGTCTTTTTTTCTAGGTGTACAGAATCTTGTGCATTTACACATATATATATATATCTGTTGATCTTTGGGTCCTTTCCCATGTAGGTTGTTACAGAGTGTTGAGTAGACCACTTTTGGTATTCCATAGGTCTTTGGGGATTATATATTTTATATGTATTAATACATGTGTGTTAACCCCAATATCCTAATTTATCCATTCCTCACACCTTTTCTTTGGCTTAACCATAAGTTTGTCTTCTCAATCTGAGATTGCCTTTCTCTAGGAAATATGTTCATGTTTATGAATTTTCAGATAACGTAAGGGACATCATAGGGCATTTGTCTTTCGCATTCTGACTTACTTCACGTTGTGTGATTATCTCTAGGCTCATCTGTGGTGCTGCATATGCCATTGTTTTATTTTTTTTGTGACTGATACTCCGATCTGTCCATATACCACTTCTTCTTTGTCCATTCATCTGATTATGGACCTTTTTTTTGCTTCCATGTCTTGGCAATTTCAATATTGCTGCAGTGCCATTTGCCTGCCTCTGTCTTTCCGATTCTTGTGGTCTTAGGTTATAGGCCCAAAAGGTGCCCTGCAGCATCATATGGTAGCTTAATTTTTATGTTTTAAAGCAGCTCTGTTCAGTTTTCGTTAGTGCTGTTACCATTTTACATTCCACCAGCAGCTAGAAGGTACAGAGTTCTCTAAAAGCCCTTCAGCATTTATAGTTTGTAGACTTTTTGCTGATGGTCATTTGACTGGTGTAAGCTGAAACCTTTTTGGAAGTTGAATTTGCATGTGGCTAATAATTCCTTATACTGAGCTTTAGGCATGTCCTTTTTTTTCTTTTCCTTTTTTTTAAAGAGTGAGTACAACTTCCCTCCTCTTATTGACTTTTTGAAAAATTTCTCATATGTTGAATTTTCTTACCTATTCCCTACGCCAGGGCATGTTTTGAGGGCGTGTGTCATTTACAGCCCTGCAGTCTTTGTGACTATATAAGCAACCATTGGCACTGGGTTTAAAGCTGCTGTTGTGGGAAACAGCCACTAGGCGGCAGCATTATTACGTTCTCAACTCTTGTTACTAGTTCAAAAGTTTCTTCCTGGAAGTAGTGTTCCAAGGTTGTAAATTAGAGTGGAATGTGCTGGGACAAGCCCTCAGAAGTTTATGTCACCTTACTTATGTTTGTTTTTTAAATTTAATTTCTATTTCTTATCGGAGTAAATTTGATTAGAGTGTTGTGGTTTTCTGGCTGTACAGAATCTGCTCAATGATTCATACATATGTCTGTTCATTTTCGGATTCTGTTACTATGTATGTTATTACAGAATGTTGAATAGACCTCCCTTGGTATTTGGTAGGTGTTTTGTCTTTATATATTTTATATGTATTGGTGGGTATATAATTCATATAGTTTATATGTTATTTGTTTATATACATTTAACATACATTAGTATATCTATGTTAGCCCCATAGTCCTAATTTATCGATCTTCCCACCTTTCATTTTGGCTAACCATTTGTTTGTTTTTTAAGTCTGTGAGTGTCTTTTTCTGTGGAAATATGTTCATTGGTAGCAACCTTAGGCTAATATGTATACATGATATCATAGGATATTTGTCATTCCCTCGTGACTTACTTAAGCTAATATGATTATTTCTAGGCTCATGTGTAGTCCTGAAATCGGCATTGTTCATTTTTTTCCCGAGGCTACTCCTCCATTCGGTATGTGTACCACTTCTTCTGTGTCCATTTATCTGTTGATAGACATTTTCTTTGCTTCCATATCTTGGCTATTGTAAATACTGCTACAGTACATGATTTTCCATCCCGTGTCTTTTTGATTCTCACTTTCACAGGTGAAAGGCCCAATAGTGGGCCTTCCTGATCATATGGTGACTCAATTTTTACCTTTAAACACGCTGTCATTCTGTTCCTATTATTGGCCATTATCAGTTTACATCCCACTTAGACCGAGAGGGTACGCTATTCTCCACAACATCTTCAGCATCTATTGTTTGTTGACTTTTTGCTGATGGTCATTCTGACTGGTTTGAGGTGATAACTTTGTGTAGATTGGATTTGCATGCGTCTAATAATTCCTGATGTTTTGCGTTTATCAATGTGCTTTTCATTTTTTTTTAAGATAGAGCTAATGTTACAACTTCAAATTGCCTTCTTGAAAAATTTGATGCGTTTGGAATTTTTGGCCTTTCCCTACCCCAGGACATTTTTAGAGGGCATGAGTCATTTACAGCCCTGCAGTCCTTGTGAATATTACTGACCATTAGCAGTAGATTTAAAGCTGCTGTTTGAGGAAACGGCCTTAGTGTGGCAGCATTTCTACATTGCCAACTCTGCTTGCTAGGGAAACAGAACCTTTGTGCAAGTTGTGCTTTTAGGTTGCAGATTAGAGTGGAATGTGCCAGGACAAACCCCCATAAGTTTTAGCCTCCGTAATTCTTGTTTGTGTCTTTAAGTTGTAGTTTTTATCAGAGCAAATTTCATTGAAAAATGTCTCTTTTTCTAGGGTACAGAATCTTGTTTATTTACATATATACATATATCTATTGATCTTTGGGTCCTTTTCCATGTAGGTTGTTATAGAGTGTTAACTAGACCACTTTTGGTATTCCATAGGTCTTTGGGGATTATATATTTTATATGTATTAATATATGTGTGTTAACCCCAATATCCTAATTTATCCATTCCTCACACCTTTTCTTTGGCTTAACCATAAGTTTGTCTTCTCAATCTGAGATTGCCTTTCTCTAGGAAATATGTTCATGTTTATGAATTTTCAGATAACATAAGGGACATCATAGGGCATTTGTCTTTCGCATTCTGACTTACTTCACGTTGTGGGATTATCTCTAGGCTCATCTGTGGTGCTGCATATGCCATTCTTTAATTTTTTTTGTGACTGATATTCCAATCTGTCCATATAACACTTCTTCTTTGTCCATTCATCTGATTATGGACCTTTTTTTTGCTTCCATGTCTTGGCAATTTCAATATTGCTGCAGTGCCATTTGCCTGCCTCTGTCTTTCCGATTCTTGTGGTCTCAGGTTATAAGCCCAAAAGGTGCCCTTCCGCATCATATGGTAGTCAATTTGTACCTATAAAAGCAGCTCCATTCAGTTTTCATTAGTGCTGTTACCACTTTACATTCCACCAGCAGCTAGAAGGTACAGAGCTCTCTAAAAGCCCTTCAGCATTTATAGTTTGTAGACTTTTTGCTGATGGTTATTTGACTGGTGTGAACTGAAACCTTTTTGGAAGTTGGATTTGCATGTGGTTAATAATTCCTTATACTGAGCTTTAGGCATGTCCTTTTTTTTCTTTTCCTTTTTTATTTAAATAGTGACTATAACTTCCCTCTTCATATTGACTTCTTGAAACGTTTGTCATTTGTTGAATTTTCTCGCCTATTCCCTACCCCAGGGCATTTTTTGAGGGAAGGTGTCATTTACAGCCCTGCAGTCCTTGTGACTATTAAGCAACCATTAGCACTTGGTTTAAAGCTGCTGTTGTGGGAAACAGCTACAAGGCGGCAACATTATTACATGCTCAACTCTTGTTACTGGGGCAACAGAGTCTTCTTGGAGGTAGTGTTCCAAGGTTGTAAATTACACTGGAATGTGCTGGGACGAGCCCCCAGAAGTTTATGTCTCCTTACTTCTGTTTGTTTTTTAAATTTAATTTATATTTCTTATTGGAGTAAATTTGATTAGAGTGTTTTGATTGTCTGGCTGTACAGAATCTGCTCAATGATTCATAGGCATGTCTGTTCATCTTCGGATCCTGTTACCATGTATGTTATTACAGAATGTTGAGTAGACCTCCCTTGGTATTTGGTAGGTGTTTTGTCATTATAAATTTTATATGTATTGGTGACTATATAATTCATATAGTTTATATACATTCAACATACATTAGTATATGTATGTTAGCCCCATAGTCCTAATTTATCCATCCTCCCACCTTTCATTTTGGCTAACCATTAGTTTGTTTTATAAGTCTGTGAGTGTCTTTCTCTGTGGAAATATATTCATTGGTAGCAATCGTAGAATAACATGTATACCTGATATCATAGGATATTTGTCATTCCCTCTTGACTTACTTAACCTAATATGATTATTTTTAGGCTCATCTGTAGTCCTGAAAATGGCATTGTTCTTTTTTTTCCCTAGGCTACTATTCCATTCTGTCCATATACTACTTTTTCTTTGTACTTTCAACTGTTTATGGACCTTTTTTTTGCTTCCATGTCTTGGCTATTTCAATATTGCTGCAGTGCACATTTGCCTGTCTCTGTCTTTCCGATTCTGGTGGTCTTAGGTTATAGGCCCAAAAGGTTCCCTGCCGCATCATATTGTAGATCAATTTTTACCTTTTAAAGCAGCTCCATTCTGTTTTCGTTAGTGCTGTTACCACTTTACATTCCACCAGCAGCTAGAAGGTACAGAGTTCTCTAAAAGCCCTTCAGCATTTATAGTGTGTAGACTTTTTGCTGATGGTCATTTGACTGGTTTGAGCTGAAACCTTTTTCACGTTAGATTTGCATGTGGCTAATAATTCCTTATACTGAGCTTTAGGCATGTCCTTTTTTTTCTAAAAACTGACTACAACTTCCCTCTTCATATTGACTTCTTGAAAAATTTGTCATGTGTAGAATTTTCTTGCTTATTCCCTACCCCAGGGCATTTTTTGAGGACAGGTGTCATTTATAGCCCTGCAGTCCTTGTGACTAGTAAGCAACCATTAGCACTTGTTTTAAAGCTGCTGTTATGGGAAACAGCCACAAGGCGGCAGCATTATTACATTCTTAACTCTTGTTACTAGGGCAACAGAGTCTTCCTGGAGGTAGTGTTACAAAGTTGTAAATTAGAGTGGAATGTGCTGAGACAAGCCCCCAGAAGTTTATGTCTCCTTACTTATGTTTGTTTTTTTAATTTAATTTCTATTTCTTATCGGCGTAAATTTGATTAGAGTGTTGTGGTTTTCTGGCTGTACAGAATATGCTCAATGATTCATACATATGTCTGTTCATCTTCGGATTCTGTTACCTTGTATGTTATTACAGAATGTTGAGTAGACCTCCCTTGGTATTTGGTAGGTGTTTTGTCATTATATATTTTATATGTATTGGTGAGTATATAATTCATATAGTTTATATGTTATATGTTTATATACATTTAACATACATTAGTATATGTATGTTAGCCCCATGGTCCTAATTTATCCATCCTCCCACCTTTCATTTTGGCTAACCATTAGTTTGTTTTGTAAATCTGTGATTGTCTTTTTCTGTGGAAATATGTTCATTGGTAGCAATCTTAGGATAACATGTATACATGATATCATAGGATATTTGTCATTCCCTCTTGACTTACTTAAGCTAATATGATTATTTCTAGGCTCATGTGTAGTCCTGAAAACGGCATTGTTCATTTTTTTCCCGAGGCTACTCTTCCATTCGGTATGTGTACCACTTCTTCTTTGTCCATTTATCTGTTGATGGACATTTTGTTTGCTTCCATGTTTTGGCTATTGTAAGTACTGCTGCAATACACGGTTTTCCATCCCGTGCCTTTTTGATTCTGGCTTTCACAGGTGACAGGCCCAATAGTGGGCCTTCCAGATCATATGGTGACTCAATTTTTACCTTTAAACGCACTGCCGTCCTGTTCCTATTATTTGGCCATTAGCAGTTTACATCCCACTTAGACCGAGAGGTTACGCTTTTCTCCACAACTGCTTCAGCACCTATTGTTTGTTGACATTTTTTTTCACACACACACAGTGTAATTTATTTTTACAAGAGATAAATAGACTGACACTAAGCATTGTACATGGATGACCACAACAAAAGCAACAATGATTGCAGTTACCAAACCTGAAAGACACTCATACTATGTCATAATATTAACATTCAGTCCAGTAATCCTCCACTGTAACAGCTCCTTTACTTTGCAGTGAAAATTGATTTGTATATTCTTTGCCTCTGAGTCCTTGTGGGATTTTTTTTTTAATTCAGACAGAAAGTCACAAAAATTATACTCATCCTCATCAGTTCACTCAGTCCCATGTAATTAAATTTTTTTTTCATCTTGATCTTTTGTTAGCACTTTTTTGAGTTCATCAGTTTTTCATTAGAGTTCTGAAAATGCTTATTCATTCAGTTCAGCAGTGCAGTCAGTTACCAGAAACTTGTACTTGTCAGAGTCTTTTCCATGAATTTCTTGAAGATGAAACCCTTTAATAGGAACATATTTGCAAAAGCATCAGAGTACACCCAGAACTGTCTGTCAATGAGAAAAGACGTAAAAATGACCACAGTTAAAGATTTGATGAAAGTTCATAATAATGCAGTTGACAAGAAAATTAGTTATTTCTGAGATATACATTCTAAAGTAATAACTAGGATTATTACTTATAACATTATACCAGAACATATAAGATTTTTAGAAATTTCATGTAATGTCTGAAACATTTATATTAACATATTTCCATACATATTTCCATACAAATACAAATATAAGATTTTTAGAAATTTCATGTAATGTCTGAAACATTTATATTAACATATTTCCATACAAATAACCCAATGAAAGTTTAGTATTAGTTGTTTTGTTTGTTTGTTTTTTTATGCTGCAGGTTCTTATTAGGCATCAATTTTATACACATCAGTGTATACATGTCAATCCCAATCGCCCAATTCAGCACACCACCATCCCCACCCCACCGCAGTTTTCCCCCCTTGGTGTCCATATGTCCATTCTCTACATCTGTGTCTCAACTTCTGCCCTGCAAACCGGCTCATCTGTACCATTTTTCTAGGTTCCACATACATGCATTAATATACGATATTTGTTTTTCTCTTTCTGACTTACTTCACTCTGTGTGACAGTCTCTAGATCCATCCACTTCTCAACAAATGACTCAATTTCGTTCCTTTTTATGGCTGAGTAATATTCCATTGTATATATGTACCACAACTTCTTTATCCATTCGTCTGTTGATGGGCATTTAGGTTGCTTCCATGACCTGGCTATTGTAAATAGTGCTGCAATGAACATTCGGGTGCATGTGTCTTTTTGAATTACGGTTTTCTCTGGGTATATGCAGTCCCAGTAGTGGGATTGCTGGGTCATATGGTAATTCTATTTTTAGTTTTTTAAGGAACCTCCATATTGTTCTCCATAGTGGCTGTATCAATTTACATTCCCACCAACAGTGCAAGAGGGTTCCCTTTTCTCCACACCCTCTCCAGCATTTGTTGTTTGTAGATTTTCTGATGATGCCCATTCTAACAGGAGTGAGGTGATACCTCATCGTAGTTTTGATTTGCATTTCTCTAATACTTAGCGATGTTGAGCATCTTTCCATGTGCTTCGTGGCCGTCTGTATGTCTTCTTTGGAGAAATGTCTATTTAGGTCTTCTGCCCATTTTTGGATTGGGGTGTTTGTTTCTTTAATATTGAGCTGAATGAGCTGTTTATATATTTTGGAGATTAATCCTTTGTCCGTTGATTCGTTTGCAAATATTTTCTCCCATTCCGAGGGTTGTCTTTTCGTCTTGTTTATGGTTTCCTTTGCTGTGCAAAAGCTTTGAGGTTTCATTAGGTCCCATTTGTTTATTTTTGTTTTTATTTCCATTACTCTAGGAGGTGGATCAAAAAAGATCTTGCTGTGATTTATGTCAAAGAGTGTTCTTCCTATGTTTTCCTCTAAGAGTTTTATAGTGTCCAGTCTTATATTTAGGTCTCTAATCCATTTTGAGTTTATTTTTGTGTATGGTGTTAGGGAGTATTCTAATTTCATTCTTTTGCATGTAGCTGTCCAGTTTTCCCAGCACCACTTATTGAAGAGACTGTCTTTTCTCCATTGTATATCTTTGCCTCCTTTGTCATAGATTAGTTGACCATAGGTGCGTGGGTTAATCTGTGGGCTTTCTATCTTGTTCCATTGATCTATGTTTCTGTTTTTGTGCCAGTACCATATTGTCTTGATTACTGTAGCTTTGTAGTATAGTCTGAAGTCAGGGAGTCTGACTCCTCCAGCTCCATTTTTTTCCCTCAAGACTGCTTTGGCTATTCGGGGTCTTTTGTGACTCCATACAAATTTTAAGATGATTTGTGCTAGCTCCGTAAAAAATGCCATTGGTAATTTGATAGGGATTGCATTGAATCTGTATATTGCTTTGGGTAGTATACTCATTATCACAATGTTGATTCTTCCAATCCAAGAACATGGTATATCTCTCCATCTGTTGGTATCATCTTTAATTTCTTTCATCAGTGTCTTATAGTTTTCTGCATACAGGTCTTTTGTCTCCCTAGGTAGGTTTATTCCTAGGTATTTTATTCTTTTTGTTGCAATGGTAAATGGGAGTGTTTCCATAATTTCTCTTTCAGATTTTTCATCATTAGTGTATAGGAATGCAAGAGATTTCTGTGCATTCATTTTGTATCCTGCAACTTTACCATATTCATTCATTAGCTCTAGCAGTTTTCTGGTGGCAGTTTTAGGATTCTCTATGTATAGTATCATGTCATCCGCAAACAGTGACAGTTTTACCTCCTCTTTTCCAATTTGTATTCCTTTTATTTCTTTTTCTTCTCTGATTGCCGTGGATAGGACTTCCAGAACTATGTTGAATAATAGCGGTGAGAGTGGACATCCTTGTCTCGTTCCTGATCTTAGAGGAAATGCTTTCAGTTTTTCACCATTGAGAATGATGTTTGCTGTGGGTTTGTCATATATGGCCTTTATTATGTTGAGGTAGGTTCCCTCTATGCCCACTTTCTGGAGAGTTTTTATCATAAATGGGTGTTGAATTTTGTCAAAAGCTTTTTCTGCATCTATTGAGATGATCATATGGTTTTATTCTTCAATTTGTTAATATGGTGTATCGCATTGATTGATTTGCGTATATTGACGAATCCTTGCATCCCTGGGATAAATCCCACTTGATCGTGGTGTATGATCCTTTTAATGTGTTGTTGGATTCTGTTTGCTAGTGTTTTGTTGAGGATTTTTGCATCTATATTCATCAGTGATATTGGTCTGTAATTTTCTTTTTTTGTAGTGTCTTTGTCTGGTTTTGGTATCAGGGTGATGGTGGCCTCATAGAATGAGTTTGGGAGTGTTCCTTCCTCTGCAATTTTTGGAAGAGTTTGAGAAGGATAGGTGTTAGCTCTTCTCTAAATGTTTGAGAGAATTCACCTGTGAAGCCATCTGGTCCTGGACTTTGGTTTGTTGGAAGATTTTTAATCACAGTTTCAATTTCATTACTTGTGATTGGTCTGTTCATATTTTCTGTTTCTTCCTGGTTCAGTCTTGGAAGGTTATACCTTTCTAAAAATGTGTCCATTTCTTCCAGGTTGTCCATTTTATTGGCATAAAGTTGCTCGTAGTAGTCTCTTAGGATGCTTTGTATTTCTGCGGTGTCTGTTGTAACTTCTCCTTTTTCATTTCTGATTTTATTGATGTGAGTCCTCTCCCTCTTTTTCTTGATGCGTCTGGGCTAATGCCTTATCAATTTTGTTTATCTTCTCAAAGAACCAACTTTTAGTTTTATTGATCTTTGCTATTGTTTTCTTTGTTTCTCGTTCATTTATTTCTGCTCTGATCTTTATGATTTCTTTCCTTCTGCTAACTTTGGGTTTTGTTTGTTCTTTAGGTGTAAGGTTAGATTGTTTACTTGAGATTTTTCTTGTTTCTTGAGATAGGCTTGTATAGCTATCAACTTCCCTCTTAGAACTGCTTTTGCTGCATCCCATAGGTTTTGGGTCGTCGTGTTTTCATTGTCATTTGTCTCTAGGTATCTTTTTGATTTCCTCTCTGATTTCTTCAGTGATCTCTTGGTTATTTAGTAACGTATTGTTTAGCCTCCATGTGTTTGTCTGTTTTACGTTTTTTTCCCTGTAATTCATTTCTAATCTCATAGCGTTGTGGTCCGAAAAGATGCTTGATATGATTTCAATTTTCTTAAATTTACTGAGGCTTGATTTGTGACCCAAGATGTGATCTCTCCTGGAGAATGTTCCGTGCGCACTTGAGAAGAACGTGTAATCTGCTGGTTTTGGATGGAATGTCCTATATATATCAATTAAATCTAACTGGTCTATTGTGTCATTTAAAGCTTCTGTTTCCTTATTCATTTTCATTTTGGATGATCTGTCCATTGGTGTAAGTGAGGTGTTAAAGTCCCCCACTATGATTGTGTTACTGTCGATCTCCTCTTTTATAGCTGTTAGCAGTTGCCTTATGTATTGAGGTGCTCCTATGTTGGGTGCATATATATTTTATATTTATAATTGTTATATCTTCTTCTTGGATTGATCCCTTGATCATTATGTAGTGTCCTTCCTTGTCTCTTGTAACATTCTTTATTTTAAAGTCTATTTTATCTGATATGAGTATAGCTACTCCAGCTTTCTTTTGATTTCCATTTGCATGGAATATCCTTTTCCATCCCCTCACTTTCAGTCTGTATGTGTCCCTAGGTCTAAAGTGGGTCTCTTGTAGATAGCATATATATGGGTCTTGTTTTTGTATCCATTCAGCCAGTCTATGTCTTTTGGTTGGGGCATTTAATCCATTCACGTTTAAGGTAATTATCGATATGTATGTTCCTATGACCATTTTCTTAATTGTTTTGGGTTTGTTTTTGTAGGTCCTTTTCTTCTCTTGTGTTTCCCACTTAGAGAAGTTCCTTTAGCATTTGTTGTAGAGCTGGTTTGGTGGTGCTGAATTCTCATAGCTTTTGCTTGTCTGTAAAGCTTTTGATTTCTCCATCAAATCTAGATGAGATCCTTGCCGGGTAGAGTAATCTTGGTTGTAGGTTCTTCCCTTTCATCACTTTAAGTATATCATGCCACTCCCTTCTGGCTTGTAGAGTTTCTGCTGAGAAATCAGCTGTTAACCTTATGGGAGTTCCCTTGTATGTTATTTGTCGTTTTTCCCTTGCTGCTTTCAATAATTTTTCTTTGTCTTTAATTTTTGCCACTTTGATTACTATGTGTCTCGGCGTGTTTCTCCTTGGGTTTATCCTGTATGGGACTCTCTGCGCTTCCTGGACTTGGGTGGCTATTTCCTTTCCCATGTTAGGGAAGTTTTCGACTATAATCTCTTCAAATATTTTCTCTGGTCCTTTCTCTCTCTCTTCTCCTTCTGGGACCCCTATAATGCGAATGTTGTTGCATTTAATGTTGTCCCAGAGGTCTCTCAGGCTGTCTTCATTTCTTTTCATTCTTTTTTCTTTATTCTGTTCCGCAGCAGTGAATTCCACCATTCTGTCTTCCAGGTCACTTATCCGTTCTTCTGCCTCAGTTATTCTGCTATTGATTCCTTCTAGCGTAGTTTTCATTTCACTTATTGTATTGGTCATCTCTGTTTGTTTGTTCTTTAATTCTTCTAGGTCTTTGTTAATCATTTCTTGCATCTTCTCAATCTTTGCCTCCATTCTTATTCCGAGGTCCTGGATCATCTTCACTATCATTATTCTGAATTCTTTTTCTGGAAGGTTGCCTATCTCCACTTCATTTAGTTGTTTTTCTGGGGTTTTTTCTTGTTCCTTCATCTGGTACATAGCCCTCTGCCTTTTCATCTTGTCTATCTTTCTGTAACTGTGGTTTTTGGTCCACAGGCTGCAGGATTGTCGTTTTTCTTGTTTCTGCTGTCTGCCCTCTGGTGGTTGAGGCTATCTAAGAGGCTTGATGGGAGGCTCTGGTGGTGGGTAGAGCTGACTGTTGCTGTGGCGGTCAGAGCTCAGTAAAACTTTAATCCACTTGACTGTTGATGGGTGGGGCTGGGTTCCCTCCCTGTTGGTTGTTTTGCCTGAGGCAACCCAACACTGGAGCCTACCTGGGCTCTTTGGTGGGGTTAATGGCAGACTCTGGGAGGGCTCACGCCAAGGAGCACTTCCCAGAACCTCCGCTGCCAGTGTCCTTGTCCCCACGGTGAAACAGAGCCACGCCCCGCCTCTGCAGGAGACCCCCAAACACCAGCAGGTAGGTCTGGTTCAGTCTCCCCCAGGGTCACTGCTCCTTCCCCTGGGTCCCGATGCGCACACTACTTTGTGTGTGCCCTCCAAGAGTGGGGTCTCTGTTTCCCCCAGTCCTGTAGAAGTCCTGCAATCAATTCCCACTAGGCTTCAAAGTCTGATTCTCTAGGAATTCCTCCTCCCGTTGCAGGACCCCCAGGTTGGGAAGCCTGACGTGGGGCTCAGAACCTTCACTCCAGTGGGTGGACTTCTGTGGTATAAGTGTTCGCCAGTCTGTGAGTCACCCACCCAGCAGTTATGGGATTTGATTTTACTCTGATTGCGCCCTCCTACCGTCTCACTGTGGCTTCTCCTCTGTCCTTGGACGTGCGGTATCCTCCTTGGTGTAGTCCAGGGTCTTCCTGTCAGTGATTGTCCAGCAGCCAGTTGTGATTCTGGTGCTCTCGCAAGAGGGAGTGAGAGCACGTCCTTCTACTCCGCCATCTTGGTTAATGCTCTGTTTGTTGACATTTTGCTGATGGTCATTCTGACTGGTGTGAGGTGATACCTTCGTGTAGATTGGATTTGCATGCGTCTCATAATTCCTGGTGTTTTGCGTTTATCAATGTTCTTTTCATTTTTTGTTAAGATGGAGCTAAAGTTACAACTTCAAATTGCCTTCTTGAAAAATTTGCCACGTTTCGATTTTTTTGGCCATTCCCTACCCCAGGACATTTTTAGAGGGCACGAGTCATTTACAGCCCTGCAGTCCTTGTGAATATTAGTGACCATTAGCAGTAGATTTAAAGCTGCTGTTTGAGGAAACAGCCTTAGGGTGGCAGCATTTCCATGTTGCCAACTCTGCTTGCTAGGCAAACAGAACCTTGCTGCAAGTTGTGCTTTTAGGTTGCAGATTAGAGTGGAATGTGCCAGGACAAACCCCCATAAGTTTTAGCCTCCGTAATTCTTGTTTGTGTCTTTAAGTTGTAGTTTTTATCAGAGCAAATTTGATTGAAAAATGTCTTTTTTTCTAGGTGTACAGAATCTTGTGCATTTACACATATACATATATATCTGTTGATCTTTGGGTCCTTTCCCATGTAGGTTGTTACAGAGTGTTGAGTAGACCACTTTTGGTATTCCATAGGTCTTTGGGGATTATATATTTTATATGTATTAATATATGTGTGTTAACCCCAATATCCTAATTTATCCATTCCTCACACCTTTTCTTTGGCTTAACCATAAGTTTGTCTTCTCAATCTGAGATTGCCTTTCTCTAGGAAATATGTTCATGTTTATGAATTTTCAGATAACATAAGGGACATCATAGGGCATTTGTCTTTCGCATTCTGACTTACTTCACGTTGTGGGATTATCTCTAGGCTCATCTGTGGTGCTGCATATGCCATTGTTTTATTTTTTTTGTGACTGATACTCCGATCTGTCCATATACCACTTCTTCTTTGTCCATTCATCTGATTATGGACCTTTTTTTTGCTTCCATGTCTTGGCAATTTCAATATTGCTGCAGTGCCATTTGCCTGCCTCTGTCTTTCCGATTCTTGTGGTCTTAGGTTATAGGCCCAAAAGGTGCCCTGCAGCATCATATGGTAGCTTAATTTTTACCTTTTAAAGCAGCTCCGTTCAGTTTTCGTTAGTGCTGTTACCATTTTACATTCCACCAGCAGCTAGAAGGTACAGAGTTCTCTAAAAGCCCTTCAGCATTTATAGTTTGTAGACTTTTTGCTGATGGTCATTTGACTGGTGTAAGCTGAAACCTTTTTGGAAGTTGGATTTGCATGTGGCTAATAATTCCTTATACTGAGCTTTAGGCATGTCCTTTTTGTTCCTTTCCCTTTTTTATTTAAAGAGTGACTAAAACTTCCCTCTTCATATTGACTTCTTGAAACATTTGTCATGTGTTGAATTTTCTTGCCTATTCCCTACCCCAGGGCATTTTTTGAGGACAGGTGTCATTTACAGCCCTGCAGTCCTTGTGACTATTAAGCAACCATTAGTACTTGGTTTAAAGCTGCTGTTGTGGGAAACAGCTGCAAGGCGGCAGCATTATTACGTTCTCAACTCTTGTTACTGGGGCAACAGAGTCTTCCTGGAGGTAGTGTTCCAAGGTTGTAAATTACACTGGAATGTGCTGGGACAAGCCCCCAGAAGTTTATGTCTCCTTACTTCTGTTTGTTTTTTAAATTTAATTTCTATTTCTTATCGGAGTAAATTTGATTAGAGTGTTGTGGTTTTCTGGTTGTACAGAATCTGCTCAGTGATTCATACATATGTCTGTTCATTTTCGGATTCTGTTACCATGTATGTTATTACAGAATGTTGAATAGACCTCCCTTGGTATTTGGTAGGTGTTTTGTCTTTATATATTTTATATGTATTGGTGGGTATATAATTCATATAGTTTATATGTTATTTGTTTATATACATTTAACATACATTAGTATATCTATGTTAGCCCCATAGTCCTAATTTATCGATCTTCCCACCTTTCATTTTGGCTAACCATTTGTTTGTTTTATAAGTCTGTGAGTGTCTTTTTCTGTGGAAATATGTTCATTGGTAGCAACCTTAGGCTAACATGTATACATGATATCATAGGATATTTGTCATTCCCTCGTGACTTACTTAAGCTAATATGATTATTTCTAGGCTCATGTGTAGTCCTGAAATCGGCATTGTTCATTTTTTTCCCGAGGCTACTCCTCCATACGGTATGTGTACCACTTCTTCTGTGTCCATTTATCTGTTGATAGACATTTTCTTTGCTTCCATATCTTGGCTATTGTAAATACTGCTGCAGTACATGATTTTCCATCCCGTGTCTTTTTGATTCTCCCTTTCACAGGTGAAAGGCCCAATAGTGGGCCTTCCTGATCATATGGTGACTCAATTTTTACCTTTAAACGCGCTGTCATTCTGTTCCTATTATTGGCCATTATCAGTTTACATCCCACTTAGACCGAGAGGGTACGCTATTCTCCACAACATCTTCAGCATCTATTGTTTGTTGACTTTTTGCTGATGGTCATTCTGACTGGTTTGAGGTGATAACTTTGTGTAGATTGGATTTGCATGCGTCTAATAATTCCTGATGTTTTGCGTTTATCAATGTGCTTTTCATTTTTTTTTAAGATAGAGCTAATGTTACAACTTCAAATTGCCTTCTTGAAAAATTTGATGCGTTTGGAATTTTTGGCCTTTCCCTACCCCAGGACATTTTTAGAGGGCATGAGTCATTTACAGCCCTGCAGTCCTTGTGAATATTACTGACCATTAGCAGTAGATTTAAAGCTGCTGTTTGAGGAAACGGCCTTAGTGTGGCAGCATTTCTACATTGCCAACTCTGCTTGCTAGGGAAACAGAACCTTTGTGCAAGTTGTGCTTTTAGGTTGCAGATTAGAGTGGAATGTGCCAGGACAAACCCCCATAAGTTTTAGCCTCCGTAATTCTTGTTTGTGTCTTTAAGTTGTAGTTTTTATCAGAGCAAATTTCATTGAAAAATGTCTCTTTTTCTAGGGTACAGAATCTTGTTTATTTACATATATACATATATCTATTGATCTTTGGGTCCTTTTCCATGTAGGTTGTTATAGAGTGTTAAGTAGACCACTTTTGGTATTCCATAGGTCTTTGGGGATTATATATTTTATATGTATTAATATATGTGTGTTAACCCCAATATCCTAATTTATCCATTCCTCACACCTTTTCTTTGGCTTAACCATAAGTTTGTCTTCTCAATCTGAGATTGCATTTCTCTAGGAAATATGTTCATGTTTATGAATTTTCAGATAACATAAGGGACATCATAGGGCATTTGTCTTTCGCATTCTGACTTACTTCACGTTGTGGGATTATCTCTAGGCTCATCTGTGGTGCTGCATATGCCATTCTTTTATTTTTTTTGTGACTGATATTCCAATCTGTCCATATAACACTTCTTCTTTGTCCATTCATCTGATTATGGACCTTTTTTTTGCTTCCATGTCTTGGCAATTTCAATATTGCTGCAGTGCCATTTGCCTGCCTCTGTCTTTCCGATTCTTGTGGTCTTAGGTTATAAGCCCAAAAGGTGCCCTTCCGCATCATATGGTAGTCAATTTGTACCTATAAAAGCAGCTCCATTCAGTTTTCATTAGTGCTGTTACCACTTTACATTCCACCAGCAGCTAGAAGGTACAGAGCTCTCTAAAAGCCCTTCAGCATTTATAGTTTGTAGACTTTTTGCTGATGGTTATTTGACTGGTGTGAACTGAAACCTTTTTGGAAGTTGGATTTGCATGTGGTTAATAATTCCTTATACTGAGCTTTAGGCATGTCCTTTTTTTTCTTTTCCTTTTTTATTTAAATAGTGACTATAACTTCCCTCTTCATATTGACTTCTTGAAACGTTTGTCATTTGTTGAATTTTCTTGCCTATTCCCTACCCCAGGGCATTTTTTGAGGGAAGGTGTCATTTACAGCCCTGCAGTCCTTGTGACTATTAAGCAACCATTAGCACTTGGTTTAAAGCTGCTGTTGTGGGAAACAGCTACAAGGCGGCAACATTATTACATGCTCAACTCTTGTCACTGGGGCAACAGAGTCTTCTTGGAGGTAGTGTTCCAAGGTTGTAAATTACACTGGAATGTGCTGGGACGAGCCCCCAGAAGTTTATGTCTCCTTACTTCTGTTTGTTTTTTAAATTTAATTTATATTTCTTATTGGAGTAAATTTGATTAGAGTGTTTTGATTGTCTGGCTGTACAGAATCTGCTCAATGATTCATAGGCATGTTTGTTCATCTTCGGATCCTGTTACCATGTATGTTATTACAGAATGTTGAGTAGACCTCCCTTGGTATTTGGTAGGTGTTTTGTCATTATAAATTTTATATGTATTGGTGACTCTATAATTCATATAGTTTATATACATTCAACATACATTAGTATATGTATGTTAGCCCCATAGTCCTAATTTATCCATCCTCCCACCTTTCATTTTGGCTAACCATTAGTTTGTTTTATAAGTCTGTGAGTGTCTTTCTCTGTGGAAATATATTCATTGGTAGCAATAGTAGAATAACATGTATACCTGATATCATAGGATATTTGTCATTCCCTCTTGACTTACTTAACCTAATATGATTATTTTTAGGCTCATCTGTAGTCCTGAAAATGGCATTGTTCTTTTTTTTCCCTAGGCTACTATTCCATTCTGTCCATATACTACTTTTTCTTTGTACTTTCAACTGTTTATGGACCTTTTTTTTGCTTCCATGTCTTGGCTATTTCAATATTGCTGCAGTGCACATTTGCCTGTCTCTGTCTTTCCGATTCTGGTGGTCTTAGGTTATAGGCCCAAAAGGTTCCCTGCCGCATCATATTGTAGATCAATTTTTACCTTTAAAGCAGCTCCATTCTGTTTTCGTTAGTGCTGTTACCACTTTACATTCCACCAGCAGCTAGAAGGTACAGAGTTCTCTAAAAGCCCTTCAGCATTTATAGTGTGTAGACTTTTTGCTGATGGTCATTTGACTGGTTTGAGCTGAAACCTTTTTCACGTTAGATTTGCATGTGGCTAATAATTCCTTATACTGAGCTTTAGGCATGTCCTTTTTTTTCTAAAAACTGACTACAACTTCCCTCTTCATATTGACTTCTTGAAAAATTTGTCATGTGTAGAATTTTCTTGCTTATTCCCTACCCCAGGGCATTTTTTGAGGACAGGTGTCATTTATAGCCCTGCAGTCCTTGTGACTAGTAAGCAACCATTAGCACTTGTTTTAAAGCTGCTGTTATGGGAAACAGCCACAAGGCGGCAGCATTATTACATTCTTAACTCTTGTTACTAGGGCAACAGAGTCTTCCTGGAGGTAGTGTTACAAAGTTGTAAATTAGAGTGGAATGTGCTGAGACAAGCCCCCAGAAGTTTATGTCTCCTTACTTATGTTTGTTTTTTTAATTTAATTTCTATTTCTTATCGGCGTAAATTTGATTAGAGTGTTGTGGTTTTCTGGCTGTACAGAATATGCTCAATGATTCATACATATGTCTGTTCATCTTCGGATTCTGTTACCTTGTATGTTATTACAGAATGTTGAGTAGACCTCCCTTGGTATTTGGTAGGTGTTTTGTCATTATATATTTTATATGTATTGGTGAGTATATAATTCATATAGTTTATATGTTATATGTTTATATACATTTAACATACATTAGTATATGTATGTTAGCCCCATGGTCCTAATTTATCCATCCTCCCACCTTTCATTTTGGCTAACCATTAGTTTGTTTTGTAAATCTGTGATTGTCTTTTTCTGTGGAAATATGTTCATTGGTAGCAATCTTAGGATAACATGTATACATGATATCATAGGATATTTGTCATTCCCTCTTGACTTACTTAAGCTAATATGATTATTTCTAGGCTCATGTGTAGTCCTGAAAACGGCATTGTTCATTTTTTTCCCGAGGCTACTCTTCCATTCGGTATGTGTACCACTTCTTCTTTGTCCATTTATCTGTTGATGGACATTTTGTTTGCTTCCATGTTTTGGCTATTGTAAGTACTGCTGCAATACACGGTTTTCCATCCCGTGCCTTTTTGATTCTGGCTTTCACAGGTGACAGGCCCAATAGTGGGCCTTCCAGATCATATGGTGACTCAATTTTTACCTTTAAACGCACTGCCGTCCTGTTCCTATTATTTGGCCATTAGCAGTTTACATCCCACTTAGACCGAGAGGTTACGCTTTTCTCCACAACTGCTTCAGCACCTATTGTTTGTTGACATTTTTTTTCACACACACACAGTGTAATTTATTTTTACAAGAGATAAATAGACTGACACTAAGCATTGTACATGGATGACCACAACAAAAGCAACAATGATTGCAGTTACCAAACCTGAAAGACACTCATACTATGTCATAATATTAACATTCAGTCCAGTAATCCTCCACT